>NC_089035.1:38440000-38780000 GCF_034140825.1 Oryza sativa Japonica Group
TGAGCAAAATTGTGTCCTCGATTCGACGATCTTGGTAAGGTCTGACATTGATCGTGCAGGCTTCTGGCGAAAGAAGAGGTAGAACATGGCAAGGGATTATTCGTCAAGCTGCTTCCGATCTGGCTGACCAGCATAGTGTTCGCCGCCGTCGTGTCGCAGCAGAGCACGCTGTTCACAAAGCAGGGCAGCACGATGGACAGGCGCGTCGGGGGCATCGTCGTGCCGGCCGCGGCGCTGAATTGCGTCGTCAGCTTCACGATGATCACGCTGGTGCCGGTGTACGACCGCGCCGTCGTGCCACTCGCGAGGCGCTTCACGGGCCACCCCGCGGGCGTCACCACGCTCCAGCGCGTCGGCGCCGGCATGGCCACATCCTGCCTCGCCATGGTCGTGGCGGCGCTCGTCGAGGCCAGGCGGCTCCGCGCCGCGAGCGACGCCAGCCTGGTCGACCGGCCGGGCGCGACGGTGCCGATGGGCGTCTGGTGGCTGGTGCCGCAGTACCTCCTCGTCGGCCTCGCGAAGGTGTTCGGAGACATCGGGCTCGACGAGTTCTTCTACGACCAGGCGCCCGACGGCCTGCGCAGCGTCGGGCTCGCCATGTCCCTGAGCGTGCTCGGCGTCGGGAACTACGTCAGCGGCGTGCTCGTGTCGGTGATCGACACGGCGACGAGGAGCGGAGGAGAGAGCTGGTTCTCCGACGACCTCAACCGTGCTCACCTCGACTACTTCTACTGGATCCTTGCCGCATTCGCCGCTTTGGAGGTCGTCGTGTTTGTCTACATTGCAAAGCGATATATCTACAAGAACAAAGGAGAGCCCTGATTCTTGCGAGTTATATAAATAAACTGAAAAGTTTGCTGCATAAGCGGAAAAAACTTAAATTTTGGCCCTCTAAGTCTCGACTAATGCTCATTTCGGTCCTTAATGTTTTAATTCGTCTATTTTAGTCTTTTCAAGTTCTTATTTTAGTTTAAAGTTGCCCTTGGGCCGATTTAACAGGCAACATGGTTAAACTTCTCTCTCGATAAATAACCCACATACCAAAAAAGAAATGCTGTACAATTAAGTTGTGAAACCCTCTATATGCCTAACTTTTTATAGGACGTACATCCAATAATTATATGATGTTGTTTCTTGAGATTTAAGTACAATGTGTCGACGAGTGATACTCGCGGACCGGAAGAATAGGGTATTGGGGTACGTTAGAAAAAGGATTTACGTAGTACGACATCAAAGCAGACAAAAGACAAGGATTATACTGGTTCAGACCCCTTATCAGGTAATAGTCCTAGCCCAGTTTATATGGGATTGATGATGATGAGAACAGATTACAAAGAGAGTAAACGAATTGACGCTACCGATGAGATCGTAGTCGAGGGATTCGACGAGATCTCCCGACGAGTTGGCTCCGTGCACTCCGGCTTCGTAAACTTTGGTGGGTGTGTTGGCGATGAGATGCGATACCCTTACCTTCTCCCTACGGGCCCCTTTTATACCGTGGGATAACTTGACCCCAAGTAAGACTTGAAAATTATGTAAACCGACACGATATACTAGAGATCATACCCTTTCCGAGTAGGACTTCGGCAATTCCTTAACTTGTGAAGATATTTTCCATAATTTGAGGCGAATTCCTAACAACGTATATGGAAACCAACCGTACACGTGAAGGTATATCTCATCGGTATTTTCCATAAGTCATAGGATAAAGGGTATGACTTATCCATAACCCTGACATAATGAATTTTCTTATAGGTCATACATAATTTATATACATAAAAAACAATTATATATTCTATAGCCATTAAAGCTCATCCCTTGCGTGTTACTCCCTCCGTCCCAAAAAAATACAAACCCTGGGTTTCCGTGTCCAATTTTGACTGTCCGTCTTATATGTAATTTTTTTATAATTCGTATTTTCATTGTTGTTAGATGATAAAACATGATTAATATTTTATTCGTGACTTGTCTTTTTAATTTTTTTTCATAATTTTTTCAAATAAGACGGACGGTCAAACGTTGGACACGGAAACCAGGGTTTGTTTTTTTTTTACGGAGGGAGTACGCGCTAAAATAATAGGAAGTACATGTACAATGATATTTATTTTTTCCCTCTTTTCTAGTGTATTGCAAATTAATGGTGAAGTGGATATTTTCTTATACCAAGATTAGCATAAGTAGATCCGAGGATGATTTTAAGTTAAAACGAATACTTAAAGGACAAATACGGACAAAATGAATCCTAAGAACTAAATTAAGCTTTAGGTAAACTTAAGAGACTAAATCGAGTATTCGTTCAAAGGAAACCTGACTCGATCTTTATGCCATCACCCTATATGGATATATTCTCTTATCATTCTGAATGGGTATTAACACTATTACTGCTAATCTAGATATGTAGCTCGTCAACCATCACGGCACAAAAATATCTTCATATTTGCTCACATCAGCTATATTAAAGGGGACTAGCTATCCATCACACGACAGAGCCTCAGTACAGATCTATACGTAATCCAACGGATGAAAAACTGACAAATTTTGACCGAGAAATCTGTCGCCAGATGCCTAGCAAATTCGATGGGACTAGCTATCCATCACGCGACAGATTTTTGGGTCCAAATCACACAGATTTTAGATAGTTGGATTAGGCTCATTTGATTACTAGATTAGAAGAGTCTATACATGTATCAGCATATATTAATTATATATATTGCATGTATTTTATTTTTTAATCTTTACATTGCAAAAAAATTATCACCAACCCATCTACTAAAAGTTACAGTGTAATTTTACTATAGTTACAGTGTAACTACACTATAGTTACACTGTAACTATAGTGTAATTACGTGTAGTTGCACTGTAATTATAGTGTAATTACGTGTAGTAACACTATAACTATAGTGTAATTACAGTATAACTATGTAAGTACACTTACATGTCATATCAACAGAATTTACAAATGTAATTTTAGTTATATAGGACTGTAAGTTTAGTAATTACACATGTAAGTTTAGTATTTGCACACTATAATTACACATTGTGGGGGCATTGTTGCTATTTTTTGTTGCATTGAGCCGATAAACCTAGTGAAAAAGATACTACATCATGTCAGGCTTAGAGTAAAATAAAACTCCTACCTCAGGGGACGGGTGCCGAACACCCGATCTGACCCTACATCACAGCCTCAGTACAGATCTATACGTAATCCAACGGATGAAAATCTGACAAATTTTGACCGAGAAATCTGTCGCCAGATGCCTAGCAAATTCGATATTAAAGTATCTAGTTCTTCCCCCGGTCCCCCACCCCCCCCCCCCCCCCCCCAAAAAAAAGTCAAGTATAGAAGCATCTGTCTGCATCAGAGCGGGGTACCGCACTGTGGCAGCCATGGAGTCCGGTGGGCTAATCGCGCCATCCGAGACATGTTCGTCCGACGGTCGTGGCGGCGGCGGCGGCGGCTGGCGCGCCGCGCGCTTCCTCATCGGTAACGTCGTCGCTGACCTCTCGCTGTACTCGCGCGCGTCCCTGCGCCGCGCGCAGGTCGATCGATTCTTTGCCTCGCCTGAGCGTTTCTCGGATTCATGGATGCCGCAGCCGTCGGGTTCCTGGAGCGCATCGGGTTCAACGGCGTGCAGGGCAATCTGGTGATGTACCTGACCGGGCCGATGGGCATGTCGACGGCGGCGGCGGCCGCCGGCGCCAACGCCTGGGGCGGGACCGTGCTGGTGCTGACGCTCGTCGGCGCGCTCGCCGCCGACTCGCGCCTCGGGCGGTACCGCGCCATCGTGGCCGCCGGCGTGCTCCATCTCCTGGTCAGTTCGATCTTCCGCTTCTCTCGATCTGTACCTGTCGAACAACTCTGTCATCGGATGATCGAGTTCATCGATGTTCCAACAAAGAGTCGCAATTTTACAGAGTTTGGGAATGCTGACGATCTCATCAGTGATGCAACCAAATCATCCTCACCCGGCGAGCTGCCATGACGCAGCCGCCGCCTGCTCGCCGTCGCCGCCGCCGCCGCCATCTCTCGCCCGCCTCGTCTTCTTCCACGCCGCGCTCTACCTGCTAGCGCTGGCGCAGGGCTTCCACAACCCGTGCTCCGAAGCCTTCGGCGCCGACCAGTTCGCGGCGAGCGACCCCGGCGCGCGCGCGTCCCGGAGCTCCTACTTCAACTGGTACCAGTTCTTCAATTCCTTCGGCTATGGCATCTCCAACACCGCGCTCAGCTACGTCGAGGACAGCGTCAGCTGCACCGTCGGGTTCGCCGTGTGCTTGGCCACGACGGCGGTGTACCTCCCCATCTTCTTGCTCGGCACGCGGGCGTACCGCGCCGAGCAACCCGTCGACGGCGCCCTGCTCGCGCGCCTCGCCAAGACGTCCTCCTCGGCGGCGCGTGCGTGGACGGCGAGGGTGTTTCGCCGGAAGGATACCTCTTGCACAGAACGGTGAGCTCGCCGCGCCAGCGAAAGCAAAACGTGCGTTCTTGATGAGTTGATCTGATAACCTTCCTAATGGCGAATGTTTTACACTAATCGTGCAGGCTTCTGGCGAGGGAAGAGGTAGGCGAGAAGGGGTTCCTTGCCAAGTTGCTTCCGATCTGGGTGACCAGCATAGTGTTCGCCATCGTCAGCGCGCAAGAGGTCACCCTGTTCATCAAGCAGGGCAGCACAATGGACCGGCGCATCGGCGCGCGCGGGGGCCTCGTCGTGCCGCCCGCTGCTCTGCAGTCCATTGTCAGCGTCATCTTCCTCACCTTCGTGCCGGTCTACGACCGCGCCCTCGTGCCGCTCGCGAGGCGCTTCACGGGGCACCCCGCGGGCATCACCACGCTCCAGCGCGTCGGCGTCGGCATGGCCATGTCCTGCCTCGCCATGGCCGTGGCGGCGCTCGTCGAGGCCAAACGGCTCCGCGCCGCGAGCGACGCCGGCCTGATCGACCGGCCGGACGCGACGGTGCCGATGGGCGTGTGGTGGCTGGTGCCGCAGTACGCCCTCGTCGGCCTATCGAAGGTGTTCGGCATCATCGGGCTCGACGAGTTCTTCTACGACCAGGTGCCCGACGACCTGCGCAGCGTCGGGCTCGCCATGTCCCTGAGCGTGCGCGGCGTCGGGAGCTACGCTAGCGGCGTGCTCGTGTCGGCGATCGACTGCGCGACGAGGAGCGGGGGAGAGAGCTGGTTCTCCGACAACCTCAACCGCGCGCACCTCGACTACTTCTACTGGATCCTCGCCGCGCTCGCCGCTTTGGAGGTCGCCGTGTTCGTCTACATCGCGAAGCGATACGTCTACAAGAACAAAGGCGAGCCATGATTCTTCCGAGTTCGGATTAGAGTGTGTAATAAGTCTGAAAAATGGTCCACATGCTCAAAGATGTGTACTCTTTCCCGTTTCATAATTCTTACATTTTACATAAGGTTAAGGTTAAACTTTTATAACTTTAATTATCAATAACTTTAAAGTATTTAGTTTAAAGAAACTATAACAATGTATATAGAATTATCTTTCAAAGTACTATGAGAAAAGTAAACAATATTTATTTATTTATGTATATATTATAATAGAAAAATCAAGTTAAACATGTATTTTGAACACCGTGTCATTATCTAAATGTTAAGAATTATGGAACGAGAGGGACTATAGTATTTATAGTGAGAGAATGCAACATAAAGATTATGGTACCTCTCTAGCAGCAAGATGGAGTACAAGTACTTGGTGGCTGGGGCATGCTTGGATTGTATCCATCAGACGAAAAAGGCTGAAATTCCTGTTGTTTGGTGTAAGTGCATATAAAAAGTTAGAGTCAGATATTAGCTCTACGTTATTTAGAGATTAGCATTCTACAACAATTAGAGACAATATGGTTTCTAATAATTAATGTATAAAAATATTTTTTCTTACTCTTCTTTTCTTTCTTTCACCACCATGCAACAAAATTTGCTCTAATAAATACTACGAGTCGACTCTGAGCTGTTGTCATGCATAACAACCATACTCCTTTCTCTTTCTTCTATGTCATCAAATTTACTTGCATGGCAATAGAGAGAGACCACTAATAAAGACGGTTGTACATGCCCTAATACACCCAGAAGATTAAAAAGGCCTAGAGGCATGCGTGATCTCTCCTTACGAATATGTATAGGAAAGTAGGTTGTATTTTTGGTACACTTAACTTATAGGTGTATAAAGGTTTTACAAGAGGAAAAATAAATACAAATTCTCCAAGCAGGCTCTCTTAGGCTGTGTTCGGGAGGAGGGGTTGGGTTGGGAACCCCTCCTCCCCGGCACGTAAAACGAAGGTCCTATTATTGCGTGATTAATTAAGTATTAGCTAATTTTTTTCAGAAATGGATCAATATGATTTTTTTAAACAACTTTCGTATAGATTTTTTTTGCAAAAAAAACACCATTTAGCAGTTTGAAAAGCGTGCGCATGGAAAACGAGGCGGAGGAGTTGGGAACAGGCAGCAACGAACAGAGCCTTAGAGCAAGCCTAATAACATAGCCAGCTACTGGCTCTATACTAATACCATGTCACCTATAGCCATCAGGCCCATCACTAATATAATAGGCTGACTGTTAGGTTGGCTGTTTGTTTAACTCTATTGAAGATTTAGATATTTAATATTAGCATGTGCACCTGATCTCCTCGCATCTGATTGGAAGAAAGCAATATTTCCTCGTGTGTTGTGCTTCAGCCGGGCGATAGATGGAGCGCCCGCTCCATCCTTTTTCTTCCCTTCTCACTCCTCCACGTCGGATTTTGCTGACGGGTAACGTGCTAGCGCCGGCTGATTAGGATGTATTAAACCTGCTCTTAGGAGTACTACTCTCTAGTCAAATTGCTTTGACGTTGAAAAAGTGGACATCATTTTTTTTTTGCTAGTGGGAGTAATTCTGTGACAAAAAACAGTATCATTAGGTTTAGGTTTCAATTTATTTTTGATATAATCATGATTTTGTGGAAAAATCAATCGGCAAAGTTTGATTGTAAGTTACCACCTTCTTCGGTATTTACAACGGTGGGTAGAAATCCCATCGCCCGAACGCGTGCACACAGTCGCACACGATTTTTGGTGCACTTTCTTTTTTAATAACATTAATTAATGACGGAAACAATTATGCTCGGGCGCTCTGTACCTAACAAAATATCGGGCGTCTTATCAGTCAACCATTCCACATTCCTCCGTGGCGGTGGTCGGGCCATGGTTTGTTGTGACCGGCGAGGGTTCATGCAGCTGCGGTGGCTTGCTAGCACATCGGCGTAGCTCGAGGCCATGAGATGGGAGGAAGACAGCAACCCGTGCACAAATTTTGATAATTTGACCCTTTACAGAAACTCAGCCTGTTCATCTACGGTTAAGACGGGTTTCCGCCATAACCCAGCCCAACCCGGAGCTGGCTGGTATTAGACGGTTTGGTCTAGCGGTTTGAACGGGTTAAACCGTTTGTCGTCTTCTTCGTATGAGAACGAACAGAGAGCAGGACGACAGCCATGGCAGCTGTCCTTTGCAAGCAGATAAAAATTCCTGCAGATGATGCGCAAGCACTTCTGTAGATGAACGAACAGGCTGACCTGGCTTCGTGCGGCGCTTTCCTCGTTGGTCGATGAGCACGGCCGGGGCGAGGAGGATGACGAGACGAAAGCGGCGGTGAGAGGGATGCGGAGCCGGCGGGGACGACGCGCGACGCTTTCCTCGTTGGTCGATGAGCACGGCCGGGGCGAGGAGGATGACGAGACTAAAGCGGCGGCGAGAGGGATGCGGAGCCGGCGGGGACGACGGCGGTTTCAACGGGTTGTAGGTTAAAGCAGCCCAACCCGTGCAGAACCGGCCGTGCGGTTCGGTCTGGTTCGGTTTGATGGTTTGACCGGGTTGTGCCCAACCCGTGAACAGCCTGAACAGAAACTTATTAAAAAATAAACCGTGTTAAAAACTTATTTTAAAAATGAACCGTGACCTCAGCGCCAATTCCGATGGCGCTGCGCCACCAATTTTAGCGCTAACCTCCGAGTTGTCATAAGTTAGCCACATTATCAAGGCCCTCTAAAGCAAAGGTCATGGGAGGTCATGGGTTTGAATCCGCGCCTGTGATTTTCAACCGTTATATGCCTAAAAAATTTGCTAGCTTAAGGCTTCGAACCCAAGACCTAGTGCTAAAAACCAATAGAGCTAACCACTGCACTAGTAGTATATTTCAGGTAGGCATCACCAATAGAGCCTTTTAGGCTTTGAAAAGGTCAGCGCCAATGAGAGTGGCGCTGACCCATGATGATGTGGCTAATTTATGACACCTCGGACGGAGGTTAGCGCTAAAATTAGTGGCGCTGAGATGTTGGATCTCAGCGCCACTTCCGATGGCACTGAGGTCGCGGTTCATTTTTAAAATAAGTTTTTAACACGATTTATTCTTGTAATAAGTTTTTACAAAGGGTTAAATTGTCAAAATTTATGGCATCCCGTGTATGGATCTGGAGATGGCGCGGTTTCCGTTTTGCCCAAGTGATGACGATGGCATAGCGAGCTCCCAATAGCAAACGATGACAGGGTGGTGAGGGCCTAGGGAAACGACGGCTGCTCGCCTCAGAGGAGCAGAAGGGCGTTGTACCTTCTCGGCGTGGATCTCCAGCGAAGAACGGAGGAGAGCACTGAGCCGACAACCCTTGGCAATCCTGTGTTCGTCGGAGGGAAGAAGATACAGTCCAAACCGGATATATTTTATTTCATTTTTTTTTATGTTTTAGCTAGTGTACTTATGATGTTTCTTTGTGTTTGGATCAAATGTTGATAGTATGCCATATTTTCATCTTTGATGCACACGGTTTTGTTTATGTTTCAATAATTCAAACCTAAAAAAAATTCAAAATTAATGTACCATATGTTGTAGTGGAATGTTTCAAGTGTGATTTGGTTATGTTTCATCATTTAAAATGTTGTGAAATATTTTCGTATAAAAAGGTGAAACAACACCAAATTTTTTTTTTGGAAAACCGGGCGTTCAATTTGTAGTCGTATCCCACTAATGATGCTTGTTTTCATTTTCAGCGCCGCTAATCCCTGTATCGCTGGACACGACACGTGCCCTAGAGCGAGCTTGAGCTTTAGCTCGTGTGAGTTTGGGCGCACGAACTGCCTACCGGTGAGCGAATCATCCTTTCACGCTTAGCTGGATTATGTGACAGCCGGAAGAAGATACCTAAAGAATAGAGAAGAGGGTTCGATACTATCGTAACTTTTGAAGCCTGCTCTATCTCTAGAAAGAACACAATGACTGAGTTTTCAACCAACGACAATGGAACAGGATCGATATTGCGAAGACGATGACAAAGGAAGCATCTCTTTAGCCTTTGACAAAGGTTGTGGTTCGGCAGCTAGCTACTTATGTAGCCACTATAGTCCTAGGTCAGCCCATCTGATTAGATAGAGTGCACTCAGTCCCTTCCCCTACTTCCTCTTTTTTTTTTTCTGTTCAGTTGTAATTGGCAACTTTACTCGTCTTATTGCAAAGATATGTAAGTCTTTTACGTATTAAAAAATTGCTCGCGAGCTTTGCGCTGGGTGGGCTTGCATTTTTGGGTCTACCGTTTAATTGGGTCAATTTATGCCTAATAAAAAGTTTAAAGAACACTGTTTCTTCTTTGATTAAATTTTACATTAGACTATTTTTTTCACATAAGTTTCAAGTAGAGATTTTATACATTTATTCAGTTCATCCGTTTGAAGGAGGCATCTATCTTTATACGCCATCACTCTCTACTCTCTATTACTCCGAATTACTATTGAGTATATTGATCTAGACATCTAGCCACAATCAGGCAAGGCCATCAGCCCATTACGACACAGAAAAATATCTTGATATCTGCCCACGTCAGCTATAAAAAAGTATCGAGAGTTCTTCCAAAAAAAAGAAGAAGAGGCGGCTAAAAGTATCCAAGCATCTGTCTGCAACTCTGCATCATAGCGGCCGGGGTGCCACTCTGCAGTCTCTCACTGTGCTGGACATGGAGTCCGGCGGGATACTCCCACCATCCGAGACATGCGCCGGCTCCGGTTCACCGGACGGCCGCGGCGGCTGGCGCGCCGCGCGCTTCCTCATCGGTAACGCCGTCGCTGACCTCTCGCCGTACTCGCGCGCGTCACCGCACGCACGCAGGTCGATCGATTCTTTGCCTCGCCTGAGCGTTTCTCGGATGGATGGATGCAGCCGTCGGGTTCCTGGAGCGCATCGGGTTCAACGGCGTGCAGGGCAACCTGGTGATGTACCTGAGCGGGCCGATGGGCATGTCGACGGCGGCGGCGGCCGCCGGCGCCAACGCCTGGGGCGGGACGGTGCTGGTGCTGACGCTCGTCGGCGCGCTCGCCGCCGACTCGCGGCTCGGGCGGTACCGGGCAATCGTGGCCGCCGGCGTGCTCCATCTGCTGGTCAGTTCTTTGCTTCCGATCCCCACCTGTAAGTTAGTTAATTACCAACATCTCGAGCATCTATCCATGTCGTGATCAAGTTCGCGTTCTCAATTTGATATTCCCCGGCCCGGCAACACTGTTTTTGTGAATGGATTGTTTCACTTTTCTTGGGTATGTTCTTGATAGCGAGGGATGGCACTAACTTTATCACAATTAGATGGTAGTCGTTTGTATTGAAGATAAAGATAAATTTAGGACATAAGAAACAAGACATTTTTATCGCATTATAAATTGAGTTTTAATTATTTTAAACCTAAAAATATTATATGATATTTAAAAAAATCGAATGAAATGTATTGTTTAGCGGTTTGAAAGACATGTTAATGACAATCAAGATAAAATATGCATTTTAATGTTGTTGATAGAAGCAGATGGATTAAATTAAATATTAGAAAGTTGATACGAATTATAATTTTTTTTAAGGAAACTTTATGAAAAACATTTTTCTGAAAGAACTACTCTCTCCGTCCCTAAATATAAGATATTTTGGTTAGATGTGATGCATCCCAGTACAATGAATCTAGATAATTGTTAGCAACCAAATCACCAAACAATAAGAATTTTACCACGAACAACTATTCAGTCAACAATGCTGTTTTGGAGGTGGAAGATGGGGAAATACATGGGGCTAGAAGGTTCTGGAAGCTAGGGAATGGGAGGTGGAGGAGGGAATAGGTACTCGACAAGGATCCAGCCCGGACCCAAGCCGCCTAGGTTGGTCGCCGTCCTGTCTTTTCTGTTCGTCTTTGAGTGAGCAGTAGCTATTGCGTTATGTATTGCTCTTCCTGGGTTTGCTTGGGCCGGGATTTGCGTAGCGGACCAGCTGTGGTGCAGCCCAACAAGGTGTCTAACAATCCCCTCTCCTTGAATTCGGCTTGTCTCCATGCCGATGAATTAAAACCTCCCGGATCCCATGGTTGCTCCAAATATTTGGTGTTAGACAATAGAACATTATTGAAGAAGAATAGAGCAAGTAGCTTTAGCCTCGATAACTTCTTACTCCATGCGAAGTCCTCATGTGTGATGCCTGACAATGGCACTGTTATGAATTGCTTGCCAACAATGATTCCCAACAATTTGATATGCTACAAACAATGACAACCTCGTTTGATCAACTGCATAGTCCACCTATGTTCATGATTATGTCCATTTATTGGCATGCCGATTTCATCAGTCAAGCATATGCATTGCCCAGTAGATCCTAATGTATTTACCACCTCTGCAGAAACTAACTCAAAAGTATATTTCTCATCATGAATTGAATTAGCATCTTCTTCCATTTCTTTCACCCTTTTGCAGCCTTTTTCATCAGCAATCACATATAGCAGATCTCTTTCAGCATTCAAACCAATGTAATTTGATTCCAAACATGACTCAGATTCTGATATCACCATACAAATTATTCTCATATTCCATTTCTCCACTCTAGTTTGGTAGTAGTTGAGCAACATCCCCCGGAGATCAACAGATGATAACCAAACAGATAATGATTTAGGATCACAAATAACTAGATTGCTTTCCTTGCTAGCAAGTGTTGTCAAACTAACCTGGAAAGTCAGATCCCAAAACTTCTGCATTTTCTGCTCAAAGCAAGTGCAAGTTTCAGTAGTCATCATTTTCTTTTGCTCATTCCAAGAAATTATACTTGCAGCAGAATCAGTAGTGCAACATTTCCCTTCTCTAGCTTCCAGAAAACAAACTAATGGCAGCCAAGGTGGCATGCCAAATAGTCTCAGCTTGTCAACATGTTTTCCTTTGAAGGAAATGTTCTCAGAACCAAATTGCTCAGTACTGCTCAGCTCCACAACCATCACTCTTGCAAGAAGTAAGTGACTGCTCTTTCTTAATTGACGCCGACAGGTGGTGGGCGTCACCTTTGACTGCTCTTTCTTAATTGACGCCAACAAGTCTTTTGCCTTCTTCCCAACTTCCGGTGTGCATGCTTCAACCACATCTATGAGAGACCGTATATCAGCTCTAGCTCTCCGATCAGCCTCCTCTCGCCTCAGCTCATACTCCTCTATCCGCCTCAATAGCAAGTCCAATTTGTCTTCTATTGCCATGGCACCCTACTTGATGAGAACTTTCTCAACTAGACCAAGAGCTAGATGGGGGAAACCAGGCTGGCTCTGATACCAAATTGTTAGCAACCAAATCACCAAACAACAAGAATTTTACCACGAACAACTATTCAGTCAACAATGTTGTTTTGGAGGTGGAAGATGGGGAAATACAGGGGGCTAGAAGGTTCTGGAAGCTAGGGAATGGGGGGTGGAGGAGGGAATAGGTACTCGACGAGGATCCAGCCCGGACCCAAGCCGCCGCCGCCACCGCCGATCGCCAAGCCGCCTAGGCTGGTCGCCGTCCTGTCTTTTCTGTTCGTCTTTGAATGAGCAGCAGCTATTGCTTTATGTATTTCTCTTCCTGGGTTTGCTTGGGCCAGGATTTGCGTAGCGGATCAGCTGTGGTGCAGCCCAACAAGGTGTCTAACAATAATTTTTTTATGTGTCACATCCAACCAAAATCCTTTATATTTAGAGACAGGGAGTACCTGTTTAAGAGTTTTAGTTTTAAAAAATAGTGTGATTTATACTTTATGCCACCTTTTATTATTGAATTTTACTATGGTCCATCAATTAGCTATTTTTGCCATTTTTCATTTTGTACCAACATAACATTCTTATCTAGCCATATCCAATCTCTCATTCATCAAATATGTGAGTATATGTAAATAGGGGAGATCATCGGTATGAGGATGCCGATGTGCTTGAGGCCGTTGATATGCTCGCGAAAAGAGTTTGGGTAGTCTAAAGTGAAAAATAATAAGAATATCTGGTCCAACGTGAAAAGATTCGAGGGAGGGTGATCCAAAGTAAAACTTCGGTAATAAAGATATTTCAAAGTACAAATCACTCTTTCAAATATATATCTAGTAAAAAAATGAACTTTATCCTTTTAAAACACAAGCTTAACACAACAAAAGTAAATGATAAATTTGGTTCTATGTCATTCAAAGATCGAATTTTAGTTTTATACTAACTTTTAAAGTATTTTTTATTACACAGAAGAAGTATACCACACACTTTTAACGCACGTTTGAAAAACTAAAGATCAATGGTAAATCTTGATCTTATTGAATTCATATTGGAAGAACTCATTGGGAGGGCAACGTTTTAATTTCAATCTGCTAGCAAGGGGAAGAAGTGAAGAACTTGTGCTGTAAACTTGGGACAACATGAATGTAATTAAAAAAATCGATCGGGTTTAATCATAAAAAATGGTGGCAGAAGTATCATGCAGTATATTCGGGTGATATTTGCAAATCTAAATTTGCACAAAGCTTTCGTGAAATAGTCAAAAGTGGTTGCCTACGTCACCTGACTGCAATGATAACAGAGCTAGCGGCTGTATGATTTGGTTCCTTGTTCACTTTAATAAATCAATTCTAGATGGATATGTGATATAATCTAGTTTAATAAATTTGGATAAGTGCTTATTCAAATTCGCTGTACATCACATTCTAATCTACTATGTAGATGATTATTTATTTATTTTAGGATGGAGGGAGTACGTTTTATAGCCATTTCTTTTATGAAAAAAAGTAGAGCTTGGGCATGCTGACGATCTCATCAGTGATGCAACCAACGCACCAACACCCGGTGAGCTGCCATGACGCCGCCGCCGCCTGCTCGCCGCCGCCACCGCCATCGCCATCTCTCGGCCGCCTCGTCTTCTTCCACGCCGCGCTCTACCTGCTTGCGCTGGCGCAGGGCTTCCACAACCCGTGCTCGGAAGCCTTCGGCGCCGACCAGTTCACGCCGCCGAGCGACCCTGGCGCGCGCGCGTCCCGGAGCTCCTACTTCAACTGGTACAACTTCTCCAGTTCCTGCGGCTACGCCATCTCCAACACCGCCATGAGCTACGTCGAGGACAACGTCAGCTGGACCGTCGGGTTCGCCGCGTGCTTGGCCACCACGGCGGTGTACCTCCCCGTCTTCTTGCTCGGCACGGCGGCGTACCGCGCCGAGCAACCCATCGACGGCGCGCTGCTCGCGCTGCTCGCCAAGAAGTCCTTGTCAGCCACGCGCGTGTGGACGGCGAGGGTGTTTCCCCGGAAGGACGCCATTTGCACGGAACGGTACAGACTGCGTTCTTGACTCGTGCATTGTCTAAACTCTTGCTAAATTCTAATGGCGTAGGTTTAAATTTAACGCTAATCTTGCAGGCTTCTGCTGGCGAAAGAAGAAGAGGTAGAACATGGCAAGGGTTTCGTCGTCAAGCTGCTTCCGATCTGGGTGACCAGCATAGTGTTCGCCGCCGTCATCTCGCAGCAGGTAACGCTGTTCACCAAGCAGGGCAGCACGATGGACCGCCGCGTCGCCGTGGGCGGGGGCGTCTTCGTCCTGCCGCCCGCCGCGCTGCAGGACGTCATCAGCGCCACCATGCTCACCGTGCTGCCGGCCTACGACCGCGCCCTCGTGCCGCTCGCGAGGCGCTTCACGGGCCACCCCGCGGGCATCACCACGCTCCAGCGCGTCGGCGCCGGCATGGCCACGTGCTGCCTCCACATGGTCGTGGCGGCGCTCGTCGAGGCCAAACGGCTCCGCGCCGCGAGCGACGCCGGGCTGCCGGCGGACGCCACCGTGCCGATGAGCGTGTGGTGGCTGGTGCCGCAGTACGCCCTCGTCGGGCTATCGAAGGTGTTCGGCGTCATCGGGCTCCAGGAGTTCTTCTACGACCAGGTGCCCGACGACCTCCGCAGCGTCGGGCTCGCCATGTCGCTGAGCGCGCAGGGCGTCGGGAGCTACGCCAGCAGCGCGCTCGTGTCGGCGATCGACTGGGCGACGACGAGGAGAGGAGGAGAGAGCTGGTTCTCCGACGACATCAACCGCGCGCACCTCGACTACTTCTACTGGCTCCTCGCCGCACTCGCCGCATTGGATGTCGCCGTTTTCGTGTACATTGCAAAGCGATATGTCTACAGGAACAAAGACGAGCAATGATTCTTCTGTTTTTTTTTATATATATATCTGAAAAATGGTTCGCATGGGGAAGATCAGAAGATGTATGCTAGTGTAGTTTGAACATACATTGCATTTTCGCAGCATTTGCATGTATAATTATAGTCCTATTGAAAATGCATGTGGTTGTATAATTTGACATGCTAGGACAATCCAATGCTATTTTTTTTTTCCTGTTCGCATGTTTCGAAAATCTTGTGTTCCAAATGTGCATTAAAAGGAGCAAACCAACTTGCAATTTGCATTTCTTACTGCAATACTTCTACTTGATATATTTAGTAGTACTCTGCAATGGATTTACCAAAGTGGATTTTCTCTCTCTGCGTTGAATTTTCCAGAAAGAAATAATCTTTTTTGATTTTCCAACAACAATTAGTGAATAATATGTGGGTTCTGTGACAAAAGCAATACCGTTAGATTTAGATTTGAAATCATTTTGAAATGTTTGATACGATTGTGATTAATTTTGTTGTGAAATCAACTGACAAAGTTTAATAAAAAAAATCCAAAAGGCCAAAAGGGGATAACCTCATAGATTGGGTTTGGATCTTTGGATTGCAGGAGAACAAGTTAGACAAACATTGTTACAGTAAGTTTAGTAGTAGAGCTAACTACAAACTATAAGCTAATACAAAAGTAGAATTAGAGCTAACATATATAATAAATTCCCCCCAAAAAATATAATAAATTAGCTACTTCCTCCGTTTCACAATGTAAGACTTTCTAGCATTGCCCACATTCATGTATGTCTAGATTCATTAACATCTATATGTATGTGGGCAATGCTAGAAAGACTTACATTGTGAAACGGAGGGAGTATAAAATTATTTCTAATCTTTTATCTCTTACTCCCTCCGTATTCATAAAGAAAGTCGTTTTGGACAACGACACGGTCTCTAAAACACAACTTTGACTTCTTATTTCTATAAAAATATTTATTAAAAAGTAATATATGTATACTTTTATGAAAGTATTTTTCAAGATAAATCTATTCATATAGATTTTACATTTTTAAACTCAACAACTTGAGAGTTATTCATGATTTATATTCCCAATGTTTGACTTAAACATTGTCCTAAACGACTTTCTTTACGACTACGGAGGTAATATCTCTCTCGCTTATATAATTAATGCATTTATCTAGGAATATGTATAGAGCTAGTTAACACTACTCATTTTTTCTTATTCGATTGCACATAAATATATAGTTAGCTTTATCACCTACCATTAAAGTTGCTCTTACTCCCTTCGGTTCCATATTAATTGACGTTTTAGACAAGGCTGAGGTCAAAAGTTTTATAACTTTGACCATCAATAACTTTAAAAATAGGAGTACTTAGGTTACTCTCAAATATTTAGTGCACGAGATGGAGTGGTACCAGATCTTTTTTTAGAAAGGTGAGTGCTACCAATGCTTCTTTTTATTGTGCCAAAAATTTCTGAAGATCGTGACACTGACCCATACTTGTTTCTTTATGTTATCGATATGTGTGCTCCACATTTTCGGCATGAGGGAGTTCTCGTTCAAGAGCAATTAATCTGATAAAAGAAATATATCTTCATATGTCAGCTATAAGTTGTACTTCGTAACTATAAAGGTCAGAGGGGGGCAGAGCCAGCCAATCAGCCATGGAGTCCGGCCGGCTACTTGCACATTCCGACGAGCCATCGTCCGCCGCCTCCAAACACGGCGACGGCCGCGGCGGCTGGCGCGCCGCGCTCTTCATCATCGGTAAACCTCGCCCATGCATGCGGCTGTCATTCTACTAACTTTTGCTGCGGCGTGATCGATCTGCACTGATCTGCAGCCGTCGGGTTCCTGGAGCGCGTCGGGTTCTACGGCGTGCAGGGCAACCTGATGATGTACCTGACGGGGCTGATGGGCATGTCCATGGCGGCGGCGGCCGCGGCGGACAACGCCTGGGGCGGGACGGTGATGGTGCTGACGCTCGTCGGCGCGCTCGCCGCCGACTCGCACCTCGGCCGGTATCGCGCCGTCGTGGCCGCCGGCGTGCTCTACCTTCTGGTCAGTGCTCCGTCGCGCGTCGCCGCTCTGCACCTCCCTATTTCGATCCTCTCGGATACCCAAGCCTGTCATCTTCGTTAGTCATGTCATGATCATGATCCGGTTCGCTTAAGTTGGAGGAGTAAACTACTCCCCTTTTTGGCAAGAAATTGGAGTATGAGCGTAGCGCTTAAGTCTGGTACATTGGTCCAGTCCAACAGCTGTAGGTGAAAGCTACTTCATTCACCTCAAAATAAATAAAACTAGAATAATAAATAAAACTAGAATGGAGTATGATACTAATTAATACAACGAATTTAGAGGGAGCAAACTAAATTTTTTTTATTCGACATTTTCTAAGAAGAGATTGTAAGATGACCTCGGGATTGAAACCACACACCTTTTGCCACTGCATTATCAAGTACACCTCAATAAAACTGAATCTGAAACTTCTAGACAATAATTTTGAGATATAAAATCAACCTTGAATTTTGTAAGATAGTTTCTATAAGACTTTGTTTTACCTAAATTGAACAGATTTTTCAAGGTGATTGCCTCAACTTTTTTTTCCGTTCAAAAAAAAAAAGGGTGATTGCCATTGCCATTGGACACATCATCGCCATTTCTGACACTCCTTACCCAACTACAATGTCTGCTACAGAGCTTAGGGATGCTGACGGTCTCATCCACGCTGCAACCAAAGCACCCTCGCCCGGCGAGCTGCAATGGCGGAGCCACCGCCTGCCTGCCGCCGCCGTCTCCCACCTCCCGCCTCGCCTTCTTCTACGCCGCGCTCTACCTGCTGGCGCTGGCGCAGGGCTTCCACAAGCCCTGCTCCGAGGCCATCGGCGCCGACCAGTTCGCCGACGACGCCGACCCCGGCGCGAACGCGTCGCGGAGCTCCTACTTCAACTGGTTCCACTTCTCCACATCCTGGGGCTACGCCGTCGCCACGACATTGCTGAGCTACGTCGAGGACAACGTCAGCTGGACCGTCGGGTTCGCCGTGTGCTGGGCCACGATGGTGTTGTACCTCGCCGTCTTCCTGCTCGGCACGGGGACGTACCGTGCCACTGCCGAGCGACCCATCGACGGCGCGCCGCTCGCGCGACTCGCCGAGACGTCCGCCGCGGCCGCGCGCGCGTGGACGAAGAGGGTGTTTTGCCGCAAGGATGCCATTTGCACAGAACGGTGAGCACGCGCGCACGGATGCAAATTGCAATCTTCGCGTGACATCAAATTTCTCTTAACGTTATTCGTGCAGGCTTCTATCCAAAGAAGTGGTGGATGGCAAGGGATTTCTCGTCAACGTGCTTCCAATCTGGATGACCAAGCCCAACGACGAGGAGAATACCCCCGCGTCGCTCTCGCGCGGGCGGCTCGGGGGGCGAAAACCCTAGCCGCCCGCGCCGCCACAACCCCGCCCCCTCCTCCTCCAAGCCGGTGGCGAGCTGGGAAGGCGGCGGCGAGGCCTTTCAAGCTCGGAGGCCACTAACTCAGCGCGGGGAGGATGGGGCATAGCCGACGACGGCGACCTCAGCGGCCGGAGGCGGAGACAGCAGGCCGGCGTGGGGAGGCGGCGGATCCGGCGCCTCTGAGGCCGGATCTGGCCGGTACGGCGGCGCGACAACGCGACGGCGAGGGCGCGGCGGCCCGGGGCCTTGAGGGCTCGGCGGCAGAGCGGCTGCGGCGGTGGTTTCGCTGGCGTCACCGCGGCGGCCGGAGGGGCGTCGGCACTGTTGCGGCGGCCGAGACTGGGCGCCGGCGCGGGCGCCGCTGCAGGCGTATCTGGCCGGAGCAGCTCGCGGCCGCCATGGCTGCCGGACGGCGGCGGGACGCCCCGAGGCTGCCGCAGCCGGTGGCGTCGGCGGCGCCTTGTTCCTTGGCTTCCGCTGCCGGCGACGAGGAGGCGCAGTGGGCGGGCGGCTAGGACGCTTGACGGTGGTGGAGCTGGAGACCTCGAGCGGCGGCCGGTTTCGGCATTGCAGGTCCGGTGTCAGTGCTTATGGGAGAAGCGGCTGTGCAAAGAGAGCTGGCGGCGGTGCGTCGTTTTTCTCGTTGCCGGTCAGCACCCTCTCCCTTCTTGAGCTTCTCCCCTTCTTTGTGGGGAGTTTCGGTTGGGTTGAGGCGGCTGCTGGTCAGTGGAGGAAGCTCAAGCGGCCGAAGCGATGTTGTCTAGTCCCGGGTTCTCCTTTGGCCGAACATGGCGAGAGGCCGGCGGGCGGCGGGACGGAGGTGGCCTGGGCCAGCTCTCAGGGGAGGAGCGGTGGGATGCAGCGAGCTGGCGGCAGGGTTCTGCAGCAAGTTCGGAAGTCGGCCGGTGGAGGGGCGCCGGTGCGGTCTTGGTGGAAGCCACGCGCTGCCAATGCTTGTGTAGTGGTTAATGAGTTGATGGGCGACAAACTACTTGAAAGGTTGCAGGGGTTCCAGGCGTAAGCCTCGCTCGGTGATCACCGGGCTAGCAGCGGCTACGCCTTCGGGTGTCGTAACCCTCTTGGGGGCGCTGTTGTGGGTACCTCTTCCCCTTTCTTGGCGAGTTCTCTCTGGGTGAAAACCACATCTTTCTTAGATGGGCGATGGCGGCGTCCTTGATGTCATGACCTCCTTGGGGACATCGTTTTTTTGGAGTCTCGCCTTTGTGGTGTTGTTGTAGGCCGGGCGGCGATCGGCCACGCTTAGCGGGGGTCGTTTTGGTGCTTGGTTTCATTTTTCAGTGGTTTGTGCTTGTGTGGTTAGCGTGTGGTGTCTCGTGCACATCCGTCCTCGACAGCTTCTGTCGTGTTTTTTTTTTTTGTAACTTTACTTCTTCTTAATATACTCGGATGGTCTCCTTCTGCCTTTTCCGGCGAAAAAAAAAATCTGGATGACCAGCATAGTGTTCGCCATCATCGCCTCGCAGGATATCACCCTGTTCACCAAGCAGGGCAGCACGATGAACCGGAACGTCGGCGGGGGCCTCGTCGTGCCGCCCGCCGCGCTGCAGTTCGCCATCAGCGTCACCATCGTCACGCTGTTGCCGGTCTACGACCGTGCCCTCGTGCCGCTCGCGAGGCGTCTCACAAGGCACCTCGCGGGCATCACCACGCTCCAGCGCGTCGGCGCCGGCATGGCCATGTCGGGCCTCGCCATGGCCGTGGCGGCGCTCGTCGAGGCCAAACGGCTCCGCGCCGCGAGCGACGCCGGGCTGGTCGACAGGCCAGACGCGACGGTGCCGACGAGCGTGTGGTGGCTGGTGCCGCAATTCGTCCTCCTCGGCACATCGAAGGTGTTCGGCCTCATCGGCCTCGAGGAGTTCTTCTACGACCAGGTGCCCGTCGAGCTCTGCAGCGTCGGGCTCGCCGTGTCCCTGAGCGTGCTGGGCGTCGGGAGCTACGCCAGTGGCGTGCTCGTGTCAGCGATCGACTGGGTGACAAGGGGAGAAGGAGAGAGCTGGTTCTCCGATAACCTCAACCGCGCGCACCTCGACTACTTCTACTGGATCCTTGCCACACTTGCCGCATTGGAGGTCGCCATTTTCGTGTACATTGCAAAGCGATATGTCTACAAGAACAAAGGCGAGCAATAATTCTTTTGAAGTTTATAAATCTGGAAAATGGTTGGTATGGAGAAGATGTATAGCGGTGTGGTGTGAACAGGGTTTACCTTATTGTCACTCCTCGATCCGGCACCGCCGTACAACGGCACCCGACAGGAACGTATCGTAGAAAAAACAGTGCGAACCGCTTCCTACGAAACCGCGATTCTCGCACTGCTTCCTACGAAACCGCGATTCCAGTACCAATCTCAGGACATAGCGCTGGTGATAAATATGAATCATTGTGATGCTTAAAATAAATAGAGGACTTATTTATCTTAACTTAGATTGTAGCTCAGAACAACACGAGAATGCAATCGGCGACACAGACGAGGCAAACACCAACAGCAACAGCAACAGTAGCGGAATCAACGGACTAACACCCAACACCACATGTGACGGCTGGGAACCAGAACGAAACCCTATTTTTCACTTCACTTCATCTTCTCTTCAAGACGGAGGATATATATATAGAGAGAGAGAGAGTAAGGGTGAGTACTTTTGTACTTAGCAAGTCACGGGAATTTAGGTGTTTAATGTAAGGTTGAAAGAAGCGTAAAGTTGTTTTTGCAAATCCTTTATTTGTTCTTCTACGGCCAGGCGGCCGACGCCCTCCGCAGCGTCGGGCTCGCCATGTCCGTGAGCGCGCAGGGCGTCGGTAGCTACGCCAGCGGCGCGCTCGTGTCGGCGATCGACTGAGCGACGAGGAGAGGAGTAGACAGCTGGTTCTCCGACGACATCAACCGCGCCCACCTCGACTACTTCTACTGGATTCTCACTGCACTCGTCGCTTTGGAGGTCGCCGTGTTCGTGTACATTTCAAAGCGATATGTCTACAAGAACAAAGCCGAGGTTTCTGAAAATCTGCAGTACTAGTTGACAATACATGCCAGGCTCTTACTGTAACAAGAAATAAAAATAAAAGAAGAAACACTTAGCTTAGCGAGCATACCGTGCTATGGCTTGGTCGGTCTTGATCACTCGTTTTATTTAAAAAGTTGTGTAAATATAAAAAATAAAAAGTTGTCCTTAAAATACTTTAGATAATAAAGTAAGTAAAAAAATAATTTTAAATTATTTTAATAAGACGAGTGATTAAACAGTGCAAGTAAAACCTTAAAATCCCTTATATTATGGAACAGAGGGAGTATATTTTTAAAATAATTTTTGTGAGGTTTATTTTTAAATTTTAGATTTAGTAAGGTTCAGAAAATAATAAAGGGAAATTTATAAAATTCATCGCATAAATTATTTGAATTTTGGTATTCTATCTCATAAGTTATTTTGCTACAAATGACTGTCAACCTAATCAATTTTGTTGTAAAAACCACCCAAAATGCTTATGTGCTTAACCGAATCAACTTGTTTTTGTAAGTTGTGAACTGTTAATGTGTTTTGTACTAAGTTACTTTAGTCAAACTATAACTTTTAATCTGAAATATGTCACTTTGCCTATAACTTAGGTGGAATGTCAAACTTCTATGAACTTTTTTTTTACAGTTATCCCAATAATAAAATTTGCATATATTGTCACGTGTCACATGTTAGTTTGTTCAGGAACGGATTATAGCAACTAGCAACCGCCAACAAAGTGCTCCCTCCGTTTCAAATTATAAGTCGTTTTAACTTTAGACATATATAAATTTATAGACAAATATATAGTAACGAGAGTAACGTGCGCGCTAGGGTATTTAAATATTTGCCACTTTTAGATATGGCAATTAAATATGGTGGCAAATAGTTAATTGCAACATCTAAAAGTGGCAATTAGTTAAATATGTCAGATCGTTTACTTTCTTTTTGAAACTCCGTTAGATCGTTTACTGAGAAGAGGAAAAAATATCTGAACGGGACGGCGACCGAGCCACCATGGACGCGGGGGCGGAGCCCCTCCTGCCGCCGCCGGCTTCCGCGGTGGACCACCTCGGCCGTCCGGCCTCCCGCCGCACCTCCGGCCGGTGGCTCGCCGCCCTCTTCATCATCGGTACCTCCAAAAAACTCCCCCCGAGAAACCAGGGCGGCGGCGGCGGCGGCGGCGAGTCAACGAGCAAGCGCCGCCGCGCTCTCACCGCACTCTCTCTCTCTCTCTCTCCCGAACTAATCCGCGTGCAGTTGCCGTCGGTCGCCATCGCAGGCGTGGAGATCTCGGAGCGGTTCGCCTTCGGCGGCATCTCCGGGAACCTGATCACCTACCTGACCGGCCCGCTGGGGCAGTCCACGGCGTCCGCCGCCGCCGCCATCAACGCGTGGAACGGAGCTGCGCTGCTGCTCCCGCTGCTCGGCGCCGCCGTCGCCGACTCCTGGCTCGGCCGCTACCGCATCATCATCTGCGCCTCCCTCCTCTACATCCTGGTATGTGCAGTGCAGTGCTCTCGCTGTCGGCTGTTCTTGTGTGGCTTACTCAACTGCCACTTTTATGATGAACCTGTGACAATGCTGAACATATGCTACTCTGATTCTGTGAGTTCACCTGGAATTTTCAGAGTAATTAGCTCTGCTAACAATGATTTTTCCTGATATAGTTTCTACTTTCTCCGGGTAAAGGATTAACCATAGGGGCAAGTTTGATGTGTTTAGATCTGAAGCACGGAGGAATTTCAGGCAATAATTCAGCTAAATATTGTCCTTTCCATCCACATGATATATGGCTATCACCATCATAATGGGCATACTATGCAATTATGCATCACTGTGATAAAATGATACTATTCAGTTTCTGTGTAAGACAATGATATTGTGGAGTTTCTTGGATGTTTTTTATTATGTAGATTTCTCACTGAATTGTATCCACAATATAGGGGCTTGGCATGCTCACGCTATCACCGGTTCTTGTACCTCATCAACAAGCAGAATCTGGAGATAATGCAGATAATAATGCATCCTCCAGTATGGACATTCATGTAGCTTTCTTCTACTTGTCCCTGTATATCGTGGCCTTTGCTCAAGGTGGCCACAAACCTTGTGTCCAAGCATTTGGGGCCGACCAATTTGATGAGAATGACCCTGAAGAATGTGCCTCAAGGAGCTCATTTTTCAATTGGTGGTACTTTGGGATATATGGCGGCAATGTCATTACAGTTTCAATCTTGAATTACATTCAAGATAACATAGGCTGGCAGCTTGGGTTTGGAATCCCTTGCATTGCCATGTCTCTTTCTCTTGCAGTATTCTTGCTTGGGACCAAGAGTTACCGCTTCTATCCTCTAAGAAGTAACACAAGCCTATTCGACCAGGTTGGGAAATCGCTTCTAGCAAAGATACGATGGTGGTGCGCATCATGGTGTTCAAAGTATGTATGCAATGAAACCACCCGCAGAGCCCATCCGTTGCAAACTACAACCTTACTTGCTCGTTCTTCCTCTGGCATGCAGATCATCAGGGGATCTTCACTGCACCCAAGCATCATCATCCCAGGGAGATCACAATGATGCAGAAAAGGCATGCTTTCCTGATGAAGCCACCGCTGTGCTTAAATTGTTCCCAATAGGGGCAACCTGCCTGATTTACGCAATTGTTTTTGCCCAGTGGATAACACTGTTCACTAAGCAAGCAAGCACACTAGACAGGTGGATAGGTAAAGTACACATACCAGCTGCTGCCCTACAAAGCTTGATCAGTGTGTCGATCGTCATCTCTGTTCCTATATATGACCGAATCCTTGTTCCACTTACTAGGAGGTACTCAAAGAACCCTCGCGGTATCACAACGTTGCAAAGGATTGGAATTGGATTGATTATCTCAGTAATTCTGATGGTTGTCTCTGCCCTTGTGGAGACGAGAAGGCTCATGGTAGCAAGAGATTTTGGCCTGGTGGACAATCCTGAAGCCACAATCCCCATGAGCTTCTGGTGGGTGGTCCCTCAGTTCATCCTGACTGGTTTGGCTGATATGTTCACAATGGTTGGCCTGCAAGAATTCTTCTATGACCAAGTACCAGATGGTTTGCGCAGTTTGGGCCTTGCTTTGTACCTGAGCATATTTGGGATTGGGAGCTTCATCAGCAGCTTTCTTGTGTATGCAATTGACAAGGTGACCAGCATGACTGGGGATAGCTGGTTCTCGGACAATCTGAACCGAGGTCATCTTGATTACTTCTACTGGCTATTGGCTGTGCTCAGTGTTCTTGGTTTAGCTGCTTATCTACACTTTTCGCGAGTGTATGTCCACAAGAAGAAGGGCATCTCAGTACAGTGAGGATGTGTCAAAAGATGCTGAAAATGCATTGGCTATCACATGTTGGTTGTTGGCATATCACTTTCGAAGACCTTCAGGCGGTAAAAGGCTTGCAGCTTGCTTATGCTGCTGTAGTAGTGCTGTACAGTGCCTTCAAGAGTGAATGCCCGTACGATGCTTTTCTGTTGCTGCTTGAAGCCTTGAACGATTCGCATGGAGAAGGAGATCTAGCCTAGGTGCCACAGCAAGTAAAAATTGCTGTGGAGAAATGTTGATTTTCTTTTTTCAGGGGTGGTTGTACAATTTGTGGACTGTGAAAGTTATGGCAGTTATAAATAATATTAAAAAGCATCAATGTGACAGTTTTGCAAAATTTCCAGCAGTATAGTTGTGTACTATGGTGATTTTTTTCTTTCGCATTTTGGTGCCTTGTCCTCATCGCCTCGACGCCCGTGCGATCGCGACGTATATTTGCACGCGTCCGTCGATGATTTGAAGGTGAGAGATGCTACCACCATTTTTCCCTTTCCCTTCAAATGGCTGGCGTTTGATACTACAAGGATATCATATCAATATATATATATTATCATCTCTTTCGGCTGGTGATGTTTGTGTTGCACGCACGCTAATTGAAAAATCACACTCAAAACGGTTGGGAGGTTAGCAGCCATGGCAATGGAGGCGGAGGCTCTCCTGCCGGAGCCGGAGCCGGAGTCGCCGCCGCTGCTCGCCGTCGACCACCTCGGCGGCCCGGCCTCCCGCGGCAGCTCCGGCCGGTGGCCCGCCGCGTTCTTCCTCATCGGTACGTACGTTCGCCGCCGCCTTATCCTTTTTTTTTTGGAAAAAGAAAAGAAGAGAAAAAAAAAGTAGCATGTAACGAGGCGTGTTGTGTTGTGAGGTGCAGGAGCGGAGGTAGGCGAGAGGTTCGCATACTCGGGCATCATGGGGAACCTGGTGATCTACCTGACCGGGCCGCTCCGGCAGCCGACGGCGGCGGCGGCGGCGGCGGTGAACGTGTGGATGGGCACCTCGATGCTGCTGCCGCTGCTCGGCTCGGCCGTCGCCGACTCATGGCTCGGCCGCTACCGCACCATCGTCTGCGCCTCCCTCCTCTACATCTTGGTACGTGTACCATGACTATCCTCATTTTTTTTCGTTTATATGCTTATACTTATATTATAAACTAAAATTTAAAAGTTTCAACTTTAAATTTAGAGTTGACTTTAAATTTAGAGTTGATTTTGTGGTTTTTTCATCGTAGTTTGTTTTTTTAGCATTTGCTTTTAAATCGCTAAAAAAACACGTATATAAAAATTTTATTCACAGATTATTTTTCGTTTGCAAATATGTCGTTTGGTTTTTTCCCTGAATAAGCCAACCAAGTATGTAAGTATGTATAATCTTAGGACGTGTTCACTTTGATGCCATTTTAACCTTACCAAATTTTAGTAAAGTTAAAAAAAAAATAGCTACATTTAGTTTGTTATCAAATTTTGGTAACTGTATAAGAAATTCTACTAAAATTTTGGCAAGTTGCCAAAATTTTAGCAACTATGCCACCAAAATTTGATAAGGTTTTTTTTGGCATCAAAATAAACAGGCCCTTATTTTGCCTGTATATATAGACCATAGTAGAGTAGACAGTGATACTACTTATTAATTACTGGTAGATTATTTGCATCAAAATATGATTTTTCCAACAACTTTATATACGTAGACCACTTATTTTAAGCTATTTGTTCGGTTTATAACATACTAAGTCGTGCATAAAGTACTATTTATGTTTTACTATCTCTTAACAACAAAACTATTAATTATAAAAAATTTTCAAATAAGACGGATGATTAAAGTTGGACACGAAAACTCATAGTTGCACTTAAAATGGGAAGGAGGGAGTATAATATTTGGTTCTTCTTTATTTAAGTAGATCATCAATCAACATTTCATCTGAAAAGAATAGCACCCTACTACTAGCACAGACGTGTATTGTGACGTTTCAGAGAGGGACTACACGAGTAGCTGTCAGTTTCACGGCGAACGAATGGATTGGTGAAATCCGCAGAAACAAAAAAGAACCCGGCAAAAGTGCAACTAGAAAATACAGTTTTCCCTTTATAGGTAAAAAGGAGATACTAGCATTTTGATTTGTGAGTCGCTGTCGCAAACAAGAGTTCGAAGTACTCAGATTCTACCATGTCGCATTATCTCATCCAGCAGCTTACAAATTACTATCCTGGCTTGGTTTGGAGCCTGATTTTTTTTTCTTACTGTTTTTGCAGGGGCTGGGCATGATCACTGTCTCGTCGGTTCTTGCACCGGAAGAGTCATCCGAGAGCTCAAATCTAGCTGCTCATGTGGCTTTCTTCTACTTCTCACTCTACGTGGTGGCGTTTGCTCAGGGCGGACACAAGCCTTGCGCGCAGGCGTTGGGTGCAGACCAGTTCGACGAGAACGACCCCGGCGAGCTCGCCTCCAGGAGCTCCTTCTTCAACTGGTGGTTCTTCGCCTCCTACGGCGGCAACACTGTCACTGTTCCCATCTTGAATTATGTCCAGGAAAGCGTAAGCTGGCAGCTTGGCTTCGCAATCCCATGCATCGCCATGGCCGTTTCTCTTGCCATCTTCTTGATCGGGACAAGGAGTTATCGCTTCTACCCTCCGAAGAGTAAGGGAAACCCATTCGGAGAGGTCGCCGAGTGGATTCGACGTTGGATCGCATCGTCCTGTTCGAAGTAAGGTTACTACTGAAAGTCTGAAACTTCCCATTGAGTCATTTTGGAACTAACATTTGCTGCAGATTGCCTGACAGTTCTGATGAGTTGCTACCGTCATCATCGTCTGAGGGGGATGTCAGCAATTCAAGCAGTGAATTCGTCCCTAAAGAAGCTGCAGAGCTGGTCAAGTTGTTTCCAATATGGGCTTCCAGCCTGATATATGCTGCTGTGATGGCACAGTGCATCACTTTCTTTACAAAGCAAGCAAGCACACTGGACAGAAGGGTAGGCAGCTTAGTGCTGCCAGCTGCTTCAAACGGGGCATTGTTCAATGCTACAATCATGGTCTTCCTCCCAATCTATGACAGAATCTTTATCCCAGTGGCCAGAAGATACACCAAGAACCCTAGCGGTATCACGACGCTGCAGAGGATCGGCGTCGGGTTGGTTCTCTCGATCATCACGATGATCGTTGCTGCAATGGTTGAGATGAGGAGGCTCAGGATAGCAAGAGATTTCGGCCTTGTGGACAAACCTGAAGCTGTTGTTCCTATGAGCTTCTTGTGGATTGTTCCGCAGAACATTCTGGCTGCAATTTCTGATATGTTTGCTGTGATTGGATTGCAAGAGTTCTTCTACGGTGAGGCACCGGAGAGTCTGCGAAGCTTTTCCATGGCTCTGTTCTTGAGCATAATTGGAGTTGGGAACTTCATCAGTAGTTTCATTGTATATGCCATTGACAGGGTGACCAGTAGCTTTGGAGACAGCTGGTTCTCTAACAATCCAAACAGAGGGCATGTCGATTACTTCTACTTGCTTATTACCGTGCTCAATGCTTTGTCCCTGGCCTGTTTCTTATACTTTGCTAAAATGTATGAACATAGGAAAAAGGTCATCTCAGTGCAGTGACATTGTGTGCAGCCTACATATTTGTAGCTCCACTGATAAGGTCACCTTCACAATCTGATCCAGTCTCAAGAATGTAACATGGTAAAGCTGTATCTGGTATAATGTATGTTCCAGTTTCACTTCCTTCATTGATACGTCCTAACTATACTTTGTAAGAAATTATGTGACCCAGCTGCAAATGCAAATGAAATGTTCCTTAATTTCATGTTTTGTCTCAGGATCACAGATCGATAAAGTTTTTTTTTCTTTAACCGTTTCTTATTTTTCTCATCTTTATTTGGGTTTGATTTCTTTGCGCTATGCATTTACTTACTCCAGTTCCCTCAAAAGTCCAACTTTTCTACCACGCTGATAAGGAGCTAAAAAATCGACTACCGTAATACCAGTTTCAAAGATGGATAATTTCATATCTAACTCCATAAAGACATAGAGCATATATATATATATATATATATATATATATATATATATATATATATATATATATATATATATATATATATATATATATATATATATATATATATATATATATATATATATATATATATATATGAATAGGGAATGTTGCACTAGTATCTACATGGCCTAAATTGTCAACAGTCTCCCACTATGCAACCTTCTTAATTTGATTCATAACTATATATTTTTGTAGGGACATAACAACTATATTTTGTGGAGGAATTGATAACAGCAAAAGTGAACTATATTTTGTGGAGGAATTAATAGCAGCAAAAGTGTGATTTGTAATTGTTTGAATGATTGATACCTCCCCTTACATCCTTTCTGAATCACATTGATATCCTCAACCTAGCTTTTTGTGTGTTTGCGTATCTCCCAATTTATCCATCTTTGATAGCTAATTCAAGGCTGATCTTTCCAAATATTATTAGCTGTGTCTAACTATGCAAATTACCAGCAGCATCTCAAGACGCGGTTCTTGACTGATTCACAAGCCTGTAAGCCTGTCCTTAACGTGACTGCATCTCATGCTTATTATAACTTTGTGTTTAGGGACAACAGCACGTATGCAGCTGAAGACTTAGTGGTCTGGAACTCCAATGTACCTGTATTCTTGTACAGTTAGATTGCTTCTGAATACTTTTCATATATATGATTTTTATTTTTTTTCATTTGTCTGGCAAAGGCAGGAAAGCCTGCACATATTTGTCTGTTATTATAACCATTTTCTGACAACTCAAAAGTTCTGGAGACCCATTTTGCTCATTGTTATGATTTTGCTGCCAGATTAAATGTATCCATAAAAAAACAAATATTTTCCTTTCCTTGCTTCATTCCAGCTGCCAACCTTCATAAAATCCTAACAAATACAATCTTCTCATGGATGTTCCTGACGCCATACTAGAGAAATAGAATGGGAGGTGATGGACCTGTTGCTTACTCCAAATCCTTCCATTGAGAACATCCAAGGAGGGTATCAACATCATCATCATCACCTCCCATCATAACATCTTGAGGTAAGTAAATTCATCGATAATCATATCGGACAAAACATATCATAATTATCTGGCTGATACATATTCTTTCAGCAATGGAACTGTTGTGAAACCAGAGCTCATTGCTAACCTTTGCTTCTTGTCTTCTGTTTCCAGTGGGATTCTGGTTGTGAACAACATCTACCAATGGCGTACAAGATGAAAGGGGTTTTCAAGGGCCTCAAGGTCATCTCTCAGATCTTCGGTATGTGACCATCAAGTAGATTTTACTTTCTTTTCTACAATGTTACACAAGGCATGAATAGTCAGTTCATTTGATTTGCACAACCTAATTTCTTTCTTGATCTTGCTTAAACCATCTTGCAGTGGTGAAGGAACACCAAATGGAGATTGGTTATCCAACCGACGTCAAGCATGTCACGCACATAGGTTGGGATAGCCCGACAGGGAGTGCGGCTTCTCCTAGCTGGGTACCTGACATAATAGAACAATGTTAATTACAATTATGTTTTGACAACTTAACTACACTGGCCACAATTTTGCAAGCTGAATCATCTGAAAAATACTTGTAGATGAATGACATGAAGGGGTCGCCTGACTATTCGTCTTTGAACAATTTTGGACCATCTACAGGAACGTCCTGGACTTCTCAAGGTGATCTCTTGTTCTTCATTTCTTGACTTCTTTCACCAGGTGCAATTAATGTTTAGTTGGTTGGTACGTCACCTGCATCTGTTCTCTCTAGGCAACAAGATTCTTCTCTAGTTTATTTTAGTGGCATGTACTCGTATTTGAGAGGGAATTAAACACGCCATTGATTATCCTAGGAAATAGCCATATAGGAATACTGTAGGAATACACTCATGCTGCCATGTTCAGCAATCTTCTGTTGGTTGAAGAATCATGATCTGATACTAAAGTCTCAGGGGGACAAGGATGCAATTAATAGTAATCTTCTGCTGGTTCAAGAATCATGATGCGATACTACTTTCAGGGAGACAAGATGCAATTAAGCAATTCAACATCTTTCAACAACCAACAGAATTATCTGTTTGTTGGTCGATCTTAGATACAATCATGCAATGATTACTAAAAAAAGCAATGATTACTAAAAAAAATTAGGTGTCACATTTACACAGCCTAAATAGATCTTTTGGAGTTAGGAGTACCAATCATGAACTTTTTTCTTTTTTGTTTCTGTTGTCAAGTCAATATTGGTGTCAGAAGTTAATATTTTCGTCCAAGGTGAAAGCTGTAGCAAAGACCTCAAGCTAATTTTATCTACACCAGCAATGCAAAAACTATGTAGTGTTGAAGAATTTTTATTAAAAAAAACACTAATTGACTCCAAACAAAGCAAGTTTATTCATATCATGCTAGTACATGGCATATCAAGACGTGCTTTGCACGATAAACGAAAAACTTCTGCAGAACTCTAGTGTGCCGGACATTTGACAGTAACATATTACCTAGTACAAAGTTCTATTCTGCGAGGAAGTCCACCCAGTTCGTACAGGAAAAAGAGATATTGAAAAGCTGATGCGAAATGGGAATAGTTTAACTAACTAGTGGACTTATGAATGCATCAGGGATTAAAATATAACATTAATTTAATCCGCTTAGTAGTCTTCATCAAAATACTGCTGACTTGCAAACCAACATATCAACCCAATCCATTACAGCAATTTGTTTTTGCTTCAATGAACCCAAAGACATACGAGAGGATGATATGTTTGAAATGCATATGTAAACACAAATGTCGTCGAATGCAAGAAAAATTTCTAAAAAGTACCAGATATTAATTATACTACATCATTATATGTTTACTGATTTGCGACAGTTTGTTCGACAGATTTCGATCACCCTCAAGATATATCACCCTTCGGTTTATATGTCGAAAATGCTGGTAAGGAAGCAAATCCACCACATCCCGACATACCAAAGCCGCCCAGGAAGAGCAGAAGGAAGAAATCCAAGAACAATTCACCGACGGCTTCGTCGAGATCATCAAGATCAAGATCCAAGCGCTCGTTCTCCTCCACTGCTGACACTGTCGTTGACAACAGCATCCAAAATGAAGTCCGGATTGTATAGACTGCCATTTTACCTTTTTTATAAAAAAAATTACTTCTCGCGTCATTCATAATTTTAATTAGGAACACACAAGAACGGTTTAATTCACGATTGATTTAAAAGTTCAGCTGAATGTTGCAGCAACTTGAGAGGAGAGATTCAAGGAAAGACTGTTACCTTGTGCAGTGGTGTGTGCTTCCCGCTGGGATCTGATGATATCTCCTCCCTCCCGCTCCGGCCGCCGGCGACGATGGGGGCAGCCGTGGGCAAAGCTCAGTGGGTTATTGGAAAGCTAGCGTGATATCTTGAATTCACTGGCATAGTAACGCTGGCGATGTGGCCACGGGGGACGGCGGGGCAGCCGTCACCGTCGTCGTCGGCGAACGAGGCAGAGGAGGTTGGGGGGAGAGAGCGAGATCTAATTCGAGTATAGGTTCTACCATTACATCAAATGTGAGAACCACTTATCAGTGATTGTAATAATAATGTCATTAAGGTAAAGGATCCTCACCCGGTTCTGAAACACTGAATAACCAAGTAAAATCCAATCAGTATTATCTGCAGTACTATTTTCAACCAAACTAAACTTTGGCATTGTCAAATTTTTAGCAAGATAACAATCCAAACATATTCAAAATACTTTACCATAACTTACCTTATCCCTACCCTAACTTACCTTATCCCTACCCCCAAAGATTTAGTGATTTTTCTTAAGAAGTTGTTCACGTAACACCATACTTACAAGAATATTTAGCAAGGTAACAAACCAAACAACACTACATGTTTCTGCCTTACCAAACAACATTACTAAAGTTGACAAAATTTAGTATGGTTAACTTTGACATCAAACTGAACAAGCCCTCAATAAAAATTGCAGTCAGCAAATCACTACTTCACTAGCTTACGATTGAATACCCAAACCAGGACTAGAATTCAAAAACTTACCGGACCGCCAAGATATGATTATATGGACCAGAATACATCGAAAAATTAAGTCCTCGCCAAGATATGATCATATCGAGACATGGAGCAGAATACATCGAAAATTCAAGTGCTCAGCAGTCAGCATTCCGGATTAATGCATGGAAGACTCGATACAAACAGTGCATACTTAAAGGTACTCTGAGCTCTTCATATTATTCCGTCAACCAAAAAGATGCAAATATGTACAGTAACCGTCATTGCTGTAAACCACACTGCTGCCAACAGCCCAACACAGATACAAAAATTTTCATGCATTATGAGTTCATGACATGGAACAATCACACGACACGATTTTATATTAACAGAAAAATTTTATAAGCCAGCAAAAAATAACCACTTGTTCTCAATTGACAACCACGACAGGTTAGAGGGAAAACCACAATTCCATTATAAATAAGAAAAGAATACAAGATTTTGACATATATCCACCAAAACTGAAATTTAACCTAGAACATTATTATCTTAAAAATACAAAACTTGTTAAACATATTCCCAACCTTAGGGGGCTAAAATAATGAGTGCCACAAATGAAAAACGGCAGTCAGCCACCAGTATCTGATGAACTGACAATTCTATTGTACAACACATGCCTCTTAGAACCTTTGATGCTATAACAGCTTGTCGATCACGAGACTATGCAAATTGCTCTATATATATCTCTAAGCTGAGGTTCTCTGTTTTACTAGGCTGAGGTTCTCTATTTTAGTACGCAGGTTTTCTAACAACAAAACCACAGGTACAACAAACAGAGGTTGGGCTTAGTGTCGCCCATGACCTGGTGGAGGTCTCCTGTTAGAATTCCTATCTAAGGTATTGTAACGGTTCTGCGACTGCTGTGGTCGTGAATTAGGCCTTGCAGGAGGTGCCCCACCCCCATAAGGCCCTGACCCAGCATAGGAGCCATAAGGTTGTTGCTGCTGCTGCTGCCACTGCTGACCACCTCCATACGGTGCAGGCTGGTAGCTCCTACCATACCCCCCAGCATATGGTGGGGGTTGCGCATACCGTCCAGGACCTGCTGATGGAGCAGAATGTGATTGATACGAGTTTCCACCGCTCTGATGGTATGGTGGAACCCTTCCTCTTGAATCATGGTGGTTGTCTCTTGCATATGGGTACCTTCCATGGTTATCTCGTCCATACTGAGAAGGCCCAGACCTATCGTTCTGATAATGACCTGATGATGATGCATAAGCTGGTGGTACCTGACCATTTGGTAGATCACCAGGAACATGCCAGCCAGGAGCAGGCTGCTCCATCCTTGGTGGAATCCCATTTGGATAAGGCATGCCATTCATTATGGTTTGATATGGCATCGATGGGGTATTGTATTGTCCGCCACTCCGAGCATTCAAGCTGTTCACCACAAGTCGGTGGGCAGCTTCCCCAAGTTGGCGGCCAGATATTGCTCCAGCTGGGTTTTGCCTAAACAATTTCACCAGAAGGTTAGGATTTTCAATGACGTTGCAAGGATTGACAAAATAACACAAAAGGTAGATAGTGTACCTGTTGCTGTTTTCATAAGGCCTCCTGTTGTTATTATCATGAGGCCTCCTACCACTGTCTTCATGCCATAGCACAGGTGGTGGTTTCAGGTCAGTAGCTTCAACAGTCTGCAGAGTTTACTTATTTGTTATTACCATTTCTCAAGTGGAAAGATGTTACTAGTGTTGATACTAGACAAAAATGATAGAGATGTACCTTCTTGGGTATGATTACACCAACAGGTGGACGAGCGATGTGCTTATGAGAATCCGGAAGCTTGTAGATTGTACATCTAATTAAGACAGATGACATGATGGTAAATTAGATTGCCAATAAATCATATTATCTTAATTTCCCAGAAGGGATTGAACTTACATCACTTGATTGTCCATGATATCCTCCAACCCATCAACAGGAGACCTGAAGACAGGAGGGCACGGATCCCCACTACAAAGTGAGATGTAACCATTCATTCCTCCACTGCACAAAACAAGGCAGCTGCGTTAAGGAAATAATAAGAAGAAAAAAACAATTCAGTGGCCTATGCTAGCCAGAACTTTTGCCTGACACAGAAGGCATTACAGAATCTACAACACTGGTCAGTGCAAATGCCATATGCTTTTAAACTAATAAAAATAGCATTTGCAGTAAATCAAGGATCCTAATAGGGTTAGCTAACCTAGAAGAAGGATCAATCTTTTCTTTAATTTCATTTCGCTCTCTGTCAGGTAGGTGTCCAAATTTGCTGTTGAGGGAGTAGATATAAGGCGAAAGTGGATGGGAGCCATTCACAAAAAGCATATTGAACATGATACTGTTTCTCCTTGCTTCTTCAGGCTGTACAGAAGGTAAGAAAAGCGATGCATATCTTAGAACAAGATCTCCTATTCCATGGATTATAAAAGCACAACTGAATGACAATCTGTTTTGTTGCCATACCGTCAAAGTATGCTCAACTTTTTTAATTTCAGCTAGCAACCGGGCTTCATCAATGAAGGGCAGTTTTGCTATCCCCTGCCAAATTCAAGTATATAGATTAAACATGAAGGTATACTTACATTACATAAATATATGCCCTATTATAATCAATTTACCTGCCATGAATACCTCTTCCCATTCATATCTACTTCAAAATCTGCATCACAAATGGGTGAAAACAGTGTAAAATTATAAAGTGGAAAGGTAATAAAAAATATATCAAACATCACAAATATAAGCATACCAGTTGGATAAAAATCAATTATTGGTGAATTTGCATCTGTCATCAATTGCCGATACTGTACAGGGAGTGCATGGGAGCTGAAATGTAATGCCACAACCTTTACAAAAAATCCACAACATTAAGGAACTGGGATCTAGGGAACATTATCTTAGTGTATTCACCTAGCAGCTGGGAAAACTCCCATAAGTTGATCAAACGGTTTGAATGGTGACCCAAGTTCAAAAGTTATATTGAGTTGACCTAGACCACTCAAATCCGAAGCAAAAGGAGCATAATGGTAAGGGTAAAACCTGTGCATGGTGAGGTAGACAGATAACAATTTAAGGCCATTGACAAAGAGTTGAAAATAAACCTTTACACAATTCAACCTATATTGACCAACTCAAGCTAAATTACCATTGCCACGAGCAGACACCTTCATAATAGTAGTGCATTACCCAACACAAACCTTCAGTATATTTCAGAACCTGAAGAAGATGAATAGGGCACATCATACATATAAGATAATAAATGAGTACATGCTCAAATAGCGATGAAATGGCATCTTTTATGGAAGTTTGTACAACTATATATTAACAGCAATAGATCATCATGACACCATTATCAGGCAATGCAGTAATTCAAAGGTATTCAAGACACTTACGACATCTCTGCGTATTTCTTCAATCTGCCCGGGTGTTCTTGCTCCAAACTTCTCTTCATAGTACCTTTCCCTCCATCCTGGTTCTCCAAGTTTTATCTGAGAAGACAAACAATGTTATGACTAAATTGAAAACATTTAAACAAATAGCTAATAGAAAGTAAATGAGTTAAAATAAAAGGAAAGTAAACACTTTAATTAAACGTATAATAAGGTCCAGCACAGCAGTGGCATGACTTGTGTGTAAACACTAACCTTGTCCTCCTCTGGATTTTCAGAATTAAAAACATCAGATTTCTCACGAAGTGCATCTTTAAGCATTGTCTTCAAATCTTCCTTGTTTTCGCGTTCCTAAGAAAGATACAGGAACAAGTGTCAGATAAAATCACAAAAATGTTTCTTCAAAAACAAATATAAATTCTCCTGGAGCCAGATGAAATGAGCTACCTGTGCTTCAAGGTCATTTTCAGCTTCAACAATAGCAGCCGCAATGCTTGAACCTGACGATGATACCCGTGCAGCTTTCCGAGCACGACTATTTTTTCCCCCATTGTTTTTGTCAGATCCATTTTGTTCATATGGTGAAGGCACAGGTCCAGATGCAAGGCGAGACCCTTGGAAGCGTGCAACAGGTACAATAAGATCATCCCTGACATGGGGATCCAGGTCATCCCCTCGTTTTGCTTGGGCCTTTTCTCGTTTTATCCTTTCAGCTTGACGCTACACAAGGATATGAACTTAACATCAATGACTTGTTGAATATTTGACCGCCAGATATATAGAATAGTGTTGCAAACATTTATTTCTCAAGAGTTCATGTTGATCATATCAGAAGGCTTTGCATAACTAAGGATAAATAATGATGGAACATGCCTAAGCCATACGGACGTGGTACGCTGCATGCAGAAGTTTTCCATGGGTAACATTTAAATTCTAGGGGAAAGTATGGGGGAGAAAACCTTGAACAAATAACTAGTTTAGAAGATACTTGAACAATCAACTGGTTTTTCTGATTTTACTAGCTAAATGGGAATCAAAAATGTCTCAATATTGTTCAAAACATAATGTGATTTCTACGGAGCATAGCATTTACTTCTTTTCAAGGATTGGCAGTGTTCACACATGCTAATTGTAGAATTAACTTCTTTAGAGGTATTGTAAAAAAAAAAACACTAACCTACATGTCAAGGATTATCTGGTCATTGTGAACCTTTCCATGTTATATTGTGAATTTACAAGGCTAGCTAAGAAGAAAGCAGCATAGAGAAGATATACGGTGTAATATTAAAACAATACACGGAGCAATTAGTAAGAAATGCAGTGTGTTGGACTATTGGTGGCAGGTGGCAAATTCACAATCACTACCTCCAATTTGAAGGAAGTTTATAGACAACATGTCATAGAAGATATAACGCAGTACATCAGGCTGAAATTACCAGTATATCAAAATAAACACTCAATGAACTTTGCAAATAAGGAAATTACATTGCCAAATACAAACAGAAATTTCAACTGATAGCTAATGGTGAACCCCTTGGCGCATAGTGGCATGGAGTAAAAATAAAGATTAGGTGCCAGATGATAACATGATAACAAGGGAATTGAAAAGGCTAAGGAGTAAAATAAAATAAAATCACCTGATGCAAACGAGCTCTTTTCTGAAATATTTTATCCTCGTAGGAGCCAACTGCTTGAATAAAGTGTTCAACTTTATTCAGATCCGGCTAATGTAACAGATGAAAAACATGTTAATACTGAAATACCAACTTGGATCAGTTGGAATAAAATACTACTTTCTGCAAACAAACACACACACACACACACACACACAAATGGGTAACTTCAATAGGAGTGGCTTTTTAATTACCGTGCAAGCATCAGTTAGATAGCCACCCATGGAAGGAAATTCCTTCTTGTATACAGCCATTAGCAAGTTAATAGCTCCCTGCAGAAAAGCCAAGTTAACATCATGCAATAACAAATCTACAAGAGAACTGTAAGCAGGAATAAAATAAATATCCAATTTACTAGTAAGTAGTAATCTGATAATTTCATAGCTACTAGCTTCAAACGAAGATATCCAGTAAAACATTTAGCTTTACAACAGGTAACAAACCTCACGAATCTCTAATGTTGGCATATGTGGAAGAAAATCATTGCCAACAAAAAAACACATGAAGATGAAATCATCAACGATGCGTTCAAAGTCAATCGGGAAAGGTGGATTCTGCATTCTGAACTCATATTCTAAGTACTCCCGGAGGGTCCATATATTCAAGAACTGCAATGTCACACAAGGAGCAATTAAAATAAAACAAGGTCCTCAGCAAATTCATAAAGTGTACTTATTAGACCACAAATTGCAACAAAGGAAAGAGACAATATTACCTGGTAAGGTTTCTTTGGAACAATAGCTTCACCTTTTTCATCAAACTCCCCAGCTTTTCTCTTAACCTTTCCTTCACAGTTTGCTGCTAGATGTCCAACCTGACCACACAAGAAGCATTTGTCCTGCTGTCCAGGTGTATAAACTACCTGCAAGAAACCAAAATATAGTCAGAAGAGAGAGAAAACAAATAACATAAACAAGAAAGCATAAGGAACTAATCCGCTCTTTTAGTTAGCATAACATGGTAAAATGTATTTACACAAAAAGGCATTGATTCTAGGTCCTGAGGAGAGCTAACCTCTCTCAGTATAGAGAAATGTACTTCGTGTGTTGCAAGAGCTAACATGATCAGGTCTGCATCCTGCATTCAAGAGTATATATAAAAAAATGCATTAGCAGGACCAACAGAAGAAACATTGCCCAATTAAAATATATAAAAAATAGGTTTATAGAACATACCAGGCCATACAAACAATGGCGAGTATTTGGGTTAAATCCAGGGAGATTCCGTTGACCGCGAATGTAGGACATAATTTTATGTTCCCCTTCACCAGGAACATTGGCATCAGAAAGAATAACCTTCAAAAGAATTTAACCAGAACACACATGACTTTTTCATACTTGCCTTTCCAATCAATGTAAACCTTAGAGTTTGTGAAGTTAACATATGGAACATACTGACAGAATGTAATGCCAAAACAAAACTGATAGGCTTAAAACCATGCTTACTTTAACTTGTTTCCATCCAGGATCATAATTCAACCTGAGATGGATGTAGTACTGCAAAGCAATCGATAAAACAGCCATAAACTCTGTTCCTGGAGTAATAACGTTAGAATCACATGTTTGAGATTGCTGTTTTGGTGGAAGTTTTCTGCCTTCCCTCTCAAACTCTTCACGCAACCTCTCTTCTTCTGCGGCCTGGAGATAGAAAAATAATAAGCCATAAATGCAATTCTACCCCTTGAAGCCGTCGATGAATGGGAATTTAAATGTCGACATATTATCATACACTGCATAAAGGAAGATAATTTCACTAGAATACTGACCGCATCAGCAGCATCTTTTGCAGCTCTGAATCGTCTAGAGCGTTGCTGGTTCATCTTGGCACGAGGAGCAACACCATCTGTAAAACCATTGTAAGATAATACAAAATATCAACAAGAAACCATCGACAAGAACAAAACATATGTGGTAAAAAACAGGACCCTGGACAGCAAAAGTTTACAAGCACAGGTACTATGCTGCCAAATAAATAGTTTACGGGTGAGGATTATGCCTGATTCAAAACTCATGTAAATGACTCGTCATAGTATATAGCTAACTTCAACAAAGGCATTAGTTGGCAGTATGGCAAGCTGTTCTATGATGATGACCAACAGGTAAAAGAGCAATGACACTAAACACTCCTAATCCTTTAGGAAGGAAAAAGGTAGTAAGAGAATTCCTACACATCAGATGTTATACGTACCAATGGCCATATACATAAGCTTCCGAGGGCGAACCATGACAAATAGCCTATCGATATAATCAAACATGCACTGGAAAACCTCAGCGAATGTTGTCGGAGAGGGCTGTAAAAGATAACACAATAGCAAGAAATCATGGTCAGCAGAGAAATCAGAAAGCACTTGAGCAATCAGTAAACATTAAAATATTTGTTCGAAGAGAAATGCAGGGCAATGACAGAGTAGCATCATGCAGTCTAAACTGGTGCGTCCACCGAATGAAAATAAACATAACTCAAAAAGGCAAATTAACAAATTTGCGATGCAGAGTTTGAAGATTAAACTACAGCAGCATCCTCATCCTAAGATGGCTCATGTGGCAATTTAGCAGTTTGTGGTTATTTGCAAAATTATGTTTAACGCTCAGGTAAATTACAAAACAGGAAGCTACAAAATCATTTCACCAAACTATCTCCTCTGCCACAGCTCCGTCGTACATCAATCAGGCATACACAAATCCATCACCTGTACAGCGGAGGGACACCATACGAACACCCAAACAAACCCCAGAGCTACGCAAACAGAAACGCCCAAAAAAAAAACATCGACGTACCCTATCCTCGGGGTGGAAGCAGGGGTGAATGATCCCGTTCATGTCGAGGTAGAGGTTGTCGAACTCGAGGCCGTTGGGGTTGGGCTTGGAGGTGTCGACGGGCACCTTGACGCCCTCGATCTCCACCGCCTCCTCCTCCACCACGTCCACCACCACCATCGGGTACTTCTCCGCCAGCCACCGGTAGAACGCCGGCACACCCATCTCCTCCTCCTCCGCCGCCGGAACCCTAACCCTAACCCTAGAAAGCGAGCCGCCGCCGCCGCCGCCGCGAGGAGCCGGGCCGACGGCCGAGGGGAAGGGAGAGAGGGAAGAGGGCGCGAAACCCTAACGAAGGGGGTAGGCCACGCGGGCGGGGAGGGGAGGGGGGTATATGCCTTTTCCGGTCTGAAAATATCTTGTTCGAGGACGAAGATAGGGAGAGAGAGAGAGAGAGAGAGAGGCGGTTTTGCGGTTTCGACCCTGGTAAACTGGGGTAATTTTTGGGGGGTGAAAAAGAGTTTTGTTTTTTTTTTGTTTTTTTATATGTACAGAGACGATTTGATTTGTCCGACGCGTCAAGGTGTTGACTACGACGAGGCTACGAATAGTGGTCGGGCGGGCTGGCTCGGGCCGGTCGCAGGCTAAGATTAGTAAAATTTTGGGCCGAGTATTAGTTAGGCCCAAGCCCAGTGCTTTGCTTTGTGGGCTTAGTGAACTTGTCAGCTGATGATGATGATGAGATGTTCGTTACAAGGAAAAAGTGTTTCTTGTTGATTTGGTACTCTCTTTTTTTTGGTAAACTTCAAACACTTGATGACCTGACCCGACTCTAGGAAAGAATGGCTCTTTGGAACACATGAATTCTTCAAAATTCATGTAAAATCCTTCCATTGAAAAGGAGGCCTGACTATAATGCGATGCCAAATGCTAACCATCTGCCTGAATATTAATGAATGAACTGTGAGGACTGAGGACCAACGTTAAGCTTGTCAGACGATGCAACAGTACAAACTGGCAATCTCATGTAGTTTCCTGTGTTAAATGTTTCAAGTGCAAACGTTTTCAATCATCCTGAATTCCTGATGCTATCTGCTGCACCAAATTACAAAACAAACGAGCAAAATTGTTTGCTATAAGAGAATTTAGCAGGGCCGGAAAAGAAAACAAAAAAATGTAGGAACATCCATCGATGTGCCAACTGTTGAGACTTCGTTGCAATCGGGCACAGATGCAGGAGACCAGGAACAATAGTCTCCCCCATGTTCCTCCAGGCGAAAAGGATGGCTATGGTGTATACACAATGCTTAATATCACCATTTTGACGTCTTGAGTTGGTCATGGTCAGTTCTTCTGGCAGCGTTGTAGGTCTTCGATCGCCTTCTTCCATTGCCAGGCGCGCTGTTTTGCATCCTCAAACGATGACACCTTCTTTGGCTGTAAACGAACTGCGTTAGTCATCATCATAGGAGCAAGGATAATACCAAGGGATGGTAACAACAAAGAAGAATACCGTGCATATCCTGAAATGCGAAGAGTTTGATACTTGCACATTGAGTTCACTTGGGTCATCAGACCACATGATGTTCCCTTTAGTCACCATTTTTCCAGGATCTACACAGATCAGCTGTGGTTTGTCGGTGAGGATCAACTGAACCTTCTTGTTCGTTAGCTTGTTTATCTTCTTCAGTTTTGATATTAGAACGACAGATTCGCCAGGCTCCAGGAAGTCCTGCCTGTCACATTGTTAAAAGCAATATGCACCAACATGAATCACCTCTTGTGGAAAAATTTGAGCATGATGCCGGTCATTTCCCCTCTTTTATTCAATTTTCTTTTCTCTCCTGTAGGTTATAATATAATGTTGTGATAAACTGTGTTTACCATCTAGAGTCGAAGGAGTCGATGGAAGCTAATCTAGATATATGGGAGCGTACTTCAGAAGATGATGAGGCACCATCATTCCCAACAGGACTGACATGTTGGTTGACTGGAGCACTTCCCATGTGTGACAACCAACTTGAATCCTGACTATCTTCATCCTCATTTGCCTGAGTCGAGAGACTGTCAGAAGGATGGAAGCTGGAAGTATGAAGTGATAAAATGGACAAAGGTAACAAGAAATTACATTTGCCTCCATTGCAAGCTTCGGTGCCCGTGTGCTCCTTATATTTTTCCAATCAATGCCTCTAAAAAAAGGATGTTTCTTCAATGACACATAACCATCAGGTCCTGCACCTGGACGTTTGCTTGGGTCGACATCCTACACAATAGCCAACTCATAGGATTAACTGCGGTTCTCAAGTTGAAAAAATCACGCTTGCAGTTGTCCAAGTTGAGATTATAACCTATGCAATTTTCGTAGGAAGCAAAACAAATTATTATGCATAATAACTAGTAAAAACAATCAACTATGAATTTGCCATTGCGAAAGCAAGAGTGACAATAATTCATGAAATGGTACAAAGGTGACTTGTGTGAGATAAACATTATACATCTTTAGAAAAACAAATGAACTACTGATGAAAAGGCTGTACAAGGATAAATGAATGCAATGTATACCAGCAGCTTGTCAATGAGATCCCTTGCATCATCTGAGAAGTACTCAGGAATTTTGAGATCGCGTGCTATAATTCTCTGGAAAATTAACCACTCACTGGCATCTTTAAATGGTGAAGAGCCAGAAAGCAATTGATATAGAGTACACCCCAATGCCCATAAGTCATTTCTGTCAAGAACAGATAAAGGTTCATCAGAGAAATTATGTATAAAGATATCATAATAACTCATACAGTATCAACACAAAACACAGCACTCTAAAGCTTGCTAACCACCCATCTGACAGCAAATTAGGATTGGAAGTCCACAATTCAGCAATAAATGTCCTTAGGGCTAAACCAGCTCCCTTTTCAGAAACTGATTGGTGATGTAACCATACCTTGAAAAATGGAGCACCATATTTACCTTAGGCATTATTTTTTCTGAAAAGTTCACTTTTTAAAAGCATAGCTATTGTTCTGATAGCAGGAGGAAAATGCAGTTCACAAGTTGTCACATCTACTCCTTCTGCGACTGATATCATTTTTTGAAGTCTTTGAGTTTCTTTTAGGACTTAACATATTTCTTGTTATAGCATGAGACATAATTTTTTTACTATTCGGTCAAAGCATGAGAGACATTTAGCACATCCAGGGCAGCCAACTCTAATACACTTCTGTTTCCTAACAAGACAAGTCTTAATGAATCTTCGGCATTTCATGTATGAAGGTTCATTTGGTTAAAGCAGGGTACAGTGCTACAGTATGAATATTTGGTGCGTCTAGTCAATGGAAGTACAGTGCTCATACTTTGACAGTCCAAGATAACATCTCGTACAAAATGGAAAAACGAGATCAATTGAAAGAGAAAAAAATAAGCATTCAAGTGTTACAAAGGAAAAGTGAAATAACTCCCAATGAAGATAGGTTATCAAAGCGTTAGTCTTTCCAGACGAAGTTATTCACTCACCCAAAGGTTGGTGGGGCAGAGTTCAGGACCTCAGGTGGTACATATGCAGCTGTCCCAACAAATGTACAGGCCCTCTCGTCTGTAGAGTAAATTTAGGATAATCAGAATTTTACGAACTACTGCGACGTTTAAGACAAATCATTGATATACATGTTATCTTACTAGTGGAATTTGGAAGGACTTTGATCGGGGTGTCCTTTGTAGGCTTCACACTACCAAAATCGGCAATCTTGATGTGCCCATCAGAAGTAAGCAGTAAATTTTCTGGCTGAAAGATCAAGAGCAGTGTGAGTTACAGCCACCCATAATTACTGCTGCAGGCCAATGTGCAACCCCAATACGATTTGCGAACCTTAACATCCCGATGAATTAGGCCTAAACTATGCAAATACTCCAGAATATCAACAATTTCAGCAGCATAAAACCGGGCCTCATCCTCAGACAGGCGACCTTTCTGCAAGCAAAACCCCATGCATAAGAAGCAAATATACAAGATAAATTATCCGCATTGTTGGCATTGTGAGCAGCACGACACCAACCCGAACAATTTGGTCAAACAGCTCCCCACCTTCACACGACTCAAGCGCCATATCTGCACAGAAAAAACCAGCAAGAAATGTCTTGTTCATCCAATGCCAACACTTTTATTTGGAGATAAAATCTTTTGGAGCTAATATTTGAAGCCGTTAGTGTTTCAGCTCAAATGGAAGGCACTAACAGAGGGAGTAGGTGTCCTGGAAGGTGAAGAAGAGCCTGATGACGCCCGGGTGATCCAGCTGATCGAGCACGATGCGCTCCATCTTGACGTAGGAGATCTTGTTCTCCTTGGTGATGAACTTCTTGTCCATGATCTTGAGCGCGTACACATTCCCCGTATCCTTCTTCTTGGCCCTCACCACCTGCCAAATTCCACCATGAATGACACCACCAGGCACAAGAACCACGAGAACGCGGATGATCAGGGGGCATCATCGCATGCGAACCGATCAATCAAATCAAAACACCTTGGAGTAGGAGCCGACGCCGTAGATCTTGCCAAGCTCGAAGTCGCCGACGGTGAACTGCTCCTGCGGCGCGCGGAAGGCGATCCCGCCACCGCCACCTCCGGCGGCGGCGTTCGGGGAGGCGGGGGAGGGCGCGAGGCGGAGCCTGGCGGCGAAGTCCCTCTCCATGTCGTCGTCGCCGCCGACCGCCATTCGGGAGGGCCGGGCCGCGGTGAGCCGGGGCGGTATCTATAGGAGGCGGAGGCGGCGGAGGCAGCAGCAGGCGGCGCGGGGTTCGAGGGCGCGGCGCGGCCTCCGATGGCGGAGGCGGTCAACGGGTGGAGGAACCATCGGATTCGGCTTCGAGGGGTGGGAAAGCGCAGCGCAGCGCAGGGGGGGAATCGATTGGACTGCGACGGCCGCAGCCTTTCGGGTTGGCCGCGCCGGACGAAAGGAATCGAATCTAGAGAGAGAGAGAGAGAGAGAGAGAGAGCTTTTCCTCCTCCTCCTCCTCTTCTCTCTCCTCCTCTTCGTCGTCTTCCTTGTTGGGTCGCGGAGGGAGGGAGAGAGGAGGGAGGAGGAGGAGTGATCGAATGATGGGAGGAGGCAGACAGGCAGTGGCCGAGAAATGGAGCTCCTTTTTCTTCTTTCTCGTAGCTCCGGTTTATCCATTCCAACAGTTTATTTACTACTACTATGAAATTATCTCTATCCGATAATAAGGTTTTATATTTTGTTCCATGAGATTTTAGTTTTTTATATATATTTTAGGATAGAGAAAGTAACTTATTGCAGTGATGATTGAATAAAAATCTGAGGTTTTTGCCACGAGATTGCTGGGGAAAATTCGATCTTTTCAGCACTGAGCATCGATCCGTTTTAGCTCTGAATTTGCTGTGCTGTTCTTCGCTTGTAAAAATCCGATCTTTTGCGCACTGGCTATTGATTTCAGTACCACTACCAACAGTAGCATGAACTATATAATTCGTTTTGCTTGTATAAATTAACTGAATAAAATAATACCCACATCTCTTTCCAGTTTCATAAACACTGTTTTTCAGAATGATCTATCTCCCAGTGACTACCTTTGCATAAATACTGGAGTACTAAACTGCACTGTAACATCTAATTAATTTTCTCTGAATAAAACACAAAAGTGACCTGTACTTGTTTTGAGAGTGTCTCATCTTTATCTCAACGTACAATACACGCTCTCCATCTATGAATTTATCCACAAAGCAGCAGCAACGAAAAAAAGAAGCACTACTCCAGTAAAATCATATGGTCAGCAATGTGTAGAATAGGATAGCAAGGGCCCCATGAAAGCATGAGGAGAGGAACAGGAACAGCACGGCACGCATCATTTTTTCTTTTTCTTCTCTGGCCGCATTGGTCCTTGGTCTGTGCACCACACTGCAGCAAAAAAAAAGCAGCAGTGATGACTGATGACTCCCTCCCGAGCGAGTAGTTCATCTATGCTTTTATTAGTTAAAATTTAAATTTTTAATCTTAAATTTGGAGTTAATTTTAAAATTTTTCATTAAAAATTATTTTTCAGCCTCCTTAAGAATACATACATATATATATATATATATATATAAAAGAATTGTATTCACAAATTATTTTTCTTTGCAAATATATTGCACGCCAAACGATGGGGTCGTCAGTTTGTGTTGTTGTGTGCCCGAGAAATTCTCTTCTGTGGGGTCAAAAAGGTCACTGGTGCATGGAGAGATGAGATTTGCAGTGACAATCGCCACACGCCGTTATCATGGTGCTCCTCTGCTCCTCCCCGGCCACTCTTCGTAGCTCCTCGTGCCGAATGTCTGAAACTGAAAGCAAGGAGGAATGGATCATGCAACTTATTGTGTCGCGTGTATTAGAGTATAATAATAGGCTATAAGTCGGCTAAATGCTGAGGTGTAGGAAAGAAGAGAGGAGAAGCAGGCTGTAAACTTACACCCGGCTTGGATAAAAAAAACCAGAAACTCTGTAAGAGAGACAAGCGGACCATGTATTAAATTGACATCACTCCAAACAAGCTTGAAGTACCTTTTGTCAGTGATTCTCTCGACGTTTTCTTCATGTGTTAACAATTGGCCAGCTTCAATCTGCAGATTTAGCAAGTACATTGCTCCTTGTCCGTGCTGTAAACTTGAGAGGTTATTTTTCTTCTGCTTTTGCTCATGTTTATTGGTGGAATGGACGGTACTCTCTCTCTCTCTCTCAGCCTCATATGAGCCGTGTCTGCCTTTTGCCCTGGATCTTGTTGGTCATGCCGTGAGTTTGTAGCGATATCAGTGGTCAGTCTCAACTTCAAAGTGCAGTGAGCCTTTGATGTCTTTCAGCAGGATGGTTCCCCCTTCTCGGGCCTGCATTTGCTGCAAATGAGCTAGTTTTGCCCACAAACTGCCTATTTTGCAGGTAGGCTAATTTGTCTGAACAGTTGATGTCTAATAAAGCTTCATCGTTAAGAGAGAGTTCGACCAGAGATTTCAGCAGTCCTGGTTTCCACGATATACTGTTAATAGGTTATAGAAACTATTTTCTACTAAAATTCAGATAAAATTCATGTGATACATTCCAAACGTGCAAACAAGATGTCTAAGAGTTTCCTTGCTTTTAGTTAAGTCGTGATTTTGTGACTTTGTAACTCGTACTCCCTCCGTCTCAACGAATTTGGACAAAGGCTTAGTACAGGTTCATTGTACTAGAAGGGGATGTAACCCCCTCCGTCTTAACGAATCTGGACAAAGGCTTTGTACAGGTTCATTGTACTAGGAGGGGAGGGGTCACATCCCCTCCTAAGAGCAAGGCTAATACTTTAGCCGGCTGCTGGCTGAATACTACTACCATGTCATCTATAGCCATCACTATAGCTGGCTCATATAAAAGACTAGCGGTTAGGTTGGCTGTTGGTTTACCTATGTGCAGATTTGGGTATTTAATATTTACTTGTGTTCCTGATCTGCTGTGGCTACATCTCTGTGGTTTCTTCATCAATCAATATATGGATATGCAAATATGGTCGTGCATGCACATAAAAAACAACAAAACAGCACTAGTACTTCAAATTCATATCACGCTGATTATTGCAAAAAAAAACATATTGCTCAGAAACATATAATTTTCAAAGATCATATCACATTATAACTTCAAGCAACAATGTTCATCTCAATAACCATAGATATTTTTCAGGCAACAATATTCATCTCAATGATCAGATAGCAAATAATTTTCAAGCAACATTGCACGCATGATATGATGAGATTTGAGCACCATGACACCGGCGCTTAAAACATTACATGAGTCTTTCTGAAAACATTAACCAAAAGTACTGCTAAATAAGCTCTCTGGCAGACAAACCATTAGTTATTGAGCTGAACAACGATAATGGCATAGAGCCTTAGTTGGAACTTCAGTAGAAAGAAACAACAAGCCATAGTTTAGTTGAAACTTCAGTAGAAAGCAACATCCAAACCATTTGCCTCAAAAGCCTTCATTCACTGTATGGGAAATTGAAAATAAAGCCAATGATAAATATTTAGCCAATGCAAACAAATGGTATGTACTATGAAGCAAGAGCATACTATGAATAACCTACTCACTGTATGGGAAAAAGGAAACAAATGCATGGGTAAATATTTAGCCAATGCAAACAAAAGCATATTATGAATAACCTGCCATTATCACACTTATTTTAGTTACCACTCTACGCATACATGTTTAGTACGTACTTGTAAGTAGCACCCACGACAACCAGCAACAGCACAATCCTGAAATGAAGTACATGTTATCATGTCAATCCACAATGTCAAAGGGAAAAAAGAATAGAAACATACAGATATCAGTATCCTACCATGACTAATTATGATGGTTATCTCCAAACTTATGCCAAATGTGCTCGACCAAATCATTTTTAAGTTGGGTGTGTTGTGGACGAGAACGGACAGTAGCTTTTTTGCGCATCACATCAGCAAAACACAGATTACCACCTATATTCACTTCAGGAGGCAGCGCAAACGATGCCCCTGGATTCTCATTCAAGTCAATATGAATGGTAGCTTCCTCTCTCTCATCTTCGACTATCATGTTGTGGAGAATCACACAAGCTAGCATGATCCTCCCAACACTCTTCCGCCTCCACAATCGTGCAGGCCGACGGACAATGGTAAATCGGGACTGCAACACCCCAAAAGCACGCTCCACATCTTTCCTTGCCCCTTCTTGGTGCTTGGCAAACAACTTATGCTTCTCAGTTTGGGGAAGAGGTATGGTCTTCATGAAGGCAGCCCATTCTGGATATATACCATCAGCAAGGTAATAACCTGTTCCATACTCATTCCCATTGACTGAAAACTGAACTTGCGGGGCTTCTCCTTTCAATGCATCAAAAAACAATGGGGACTGGTTCAGCACATTAAGGTCATTGTTTGACCCAGCAACTCCAAAGAAAGCATGCCAAATATGCAAGTCCTGGGAAGCAACAGCTTCTAGGACTATTGTTGGTACTCCATAATCACCACGGGTGAATTGCCCCCTCCATGCTAAAGGACACTTCTCCCAACGCCAGTGCATGCAATCTATACTTCCTAACATTCCAGAAAAACCACGAGACTCGTTGACCTGAAGTAGACGCTCAACATCCGAGGATGTGGGGCGTCGCAAGTACTCCCCACCGAACACCTCAATCACCCCCCGTGTAAACCTATCCAAGCACTCTAATGAAGTACACTTCCCAATCTTCAAGTACTCATCAAGGGCATCTGCAGGAGTGCCATATGCCAGCATGCGCATGGCTGCTGTACACTTTTGCAGTGGTGAAAGCCCTATTCGACCAGTACAATCTACCCTATAAGTGAAATAGGGAGAACACTGACCAAGGGCATTCACAATGCGTAGGAAGAGGCGTCTATTCATACGGAATCTTGTACGAAACATACTCTTAGTGTAGAGTGGTTCTGCAGCGAAGTAGTCCTCCACAAGACGCTGATGAGCAGCAGCATGATCCCTCTAAATGCACTTCCTTGGACCACTCCGTCTCCAAGATACCCCAACTGAGAGACTAGCCTTGATCTTTATAGTGAGCCTCCTAGCAAAGGAGTCTAGAACCCCCCGCTCAGCAACATATTGCTCCATAATGTTTGATGGGGCTAGTTCATCGGAATCATCTGAATATGAAGATGAATCCGGCATAGTGGGAGAGAAAGATGGGATTGGTAGGCTGAGTAGGAAGATGATATGCAAGAGAAGGAATATGGGTGTGGGTGGATGAATATGAAGGTAGGATAAAGCATTTTATAGATGTATCTTGTTCTGGTTATATGTAGGTGTGTATATTTATTGCTGCATGGTTATCTGAAATGCATTGTTGTTAAGTGAATTGGACTATTGACTGCATGATTTTTTGCACTGCATGCTGTTGACTAGATTAATGCAATAGAGAACATGTTGAACTTGTATTCTGCCAGAAATTTCAGCAAGGAACAATTTAATGCAGCACCATAAGTATTTCACCAGATAACAATGCATAGTAACTATAACTTATAGCACCATAAGTATTTCACCAGATAACAATGCATAATAACTATAACTTGCATAAATAAATAAGTTTTAGCAGGATAAAGTTCAGAAAGTGACTATATTATAGTAGAGGACAATGCAAAGTTTCAGCATGATAAAGTTAAGAAAATAACTATATTATAGTAAACAAGAATGTAAAGTTTTAGCAAGATAATACCTTAGTCAGTTTTGCCAAATAACTTCTCCCTGAAACACCTCAATGCCAGCATGCGCTCAGATCTCACATCTTCAGGCATCCCAGTTGTATCTTGCATCATCAACGATTTGTATGTTTCTAGTATGGTTGATTCCTTGTGTTCCTTTTCTGCAAGGTACTTAAGCTTTCGAGCTTCAACATTCTCACTAGACACACGCCTCTGTGTCTCTAGCATCTCTTTGTGGCCCTCATTTGCTGTATTCTGAGCATCTACAAGCTTGTGGAATTCCTCTTCAAGATCTATAATAGCCTGGTCCTTTCTTTTTCGTTTCTGCTGCTCCTTAGCTTGCTTGCCCCCTATTGGTCGTTCATCTCTAGCATCATCTAGAGAGAAATGATGCCCCACACCCTCCTCAACATTGAACTTTCTCTTGTCTGGCTCCAAACCTTCTAAACGTTCCAAATAGGCGTCCCATTTTGGTTCCTTGCTAAGCACATCCCAACAATGCTTAAACATAAATGGACCATCCTTTTTGTGATCTTCTTCATAACTTTTCACTGTCCTGTCCATCAAATTCACTTCAGATTCACCACTAGCCCACAAAGCATTAGCCTCCTTCCAGCTAGCACAAAACCATGCAACCCTTTTTTTAATTCTTCCAAACCGATCCTTGACTTGCTTGACCTGCCTAGCCCTGTTTTTTGGGGTGGTGTTGTTGTAGACGGCAGCAACACCATTCCAATATTGGTCATTCTTCTTGTAATTTGATTGGATTGGATCATTTGAATTATTCAACCAAGCACTGACCTAAAATATTTATCAAAAGATGTTTATTGCAGTTCTATTAATATAACACATGGACATCATAATTAACCCCCCAAAAAATAACTTACCAATCTAAGATCCTCCTCTTTTGTCCATGGCAAGCGTTTTTCAGTCCTAACGCAATCGCCAACATTGCAGTCGTCGCCAACGTTGATTGGCTGCGATGAACTCCCATTGCACACATGTTGTTCAGTTCTTGGTGTGGTTTTCCTCAAAAATTTAAGTAAACCACCAGGTGCGTGAGAATCCACTCCCCTGCTCAGACATGTATACACAAAAATCAGAATCATATATCTCAAACATATATACATCTAGAAGTGCCCTATTCAGGAAGCGATAGTCACTGGACTAGTGTGGCTAGTGATGGCTATAGATGACATGGTAGTAGTATTCAGCCAGCAGCCGGCTAAAGTATTAGCCTTGCTCTTAGGAGGGGATGTGACCCCTCCCCTCCTAGTACAATGAACCTGTACAAAGCCTTTGTCCAGATTCGTTAAGACGGAGGGGGTTACATCCCCTTCTAGTACAATGAACCTGTACTAAGCCTTTGTCCAAATTCGTTGAGACGGAGGGAGTACGAGTTACAAAGTCACAAAATCACGACTTAACTAAAAGCAAGGAAACTCTTAGACATCTTGTTTGCACGTTTGGAATGTATCACATGAATTTTATCTGAATTTTAGTAGAAAATAGTTTCTATAACCTATTAACAGTATATCGTGGAAACCAGGACTGCTGAAATCTCTGGTCGAACTCTCTCTTAACGATGAAGCTTTATTAGACATCAACTGTTCAGACAAATTAGCCTACCTGCAAAATAGGCAGTTTGTGGGCAAAACTAGCTCATTTGCAGCAAATGCAGGCCCGAGAAGGGGGAACCATCCTGCTGAAAGACATCAAAGGCTCACTGCACTTTGAAGTTGAGACTGACCACTGATATCGCTACAAACTCACGGCATGACCAACAAGATCCAGGGCAAAAGGCAGACACGGCTCATATGAGGCTGAGAGAGAGAGAGAGAGAGTACCGTCCATTCCACCAATAAACATGAGCAAAAGCAGAAGAAAAATAACCTCTCAAGTTTACAGCACGGACAAGGAGCAATGTACTTGCTAAATCTGCAGATTGAAGCTGGCCAATTGTTAACACATGAAGAAAACGTCGAGAGAATCACTGACAAAAGGTACTTCAAGCTTGTTTGGAGTGATGTCAATTTTTTTTGTTCTATCTAATTTCTAGCAACTTAAATAGTGTCATACGGAGGTATGGTTTGTTAACATTTTTTTCTTCACGCTGGTTTCACACTTGTCATGGCTTTGGCACTATCAAAATATTGGTTAAGCAAAAATTGACTCTATAATAACAAATAAGCCCTTCATCTCCAGTCACCTAGAAAGATACTTAACCTCCTCATATATAAACGCTCCATCAAAACGGAAATGCCAGTCTATCCGTTTGCATTCAGCAGCTGAGCTCACCCTGTCAATGCCCTTATCAGACTATCAGAGTAGTACAACATGGAGCTGACCATAGATATCTCATGTCTTAACTCAGCATTCAGAGAAATAAAGATATCTCATGAATTAACTCAGCATTCAGAGAAATAAATTTCAAAAAAAAAAACTGATTCAGAGAAACAATTGACCTTATACCATGGCCCCAACGGCAGTGAAAAATGTAGTAAAAGATAACCAGCGAGGCGAAAACAGGTGAACACCATGATTTTGAACATGTGAAAGCTGAACACTGATAGGTGAGTTTTCGTTCAAACACAAGTACAGCGGAGCCGAAGAATCACATGAGAAAATCTTATTAGATAATTTAATAATTTTAGTTTTAGTCAAGATTTAAAATATAAATAAGGATAAGTATCAACATCATGATGCTTTGGATTTCTTCTACTAAAGTACTAAGTATTTTTGTTCCTGGAGACAAGTCAATATCCCAGCAAAGATAATGTCGGAAGACTAATTTCAATGAAGTATACATAGTTTGACTGAAATGTGCAAAGGTCCACACTACTGTTAAACTAGCAAACAGTAAACTTTTCTTAGTTGACTTTGAATAAGACAATATTGTGAAAATAATATAGGTAAATGCATTTCCCTTATGCGACAGGAGCTTGAAATTTGCATTTCACTAATAATTCAGGTTGACATCTCACTACAACGTAAGATTGAAGTCCCACATCAATTTTCTTTTCCCATACAAGTTGAGTAACTATAGAAAATATTGTTGAAAACTTGAATTAGAGTGGGCTTGAAATATAGTGGCTCATTTGCTATAGGAGCTCCATAGAAAATGCTCCGTTAAACTTGCACAAAAATTCTATTGGATGTCTCAAATAGCAAGGAAATGCATGCCTGAGAGTGCGAAATTTGACCTCTTGGAAAACAATTTCCATAGTGAAAGCGGGAAACCTTTTCACAGATTTCTGACTCCAATAGGATGTATCACTAGGTCTGAAACGTGTCGACTCCCAAGTCCCAACAGTGCAAAGGTACTAACGAAATACCGCAACAAACTTAATACTATGACAGTAGAGTGATTTGCACATAGACATGGTACTCACAACAATTCTATTGTTAGCTCAAAAGGCAAACAACCATGGATGGGAAGATACACAAAAGATGAGACAAGGACAGCCTTCCAATCAAAATAAGAAGGTGGTATACATACCAAAAAGGCAACTTTTTCACCATGTGTCATTGAAGCAATTATCTCGTTCATCATCATCACCATGATGGCATTGGCAATACAATAGATGAATAGACAGATCAAACTTAACCGTATCAGCTCGATCAATATCCAATAGCTAAACCTTACTCCCAAAATTCAGATTGATGAATGCAATTGCAAGGACAAATATTGCCACCAAGCCCCAAAATTGAGTCTAAAATTTCTATATAAGCATATGCAGATTGCAGAGTATAGTAGAGCCACTTCCCCTAGTTGCGAGTTCATGTCAGTCTTCGAAGGCGGACACCAACTCCGGCACCGGCTCCGGCACGGTGGGGAGCACCGGGTAATTCCGCGAGAAGCAGGCGTCGCAGAGCTCATGCGCCTCGTCGCCATAGATGGTGTGGAGCTTGTCGAGCGAGAGGAACGCGAGGGAGTCGCAGCCGATCGCCCTGCGGACTCCCTCGAGGTCCATCCTGTTTGATATCAGCTCGCCCTCGCTGGGCGTGTCGATGCCGTAGAGGCAGGAGCCGATGACCGGCGGGCTGGCGATCCGCATGTGCACCTCGCGCGCGCCGGCGTCGCGGAGCAGGCGCACGATCTTGCTCGAGGTGGTGCCGCGGACGAGCGAGTCGTCGACCACCACCACGCTCTTGCCCCTGATGACGCCGTGCACGGGCGCGAGCTTGAGCTTGACGGCGAGGTCGCGGATCGCCTGCGACGGCTGGATGAAGCTGCGGCCGCTGTAGTGCCACCGGATGAGGCCTTGCTGGAACTCGAGCCCCGACGTCTGCGAGAATCCCAGCGCGGCGTAGAACCCCGAGTCCGGAACGGGGATGACGACGTCGGCGGTGGGGGCGGGGGACTCCTCGGCGAGCGCGCGGCCGTAGGCGTTGCGGCGCTCGTGGACGGCGTGGCCGAACACCACGGAGTTTGGGAGCGCGAAGTAGATGTGCTCGAAGACGCACGACTTGCGGGGGCGGTGCGGGACGAGGCAGGCGGAGGACACCGACATGTCGCGGCGGTCGACGACGACGACCTCCCCTGGCTCCACCTCGCGCTCGTACGTGGCGTCGATGAGGTCGAGCGCGCAGGTCTCCGACGCGAACACGATGGCGCCGTTGGCGCGGCGGCCCATCACCAGGGGCCTGAAGCCGAACGGGTCGCGCACGGCCAGGAGCTTGTCCGCCGTCAGGAACAGCAGCGAGTAGGCCCCGGCGAGGCGCTCGCAGGCGTCGCAGATGCGCGCGAGCAGAGGGCGCGAGAGCGAGGTGGCGATGAGGTGCAGGATCACCTCCGTGTCCGACGACGTGCTAAAGATGGAGCCCTGCGCCTCCAGCTTGTTCCGCAGCGCCTGGTAGTTCACCAGGTTGCCGTTGTGCGCCACGGCGAGCTGCCCGAACCTGTACCCGGCGAGGAACGGCTGCACGTTGCGCAGGGAGGCGGCGGCGCCGGCGGTGGAGTACCTCACGTGGCCGATGGCGGCCTGGCCGGGGAGCTTGCCGAGGCGGGCCGGGTCGCCGAACACGTCCCCGACGAGCCCCAGCCCCCTCTCCAGCTTGATCGTGCCGTCGTCCCCCGCGGCGGCGATGCCAGCCCCCTCCTCCCCGCGGTGCTGCAGCTTCTGCAGGCCGAGGTAGCAGAGCGACGTGGCGTCCGGGTCCCCGACGACGCCGAACACGCCGCACTCCTCGCGCGGGTGGTCGTCGCCGTCGCCGCCGTCCACCTCACCGTCATAGTCGAAAGGCGTGACGCGGTCGTATTCGGGGAAGGCCTGCAGCGGCGCGGGGCGGCCCGCGCGGTGGCGCAGCGCGAGAGGGGACGGCTTGGCGGCGGAGCACCTGAACACCTGGTGGTGGCCGTGCGCCGGCGCGCCTCCCGTGGCGCAGCGGATGAGGCCGGAGGAGGCGGTGGCGGTGGCGGCGGCGGCGGCGGCGGCCATTGGTGGTGTGCGTGGGAGTTTTGGGAGGGTGAGGGCTTCCGAGGATGCCCTCCCGAACGTAAGTGAAGGGACGAGATTTAAGGAGGCCCAGGTGGGCGTGTGGCGATCGTATTTCTTACTAAATTTTTTTTTATACGTACGCAGTGTGTATTGTACCGTATAATATACGGTCCGTGTTATCCGGAATGGTATCTTTGGGCCTCGTATTTCCCAGTTCATCCCAGCGAAAAGAAATGGAATCGTTTAATTGTAGTCTTGGATATGGAAATTTTTAATCGGTTTTCCATCTGCTGTGCGTGATTTTTAAGGGGTTTTTGGCTGTCAATGTTTTGAATCAATTTACAGCTGTGCCCAAGGCTTGCTGCCGTCCGAGTCTCTTTTATGGGTGTGTTTAGTTCCTGAAAAAAGTTGAAAGTTTGAAGAAAGTTGGGAGTTTGAAAAAATAGTTGAAAGTTTATATGTGTACAGTGGCGGAGCCACCATGATTCTTGGGTATTCCCGGGAATACCCAACATTTTTTATCAAAAAATAAATATACTTATAGTATATACACATGTACACATATTTGTACACCTAAATCCTCAACTCTTTGATCCAAACACAGCCCAACTAGTCTCTTGCGATGCTTCCAACCAACCCGACCCACTCCGTCATGACCCATCAGACATCAGTTGACCCACTTAGCCACCACTCTTCCAGACAGCCCCCTCTCGCTCTCCCTCCATGACCCATCCCTCCCTGGCTCGGCTCCCTCGCGCCACTCCCCATTTGCAAACCCTAGGTGGTGGCGCGGCGAGACGGCAATCGGCGGCGGGAGCTGGACCGTGCTACCACGGAGGGGGAGGCCATTGCCACGGCGGGCGGTGCCCGACACTTCGCCAAGCTAAGGCGGTCAGGTCGGTTGGGTGGCCGGCGGCTGCGAGGGGCAGGGACGGGCAACGGCACAGCGCTTAGACAAGAATATCCAACTTTGAAATCCTGGCGCCGCCACTATATGTGTAGGAAAGTTTTTAATGTGATATGATGTGATGGAAAGTTAGGAATAAGGGAAACTAAACACGGCCTATATCCCGTTTGGGCATGCTGATAGCTAAACTAAGGCAAATTTTGCTACAGGACATCGTGACTTTGCGGTTTTAGCTGTAGGACACCGCGCGAAATGACTTTTGGGGAAACACACTCTCAAAATGTGGTTATTTGCTGGTGGACACTACACCCATTAAATTAATAATTTCCGTGCTGACTAGATGAGAGGGCCCCACTTTTTTACATGCCTTGAACAAATTGCCCTTTCTCTCTCTCTCTCTATCTTCTTCCTCTCTCTCCCCCTCCTCTCTCTCTCTCTTCCTTGATGGCGCGGCTCGCGGTGATTGTGTGGCGTAGCACCGCGCGCGATACGGGCGGCCGGCGACGCGGCAGAGGGCAGCGGGAAGGTGGAGTAGCAGCCGGCGCGGCTCGCGGTGACCGTGCGACGCGATGCAGGCGGCTGGCGACGTCCTCTCTCTCTCCCTCGACGGCGCGGCTCGCGGTGACCGTGCGGCGCAGGGCGGCGCGCGATACAGGCGGCCGGCGACGCGGCAGAGGGCGGCGGGAAGGTACAGTAGCGGTTGACGCGGCTCGCGGTGACCGTAGACGACCGCCGCCCCTACGCCCAGCTCTTCTCTGCCCCGCTGCCGGCGACGCGGCAGAGGGCAGCGGGAAGGTGGAGTAGCGGCCGGCGCGGCTCGCGGTGACCATGCGGCGTAGGGCGGCACTCGATACGGGCGGCCGGCGACGCGGCAGAGGGCGGCGGGAAGGTGGAATAGCGGCCGATGCGTCTCGCGGCGACCGTAGACAACCGCCGCCCCCACGCCCAGCTCTTCTTTGCCCCGCTCCCTAACCCCACGCGGCTGCCCGGCGGCATCATGGCGCTTCCTCACTCGTCGCGCCACCACACTTCTACGTGGACGTCCAGCACGCAGACGTCGCTGGTCAGGCATGGCGCGGCCGGCACACAGCCCCGACGACGACGACGTGTCGTCCGTCCTAGGCAGCCGCGCACCGAGCGAAGAACGGCATGCCCCCGCCCCGCGCCTCCTCCTCCTCCCCCTCCCCCTCCCACGAGACCTCCACGCGCCGCCACTCACCTGTGGTGAGGTCCGCCGCAGCCAGTGCGCACTCCGTCGCTGTCGGCCCCTTCCCGTCTCCCCCACGCGCGGGTGTGGCCTGGATGAGGAGCACGACCTCCTTGCCCGCCCCGGTCGAGCTGCGCCACCCGCGGTGCATCGCCTAAAAGCAAGGATGGATTGAGTCGACCATTGGGGCATTTTGGTCCAGACGCGTCAAAATGTGGGTCCGCTCAATCCTAGTCAGTGCAAATATACTAAATAAATGGGTGCGGTGTCCGCTGGCAAAAAGTGTTTTCCCCAAAAGCGACTTTGTGCGGTGTCTTAGAGCTAAAACCACGAAGTCGCGATGTCCTGCAACAAAATTTACCCTAAACTAATGTAGTCAAGCAAAAATGTGGAATGTTAAAAGAAACAATTTAACCTGGAATATTATTAGAAGGCGATTACATGTCAATTTAATAATTGAACCTAGGCCAACGCAAACTATTTTGTATCTCTCTGTCGACCGAGCTATGCTCCATTTTTAACCATAATAAAAGAATATTGGGAAATGAAAATTTCAAGCTCGATCGGTTTCACACAAAGTCAACAGATGTTACCATGATTTATCACACCACTCTCTTTTCACCATGGGACTATCACATCTAAAGTTTCGCTACCACAAAGCGCCACGTCATCAGAAATTTAGGACCGTTGGATGCAGCAGGGAATTAAACCGATGCCATTGTATCTAAAATAAACATGAGTGAAAAATCATGGTCAATGGTAGAATCCTTGGGAGTTTTCACATAGCCAACGGTCCATGTTCCACGCAGCAGACAAAGGGTCTGTTTGGGGGAGCTTTCAGCTGCAGCAGCTTCTCTCAGAATCAGAAGCTATCTCAAATAGTACAGTTTTTGGTCCAGATGTTGAGAAGTTGTAATTGTCGAATCCAAAAATTATACTAGAAGCTAGAAGCTAGAAAACCCAATTTTTCCAGATTCTCAGAAGTTGGCTATCAACCAGCTGCTTCTCAGAATCTCAGTCTCCCTCAAACATGCCCAAAAGGTCACGAAAAAGGAGAAGCCCACGTTCATGGTAGAATATATATACAAGAATCACTAAGCAGGTATAAAAAAACGCAGAACCCATCTACTCCCAGCAGCCAGAACACATCCACCGCTGCCTGTCGACCTCCTCGCTTCCATCGCCACCTCCCTGCCTCTTCCCCATTCCGGTCGCCTCCTCTGCCTCCACTTCCACCACACATCCACATCGACCACCTCCTCCCCCGTTGCAGCTAGCTGTTCAGTTCAGTTGCAATGTTCTAACTCTTTTCGATTAGATATTCGTACAATGTATAACCCTTACGATATTACATATACTTTGCATCAGCATACACCTACGGTGCGTGGGTGAGCAGCAAGCGGCGCTGCAGCTAGCAGTAGATACCCGGGGCTTCTCTAGACGGGCCGGCACACCGAGCATAGGTGACGGCCGGTGTGCCGGCCGCGGTTGCGCGAAGCAGCCTAGCACGGAAAGAAGCATTCGACCGAGCCGGCCGGGAGCGAGCAGGCGGTGAAGGAAGCTCCGACGGCAGCGGCTTATGGTGAATGTGATGAATATTTTTGGAAGATTTTTTCACCCTTTGCAGGTTTGTGAAAACCTGTCAAAAATCGGTCGGAGTTTGGTTACATTTAACGAAATATACAATTTTTATTATAAAAGTATGGGTAAGTGTTAAAGGATGTACGTGTAGTTTTATAACGGAGTTGACACTTTTAAGTCATCTTAACATAGTAGGAGCAAACCGGTGTTTCATTTAAAAGACGTAAGAGCAAAATCATAAATCCTAGAAAAACAAAATCACAATTGTATGTTTTAGATAATAGAATAAAACATCACGACATTTGCTCAACGAGTTACAGCCAATTATTACAACGTAACATTCAAAACAAGTGTAGTTCAAATAAATAAAAGAAGATACCAATCATGAAGAAGAAACAATCCAAAAACTACCAACCTAAAACAAGGAGTACACAATTATTGATTTATATTTGTGAATCTCCATCTAAAATTGACAACAAATTGTATAACCATTTGTTTCAAGATTACGACATGCAACTTTTAAAAGTTCGCCATCTTTATCACACTTTTATGTTGTGCCCAGGACCTGAGCCAATTGTCAAAAGTCATGACATTCCTATTCACCCATAAAGCACAACATATAACATATGCTCTAAGTTTTATACTTTTCTTGTCCACCCCCAAAAGCCAATCATAAAAAATACTACATCTGTCCCAAAATAAGTGCAGCCGTGGATATCCGTGCCCAACGTTTGACCGTCCGTCTTATTTAAAAAATTTATGAAAAATTTGAAAATATTTAGTTACACATAAAAGTACTATTCATATTTTATCATCTAATAGCAATAAAAATACTAATCATAAAAAATTTTCAAATAAGACGAACGGTCAAACGTTGAACGTGAATAGTGCAAAACTGCACTTATTTTGGGACGGAGGGAGTATGAGATATGATATATTTTTAAAGAAAATATGAGATATGCTATTAGGAAGATATAGACCAAAAGAAAACTGAATTGCTCTCCAAATAAACTATGCATAATGACATTCCATAATTAGATGCTGAATAGTCTCATTTTTCATACATAAACAACCTCTCAAACTATCATTCCAATTTCTCCTTGCCAAATTATTCTTAGCTAACACAATTCCTCCATATGAAAGTATGGTTATGAACATTATTGCCTCAAATAAAAACTGGTATGATTGAAAGTGGAAGCAAGTAAAACATGCCGTACTGTTCAAATTACTGCCAAAATCAACCTTACTAAAATTTGGCATTGCCAAATTGTTGGCAAGTAGGTAGAATTGCTAAATTTTGTCATGATGAAATAAATACATTATGCCAAAATTTTATATGAGTTACCAATATTTGATAACAAACTAAATACAACTATATATTTATCAATTTTTAAAATGGCACCAATCTTAGATAGGCCCGTCATGTCTTGTATGCTGTATCCTTCTCCTGCAAACGACAAGGCAAATCGATGAAGAAAAAAAAAGCATGACGGTGCTATCTCTAAAAGAGAGATAAAACACAATGGCAATGTGAAGAATGAGGATTTCAACAATAGATTATGCATATGCAAAATGCGCCGTTTCATTCTCGCGACCACTCCTACATCTACACAATAATTGCCTTTTTGACTTAGCAAGTCTGATTTGCCAGAGAATTTCCAATGAACTATACTTTTCTTTTCTTTTTTTTTTACAGCCGCCAAGCTAGAAGACTGTAAACCGACTTTGATTTGTGTGACTCGCTCGGTCCTTTGCTTCAGCTGTCCAACAAAGATTCAGCCGCCGGCCGTGCATCTAAAATTCGGCGAGCTCGAAACTAAACTGGTGGCTGGTTCAGCAATACACGTACCTTGAGGTATCTGTTTTGATTTACACAATTTCACTGTATTTAAGACGAATTTTAATTTCCGTATAAATCAGAAAATTTCACTTATACCAACCCTCCCAAACTAGAAAGTCAGCAACATGGGCACTTTCGTCTTCCTGTATGCCAATTATGGATAGGGATTAGTCTGTTCTCTTTGGGGGTGGGCTCGAGAACAGGGGGCCACCTAGGCGCTGACTCATGGGGCCCATCACTGAGCCGACCTGACCTCTACAGGGTGGGCCATGGTACTATGGACCGTGGTCCTTTCATGTATAAAGGCCAGGCCCCACCACCGATCACAACTTGGTTCGGGCCTTCTCGCGTCGCGGTCAGGGCCAAGTGGGGATACGGGGCACACGTCCCACGTCACGTACAATACAAGTATACAAAAACTATGGTGACGCAAATTCTACATTGCTCTGCTAGTTCACTCCCTTGCAGCTACCTTGGGTTACCTCTTTCAACCACAAAAATCTCTCATAACATGCTGCTGCTAGTCAACTCAAAAGTTGACAGATATCTAGCCGGATGGTTGCCTCTTTCAAAGGGTGGAAGTCTAACTATGATCAACGCAATCATGTCAGCTATCCCGACATACTACATGTCATGTTGTATCTGGCCGGAAAAAATCTATCGAAGCACTGGACAAGATAAGGCGTGCTTTCTTTTGGAAAGGGGAAAAATCCATAAAGGGAGGTCACTGCTTAGTGGCATGGCAAACAGTTCTACTACAAAAACAGCAAGGTGGCTTGGCGATCAAAGATCGCAGGGCACATAACACAGCTTTAATTCTAAAGCTAGGAAATAAGGTACTCTCTGGCCTAAACAATCCAATGACTAACTGGTTTAGAGGGCGATATCTGAAGCATACTGTGCAGTTACTCCCTAGATCCAGTGATACCCCCACTTGGAAGCTCATTATATCTCAGTTTAACACCTTAAGTGCTGCAACTCAGGTAACCCTTGGTAACGGCAAAACTACTCTGTTTTGGAAGGATAATTGGCTGCACCAACGGTTACAATTCACACACCCAATCCTATTCTCCTTTGCTTTGGATCAGGACTGCACGGTAGATTCACAGTTTACACAGAACTCCTGGCATGTCAAATTGCATCCTAACCTGTCCTACCAAGCAGAATTAGAGCTGCACTCGCTTATGCAAATTCTGCACAGGTTTAGCCCCATCCCTGAGACTCCTGACACAAGAGTTCTTTTGCATCCTGCACCCAAGTTCTCAACCTCAAATGCCTACCAACTTCTGACTTACCACGGAACCCTTTGGAAACCGACAGAATATGTCTGGATACACACCATCCCACAAAACTGTAAGATCTTCCTTTGGTTGGCTTTCAAAGACAGGCTTAACACCAAGGCGAATATGGTCAACAAATGCTGGAGCAAAGATCCGCACTGCCCTCTTTGCCCGGCACTAGAATCAGCTGACCACATCATCCAGAGATGCAAAAATGCTAATAGCCTATGGGAAAAAATGAACCTCCTGCACCTGGCAAACCATTCTGAATCGTCCTCAGCTTTTCTGCAAGCAGTCGTTGACAGAAATCATTCAAATAGAGGAATTGAACCTATCTGGTTTGCAGCTTGTGCATACACGTTGTGGAAAGCACGCAACAACATGATTTTTGAGAGACAAAATGACAACTTGTAATTCATCATTCAACAAATCTCAGACACACTAAAGCTCTGGAGCATGAGAGCCAATGAAGCAACCAAAGAACGAATTCTCTCCTGGTGTGCAGGGCTGTAGTTGTGACTTTACTTTGTATATACCCTTGTAATTCCAGCCCCCTGTTTTGTTTCTTTTCTTTTCTTTTATCTATTTTAATTTTCCCTTTTCCCCTTTCTTAATACCCCTCTACCCCCTTGCTATAACCTGTAACTTGTAAACCTCATTTCTCTTAATGAAATGACTATAAGGTAGAACATGCTCTACCTTCTTGCGTCAAAAAAATACAAGTATACAACAGCCTGATAATCCCGATGGCACGTACTACTACCGTAGTACCGTTCACCGTTGTGCGAGCTACTAGCTTCTCCGTGGAATCTATGGCACCCAAAATTCTCGGTTTGTCATTGACTCTGATACGATTAGTAATGTTACAGACTGCATAAGTTCGCTTATCCTTGAGACCTTGACCCAAGCATCATGTTCTTTCCTCAGCTGTTTGATGACTGAATCTGAGAAGAGGTTTCATGCGAACACATGTCACCGTCGAATCTGAAGCTGTTCTCCCCATCCGAACAGAGAAATTCCGCTCCGTGCGTGTCGAGCACCGTCCGGTTACGGCTTGATTGTCAACTTGAGGGAAGGGGATTGAGAGTTTACATGAGAGAATTGATGGTGAGATTAAGATGGGAATTTGATTTTTCATCCCAGTCTCTTGTTTGGTAGAGGTGGTGGAAATTGATAGGGAGTTTAGTTGGAGATTAGATCATTAATGAAAATGGATGGCTGAGATTTGTTTAGGCGAAGTAAAGGAGGAATTCCCTCCCAATTACCTGCCGTATTGAAAAGGAGGGAGTTCATTCCTCAATTCCCTATCCCCATTTCACCAAAATTCCCATGTCTCCCAACCAAACAAAGCAGTTAATAACCTTATCCCTTTAAACTCCCAGTCCCTCCTAAAAACTTCCTCCAACCAAACAGACTGTTGATTCCCTGGAGTGCGGCCACCGGTCAGGTCGACACGAGCCGCGTGAGAGCGTGAGAGAGCCGTGGAGTTCTGGAGATGCGCCGGGCTGGCTGCGTGACTTCTCCCCTCGCGATTCTGCTTCGGGACGGAAGCGCGCGCGCGCGAGAACGGCCTAGGCGCCGCCACATCCGCCGATCCGCGAGACCGAGACCGCGAGGTCGTGCGCGACGCAAGCGTCCAAACGGGACGCGGAATCCGTGCTTTTGCCGCGGCCTCGCTCGCCCACCGCCACTCCATGCGTCGGGTGGTGGTCAGCGCGCGTCTCATCCGCGCGGCGAAGCGACTCGACTCCCCGTTTTTTTTTCCCCTGTTCGCTTTTGGTGTTTCTGCGATTTTGTCCATATACGAGACGAGCGGATGAGGCGGCCGGCCGCCCGGGTGGTGATCGCGTTCACGTTCACGGCTCGGGGGTGGTCGGGGGCTGTGCGTGCAGCGTGGAATACGTGGCGGGCAGCGTGCTGCGTACGTGAGCCAAGGGAATCGAGTGCGATGCCGGTTGCTACTCACGTCGTTTTGCTTGCTCGGATAAGATTCTCAAAAGCTCAGACGTCGTCGATGGCCGGCCTCTCCAGGACGAAGAATATTCGTGGCACTCTCTCGTCCGCCCACACGTAAATACAACACCGACTAGACTTCAACATTTCTTTTTTGAAGTAATAAAGATACTCTCTATCTTAAAACAAAACAAATCAACTTCTATATATCTAGATTTGAACAAAAAGTATGTTTGTTTTTGACGGAGGAAGTACTCTTTGTATATCACGACAGAAGAAATCATCCAATTTCCAATATGGTGGCGGACGGAAATGGCCGCCCAGTCGCCGGATTGGTTCCTCTACGCAACGTACGTTTCGAAAAGGACAAAAGGCTGAATAAAATGTTGGGCTTGGGCCACAACGGTGACAGCCTGATAGTACCCAGCTATATTGGCCCGCCTTATGCTGTCAGTAGCGGCCCAGAATTTTCCATGGACTGGTCGTTTGGGGCCGTTATTTATTTACCTCCCGAACGAAGCAACGCAAGATCCCGCGGCCGAAAGCCGAAAAACTCGATAGTGACGAGCGTTTACATCAGAGCTTCTTCTCGCTCGGACTTGCGTGCGCCCGCCTTGTTCATTGGGGGCGGATCGACCTTGAAAGCTAAGGTTAAAAAACCAGTAGAATAGTTCCACGGATTTAAGTAATCCATCACACACTGTTTGCTTGGTAAGCACGAACTCATCCGTAGAAGAGATGGCAAAAATTGTGGGTAACTCATATCCACGTCCTACCCGCGCCCGCCGTATTGGTACGTTACGTTGTGACAACAACCGGGCTTTGGCAGTTGTCAGTTGGCACTTGTGGTTGGACAACACAACAGAATCAACCAAGAGTCCGAGACATTTGGCGATCGCACCGCACGGCGGCCAAAAATCAGAAGAACACCGAAAAGCGCCGGCGGGAAAACGGAAGCCAACCCTTGCCCTACCCACGAGGCCACGACGTTGCGTTGCTCATATGGACATGGCCTCCATGCCCCCACCGGGGTCGGTGTCTGTCGAGCGCAGGGCGACGCGGCGGATCCCACATTCCCCGGGCAGAAAGAGGCCAAAACCTGAAACCAACACGCACAGGGGGCACGCGCGCGCGCGCGGGCGCGAATCGTGCGTTTCGGCTTGGGAAAGGGAGGCAGCCAAAGGCCCGCGCCGCGCCTCCTGCTTGATTGGCGGTTCGGCGCGCTGGCCCGGCAGCCGAGCGCGCGGTCAAGACGAGTGGCGCGTGGCGGGACCGCGGGACCTACTGAGCAGACGGTCGCAGCTGGGAGCCTGGGACCCTATCGTAAAATGATCCCCACATATATATATATATATATATATATATATATATATATATATATATATATATATATATATATATATAGTAAATTTGTTTGGTGCTCCATGGTGCCCGGGCACCATGATTGAAATTTACTATATACCCAATTCAAATGAGTATGAAACTTTTTCAAATATTTAGGTATTAACGTTAACTACTTTACTAACTAGTTCAAAGCAAGTTTGAACTGAATTCAAACTTGCTTTTGTTAGATTTTGATTATAGGTATATAGCATCCAAACATATAATTAGTTAGGTATGTAATAATGGATTGTGAAATAAAGTTAAATTTGAGTTGTTTTGTTGCTAGGTATAGGTATGAATCGAATACTTATAACTAGGCATATACTCACAATTTGAAAATTTTGAAAAATTTGGGCAAATTTATGTATTTCATACCATGGTGCCCGGGCACCATGGTGCCCCATATGAGTGTCCTATATATATATATATATATATATATATATATATATATATATATATATATATATATATATATATATATATATATATATATATATATATATATATATATATATATATATATATATATATATACACTCATATGGGGCACCATGGTGCCCGGGCACCATGGTATCTAATGCACAAAATCACTCAAAATTTTCAAAATTTCAAATTGTGAGTATATACCTAGTTATAATAATTCGATTTATACCTATACCTATCAACAAAACAACTCAAATTTAACTTTATTTCACAATCCATGATTACATACCTAACTAATTATATGTATGGATGCTATATACCTAGAATCAAAATCTAACAAAAACAAGTTCAAATTCAGTTCAAACTTGCTTTGAACTAGTTAGTAAAGTAGTTAATGTTAATACCTAAGTAATTGAAAAAGATTCATACTCATTTGAATTGGGTATATACTCAATTTCAACAATGGTGCCCGGGCACCATGGAGCACCAAGCAAATTTAATATATATATATATATATATATATATATATATATATATATATATATATATATATATATATATATATATATATATATATATATATATATATATATATATATATATATATATATATATATATATATATATATATATATATATATATATATATATATATATATATATATATATATATATATATATATATACATATATATATATATATAGGACACTCATATGGGGCACCATGGTGCCCGGGCACCATGGTATCTAATGCACAAAATCACTCAAATTTTTCAAAATTTTCAAATTGTGAGTATATACCTAGTTATAATAATTTGATTCATACCTATACTTATCAACAAAACAACTCAAATTTAACTTTATTTCACAATCCATGATTACATACCTAACTAATTATATGTATGGATGCTATATACCTAGAATCAAAATCTAACAAAAACAAGTTCAAATTCAGTTCAAACTTGCTTTAAACTAGTTAGTAAAGTAGTTAATGTTAATACCTAAGTAATTGAAAAAGTTTCATACTCATTTGAATTGGGTATATACTCAATTTCAACAATGGTGCCCGGGCACCATGGAGCACCAAACAAATTTACTATATATATATATATATATATATATATATATATATATATATATATATATATATATATATATATATATATATATATATATATATATATATGTATGTATATATATATGTATGTATGTATATGTATGTATGTATATATGTATGTATATATATATATATATATATATAGGACACTCATATGGGGCACCATGGTTTCAAATGCACAAAATTACTCAAATTTTTTAAAAATTTTAAATTGTGAGTATATACCTAGTTATAATAATTCGATTCATACATATATCTATCAACAAAACAACTCAAATTTAACTTTATTAGGGTATATGAAAACCTGAGTATACGTATACGATGTAGTATATATGGAAATGTTATCCCGCGGTTATTTTGAAAATAATTATATATGGAAACCGAGATATTATAATACACCATGAACGTTGCAGTTGGAATATAAGTATATATGGAATCATATATATGGTATGCTTATGTACACCTAGCTAAATTAGTGCGTTTTGCACTTTCAAAATTCAGAAAATGTTTACTCATTTATGTAATAATGTAATGGCTATGTATACACGCATTATATTTTCTATATACTTAGCTAACTTGTACAAAGTTACGTTAATTTAATTATATTAGGAATCTAAGTGTATCTAAATTTACAATTTGTGTACACGGTATATTTTATTATTGTCATTTAATATTGTTGTATATAGTAAATTTGGAATCTAATTAAATTTGGAACCAAGGATATTTTAGTCGTTATGTCCGGATGTAAAACTTAAGTATATCGAAATTTTAAATCTGTGTACTGTATATTATTAGAATTTAAAACTCGCTTTACTTGGACTGACGGTATATTTAACTTAATATAAATTAATCCAAGTATATGTTTTCTATACCATGGATTTTAAGTATATGTGCGTGCATAAGTTGTGTAGTTCTGACCTCGTGCCAAATAATATGTGCCAACTGCAGCGTGGGTGATCATACTTCTGCAGCGACTGATTGATCTTCTCGCTCCGGGCACCATTCATCTTGTCCATAGCTACTGGCAATATTAATATAAATTTCAGAATACTATGAAGATGTCAACATATATGAGAAGTACATATAAGTACAGATAAGTTGGAGCACATACCTGGAACACGAATGTGTTGTTGGCGAGAACCAGAGAGAGCACCAGAAGTGAGATGATCATGTACAAGGGACATCGCTGCTGTTTCACTACCTAGCTAAATTCTGTTCATTGGATGTGCAAACCAAGATATTCAAACACACGCGTTATATACCTAAGACAATCTAAATTGAACTGCATTTCAACAAAAAATCTAAAATTTAGGTTCCAGGTGATTCATCATGTGCTCAGTTAGTAGATAAAAGAAAGAGAAATGGCAAATCATCTATACATAACAGGGACTGCATGTGAATGTAAACTGTGTGAGTGATAAAAACTGAGGACCATACCTTTCACGTAATGTAGCTCGCTGGTGAATAATGCATGTTCCGAATCTCACGAACAACCAGCGACGGCAGTGAAAAGGCACATGGACGTCCGGCGCTGTAATGGCTTGACAAAAATGGTTGAGGAGGTCTGGTTTCCAGCAAGAGGATCGTGACGAACGTCGTCAGTGACGAAAACCACGGACGTCGGCCCTCTTCACGGCGGGGCGAGCAATCCCGGCGAGGTAACTCAGTGAAGACGAGGTGGATAGCTAGCTCTTCGACCGTGAAACAGTGTGGCCAAGAAAAATAAAAAAAAGGACTACTGTAGCCGGTTATATGTGTATCTTGAAAATGGAATATAACCTTGAAAATAGATGGCAATAATCGCAATTAGTGGAATGGCGTCAATTTTCAAAAACAGAATCATGTTTCAATAGGTAAGTATCTGCATGCAAACGTTGTATTTATGGAAATGTGATATAGAAAATGGAAAGTGCTAATCAAAATGTGTAGGCGTGATTAGAGGGCGCAAATTTGGAAATACATGCACGGTATACAGCAAAAATGGAAATACCCGCATGCATGTTCTAAGGAAAGTATATGCATGCAACTCTTATCGGGTAAGACCCGCTTATATGTGATAGTATCCTCTATTAGCGTTGCACGGATCCTAAAGCATTTGGACGGTGGATGGCCATGGAGCCCGGGCACCATGGTGCCCCTAACAAATTTAATATATATATATATATATATATATATATATATATATATATATATATATATATATATATATATATATATATATATATATATATATATATATATATATATATATATATATAAAACCCATATAAATAGATTATAACTATAATAATTCCCACAGTATATATAGATACAATGTAGTATTAGAAGACGAGAGAAATAAAGATATATACTATTATCTATTTTATATGGGTAATTCATATGTACCCCTCAGTTCTAAAAATAACCCAATCCTACCTATAAATTTGGACATATGCGTGTCCAGATTCGTAGTTAGAGTTTATATTTTTCATAGAGTAGTATATGTGTATCTTTTGTTATTTTTTATAGACTAGTTACATAGTGGTAATAGGTAGCTGAACTATTTTTTTTATCATATTGTGGATGCTTTTATGAGATAACATTTAAATTTTTAAAACTTAATTTTAAAGTGATTAAGTTTTTATCGTTAATGATACATATTGAAAGGGTTTGAGGGTGAAGCCACACATTTGGTGGCGTATCTCATTCATATATATATAGCAGGAGAGTATAGCCTCATAACAACCGAACGAGAGACTCGGTACGGTACGTATGACTAGAAACAAGTAGTTTAGGTTGATTGGGCTGCTATCTATCCATGCAAACAGACTACTATGCTATACAAGATGTACAGTACGCTAACACACCCCCGCAGACTCAGCCGGGAGTTCACGGACGTTGAGGCTGGACCTGAAGTCGAGGAAGAGCGACGACGGCAGTCCTTTGGTGAAGACGTCGACGAACTAGGCGGACGACGGGACATGAAGAACTCGAACTTGGCCGAGAGCAACGCGCTCACGGACAAAGTGCAGATCAAGTTTAATGTGTTTTGTTTGTTGGTGCTGCACAGGATTAGCTGACATGTAGACGGCAGAGATGCTGTCGCAGAAGACGACCGTAGCTCGGTGAAGCGGTTGATGAAGCTCGCGGAGGAGTTGTCGAATCCAGGTTGTTTCGGCGACCGCGTTAGCGACGGCGCGGTACTCAGCTTCGGCACTTGATCGCGAGACGGTAGGCTGGCGCTTGGCAGACCAAGACAGCAAATTGGAGCCGAGGAAGACGCAGAAGCCCGACATCGATCGGCGAGTGTCAGGGCACCCAGCCCAGTCGGCATCCGAGTAAGCGGTGAGCTCGTGTGGCGACGAAGCCGACAGAAGTATGCCGTGACAAAGTGTACCTTCGATATAGCGAAGAACTCGCTTCACCAGGTTCAAGTGACCTTCACGTGGATCATGCATGTGTAGACATATTTGTTGTACTGCATATGCTATGTCTGGCCTTGTGAATGTCAGATATTGGAGAGCTCCGGCCATGCTGCGATATGCTGTCGGGTCTGCAACGGCAGCGCCGACGGCGGAAGACAACTTGGACGAAGTGTCGACCGGAGTTGAGCATGGCTTGCACGACGTCATGCCGGCGCGATCAAGGAGATCGGTGGCATATTTCTCCTGATGCAGGAGCATTGTATAACCACTGCGGTGGACTTGGACGCCGAGGAAGTGGTGTAGAGGGCCCATGTCCTTCATTGAAAATTCCGAGCTGAGGGCTGTGATGATGCGTTGCAGCAAAGAGGCGCTTGATGCTGTCAATATTATGTCATCAACGTACAGTAGAAGGTACGCAGTACCGAGAGAGCTCCGAAAGATGAACAGTGAAGAATCCGATTTTGCCGCCGTGAAGCCAAGTCCAAGAACAAACGCTTTGAAGCGCTCGAACCAGGCCCGGGGAGCCTGTTTGAGGCCGTAGAGAGAACGATTCAGGCAACATACGACGTCGGGGTGCTTGGCGTCGACGAAGCCGGTAGGTTGGCGACAGTAGACCGTTTCTGAGAGATGGCCATGGAGAAAGGCATTTTTAACGTCCAGTTGGTGTATTGGCCATTTGGATGTAAGGGCTAGAGAGAGGACGGCCCGAATAGTGGCAGGTTTGATGACGGGGCTAAAAGTTTCTCCAAAATCAACACCGGCCTTTTGGGAGAAACCACGAAGAACTCATCGTGCTTTGTAGCGTTCAAGGAAACCATCAGGATGGAATTTGTGTTTGAAAACCCATTTCCCAGTGATTATATTCCCTCGGGGTGGTGGAGAGACAAGTTCCTAGGTATTGTTGGAGGTGAGAGCCTGAAATTCCTCAACCATGGCTGCATACCAATTGGGATCATTCAACATTGAACGAACAGACTTGGGAATAAGAGACAAAGCAGTGACCGAAGTGTGGAGGTTGAGCCGCTCGCGCGGGCTGCGGTGAATGCCAGAGTGAGACCGGGTTTGCATGCGAGGTGCTGCGGCAGCTGTAGGAGTAGATGGTGCAGCAGTGGTGTTGGGTGCGATCAGCGCAGATGGTGCAGCGGTAGGGGTGAAAACAGTACGGAATTTTTCCGGATTCCGGTCATGTTTTCGGAAACGGAATCGGCCGGTCGGAATTTTTTCGGAATTTCTCGGAATCGGAATCGAAAACGGAAATATTTTCTCGGAAACGGAATCGAATATGATAAAAGCAGTTTCCGTCGGAACCCGGAAACGATCGGAAACATTCCGGAAAAATTGTCGGAATTTCCGAAGTTAAAAATCCCATAGATTCAATAGTCCATAATTCTCCCTAGCTTCCCAGCCCAACCCAAATCGCGGCGGCATCTACCCTAACCGGCTAACCCTATAGGAGAGAGACCGTCAGACTCAGAACTCAGACGCGACTCGCGAGTTGGAGGCGGAGCGGCGGCTGCGGCGTCCAGATCGCGGCATCGCGGCGCCGGCGTGCCCTCACGCCCACCGCCCGTGGCGCCGGCGCCCCACCGCCCACTGCTGGTCGCCTGGCCGGCTGGCCCCCGCCGTCCTCGCCCCCACCATCTCGCGCCGCCCTTGCTCTTCGTCGTTTCGCCGCCGGCCGCCGCCACCATCTCGCACCTCCGCCGGTCTGCTCGGTCCCCGCCATCTCAAGGCGCCGTCCCACCGCGTCTCGCCGTTTCACCGTCGCCACCACCGCCGCCGACGACGGAACAACCACCACACCGACGAGGCGACGACGACACCACCACTGCAGTCTCTTCCTCACCGCCACCAACGCCGACGGCTCCTCGCCTCGCAGCAGCCAGCAGCCCAGCGGCAGCATCTGAGCAACCAGCAGCAGCAGGTGTATATAGTGATTGACTTTGCACTTTTACTAATGCTCTATCATTTTTTTTGAAGGCTAATGGAACGGAACAAGAGACAGAGACAGTAGAAGCGGAATGTTCTAATGAGGATGGCATTGCGCCAATGGATGTTTGAAGAAAATGTTGGTCAATTTAATTTTCAAGTTACATCTAATTTCAAGTTTCCATTTCAAATTAGTGTACTCCTGCTGCACAAGTGGATGAGATATGTTTGAACCATGTACTGATGTGTTTTGTGATTGAACTATGTTTTGTGATGAACTATGTATTTATAGGGTGATGTGTTTTGTGATTGAACTATGTACTGAAACACTGATGGACTGATGTGCGTTGCTGTTCTGTGATGATTGATGAACTATTGCTGTTCTGTGATGATTGATGAACTAAGTGTTGATGGACTGATGTTCTGTTGTTGTTCTCAAACCCATTTCCTGGAGTGATAGGCTGATAGCAGTATAGCACCTGAATTGTGTATACCTTATAGGCTTATACCATTTTGTTTTGCTGTATTCTTTTAGAATATTTGTTATGCAAATTATTTGAAGTTATAGAAGAATATATTTTGCTGTGAGGCTCAGTTTGAGGGGTTTATGTATTCCGATAAATTTTCGTTACCGTATCCGCGCCGGTTCGTTTTTGCTCCGTTTTCGGTTTCGATAATATTCGTTTCCGTTTTCGTTTCCGGGGTTTCCGATTTCGATTCCGATTCCGAAAAAAAAAATGAAAACGAAAACGATAAAGGTTGTTTCCGTCCGTTTCCGTACCGTTTTCACCCCTATGCAGCGGTGGTGTTGGGTGCGATCGGCGCGGTCGGCAGCATGGCAGTGGCTGCTGCTGGCTGGGTTGCAACTGGCGGTGCAGGTACTGCTAGGATATCAAGAAAGTCATATGTTTCATCAGGCGAGGCAGTGGTGGTAGCTGCAAAAGGGAACATGTTTTCGTCAAAGACGACATGCCGAGAGATGATGACGCGGCGAGAGGCGAGATCCATGCAGCGGTAACCACGGTGGTTGGGCGGGTAGCCAAGGAAGACGCAAGCCGTCGAACGGGGAGAAAGTTTATGTTCAGAACGTGTGTAGCTGTGGTGAGTGCCTCAACCCAAAAGCTTGGTGGTAGATGTGCTTGGAACAGCAGGGAACGGACGACCTCATTGGTGGTGCGTATCATCCGTTCAGCCTTGCCGTTTTGCTGCGATGTGTAGGGGCAGGAAAACCGAAGTTGGATGCCGTGAGTAGCAGCAAATTGGTGCATGGATGAGTTATCAAATTCCCTACCATTGTCACACTGAATGGCACGCAGGACAGTGGAGAACTGGGTGCGTACAAGAGAGTGGAAATTGGACAGAATCTGAAAAACTTCGGATTTTAAACGCAAGGGGAACGTCCATAGGTGATGAGTAAAATCAACTAAAAGTAGAAGATAATATTTGAACCCAGAAACACTGGAAACTGGCGAGGTCCAGACATCACAATGAATTATTTCAAAAGCAACAGTGGTCTTTGAAGAAGACAACGAAAATGAGAGGCGAACTTGTCGCCCTAATTGACAAGCATGGCAAAGCATGCTATCTTTATTTGAGCTAGACGAAATAATGGAGTGGCCAGCTAGGTGATGTTGTGTGTGATGTCCGGGATGTCCGAGGTGACGGTGCCAGAGATGAGGTTCTTGATGATGTGAGGTGTGACCAAGATATTGTGGAGGTGGAAAGGCTGGGAGAGGGTGGATATTTTATGGGAACCAGTGGCAGTAACAGGAAGAGAAGCACCATTACCAACAACAATTCATGTGTGTGGAGGGGGCTTGTCAGAGATGGATATATTACCAGAGCCGGATGACATATGCGCGGTGGCGCTGGTGTCCATGTACCACTGGTCGGACGGCTGCTGCAGCGTCATGGCATTGAGGGAGTTGGCGATGCTGTTGGCGTCCCATGTCGGAGTAGACGGAGTGCCGGCGTGCACTGGGGCAGCGAAGTCCATCGGCGCCGGCGGCGGGTGCTGCATGGCATGCATGGGCAGACCTGTTGGTGGTTGGAGGCCGAACGGCATGGGCTGCATGCCCTGGTGTGTTCATGTAGGACTGGGGTGCAGCAGGCCGTGGGACAGCGCCAGGACGTGGCCCAAGAAGACCTGCGGTGGGCCAGAGTTGAATCTAGCTGGTCCACGGGTTCCAGTGCGGCTGGACTGGGAGGGGCGACGGGCTGGAGTTGGTGTTGGAGCCCTTGTTGCCGCCCTGCTTGCCTTTGCCCTTGCCTTTCTTGCCGCCATTGCCGTTGCCACGAGAGCCACCCCCGTTGTCGATGGCCGGTGTTGGCGTAGAGCGGGAGTCAGCGACGAGCGCGGTGGCCTTAGCTGCCGGATCACCGGCGTCGTCGTTCATCTCGTCGAGGAGAAGGAGTGACCGCGCCTGGATGAAGGAGGGGAACGGCGACATCATGGGAAGAAGAGCCGACAGGTGCTTGTGCTTGGGATTCATGCCCTTGATCATCGTGAGAACGAGAGTTTGGTCAGGCACTGGTTGGCTGACATCCCGAAGGGAGTCGGACAAGGTCTTCAGCTTGTGGCAGAACTCGGTGGCGGAGAGATCGCCTTGCACCAGGTTGGAGAATTCGGCCTGTAGATGGATCGCCCGTGTGGTCTTGTTGTCGCGGAAGAGGTTCTCGATGGATTGCCACATGGAAGCGGCGGTGCCGCCGGGGGTCATGACGATGCTGAGTATCTCCTGGGAGATGGAGCCGTAGATCCAGGAGAGGATAGTGTAGTCCATCCGTCGCTAGTCGGCGTCGACGGGTGGCGCGGAGGGGCTTGCCGGAGAGAGGTGGTGAGACAGCTAGAACTTGCCGACGGCAACCTCGAACAGAGTACACTAGTGGGTGTAGTTGGACTTGGAGAGGTCGAGGACGACCGGGACAAGAGACTTGATGTGGACGGCGACGGCTTGGGACCAAAGCTGGGCACGGGCTGTCTTGGCTGCAGCGGCTGCTTCAGCAGCGGCGGTGGCCGCGGCCGCGGCCGCTGCAGTGGCGGCGTCGTCTTGAGCCATCAGGAAGGGTTGGAGTGGTAGAGTTGCGGAAGTGGGAGATGTGGATCGTGAGATCAATCTAATACCATGAAAGGGTTTGAGGGTGAAGCCACACATTTGATGGCGTATCTCATTCATATATATAGCAGGAGAGTACAGCCTCATAACAACCAGAACGAGAGACTCGGTACAGTACGTATGACTAGGTACAAGTAGTTTAGGTTGATCGGGCTACTATCTATCCATGCAAAGCTATCCATGCAAACAAACTACTATGCCAGCTATACAATACGCTAACACATATATAAAAGTTTTACTTGTATTTATTTATACTACTAATAAGCAGTAGTATATCAATAAGCAAATCGGAGCCTGCGGCTGGGAGGGCACATGTATTGTGTGCTCTCGTGCCAGGTTAACCTTGGGTCATTCGGTGCGTGAGGAAATCAGCAGTCTGGCAGTTTTTAGCGTCTTGCTATGTCCACCTCACGTACAGACAACACGATGTTTCACCGTGCCTGATGCCTTCGTTCCGAAGCCCTAGACTTCAAGTTGAGCACGACACTTCATGCCGTGATGCCGGTGTGTGTAACATCAGTGTGTTCAAAGCGATGCCAAAGAAAGTCTTCTGAAAAAAAAAAGACTTTCTTCAAAATAAACAAAAGAAATGAAAACAATAATTTAGTCGGGGAAAGAACGAATATTTTTTCCGTGTTTGAAAAACGAAAGAATAAATAGCCTCTCTTCTAAAATTTTTTCTAAAATCCTCCGTCGCGTCCTCCTGCTACGGACACTTTCTTCCATTTCTTCTTCCCTCTCCTCCGCGGCCCCGCTCCGCTCCGGCCACCTCGCCGCCGGTCAAAGCGCGCCTCGTCGGAGCCCAAATCGGAGCGCGACCCTAACGGAGGCTTCGCTTCAGATGCGCCGCCACCGCCGGCCACGCGCCGCCGCAGCACGCCGCAGATGAGCCCCGACGCGACGGGCGAGGCCGGCGGCGGCGGAGGCGGAGGCGGGGACCTGTTCGCCGCCAACCTCAAGGGCTCGCTCCTCGCCGTCGCCTCCTCCGCCTTCATCGGGGTCAGCTTCATCGTCAAGAAGAAGGGGCTCCTCCGCGCCGGCGCCGCGGGCTCCCGAGCAGGTGCTATTGCTAGGTCTTTTTCTGGTTGCTGGATGCTAATTCGAACCTACATGCTGTGGGTTGCATGAAAGGAAGCTAAGCTACTTTTGTGTCCAAAATCCGGGTCGATTTCATGTCGCACGCGTCGTGACCTTCGTTTGTCTTGTTGGAAATTTCAGGTGTTGGAGGATATGGGTACCTCTTGGAGCCGCTCTGGTGGGTCGGGATGGTCACTAGTAAGTGAAATTTCATGGTTATCTTGGACTTGTTTCTTGATATTCATGTGGGAATAGGTTTGAATATTTTGGTAAAATTGAAATCTTATCAGTGCTTGTTGGGGAGATTGCCAACTTCATTGCTTACATGTTTGCACCTGCTGTCCTCGTCACGCCGCTAGGAGCACTCAGCATAATTGTGAGGTAGAATACTAGAATTGAAATTGTTTTAGTTGGTGTCCACATCATTTGTAATTCATTGTTTCTTTGTGTGGATTTGTACTGAATTACTGGTATGTGCATGTGTATGCTTCTGGTGATTTGTTGGGGAGTAGTGCTGTTCTGGCACATTTTACACTGAATGAGAAGTTACAGCGGGTGGGCGTGCTGGGATGTGTTCTTTGTATTGTTGGGTCGACGGTGATCATCCTCCATGCTCCCCAAGAGAGGACCCCAAGCTCAGTGGATGAGATTTGGCACTTGGCGATACAACCTGGTAAGTTTCCATACTTTCTCCGTTAGCTACATGGCATTGGAATTGACTTATGTTTCACAAATGTCCTGTAATATTGGTGCAGACTTCCTTTGCTATGCTACCGCTGCAGTAGCAGTATCTCTGTTCCTGATGATATATTGTGCTCCACGGTATGGGCAGATGAACATAATGGTGTATGTTGGAATTTGCTCAGTGATTGGATCATTGACGGTAAATGTTTTATATGAGTTTGTGCTTATGTTATCTTGTCGTTTTGTCACTAATATGACTTTTGCACGCTATGTTGTTTTGTCAGGTAATGAGCATTAAGGCTGTGGGCATTGCCATTAAGCTTACAATTGAGGGCATAAACCAGGCTGGCTACTTTCAGACGTGGCTGTTTGCAGTGATTTCAATTACATGCATAGCTGTCCAGTTAGTTTACCTGAACAAGGTACGCTCTATTCTTGATCAGTATGCACGATAAGAAGTTGTTGACCTGCTAGTCCAATGCAACACCTCCTTAACACAATAGAGACGAGGTTCACAGAGAAAATGTATGTTATTGTCCATAATCCGAATATACTAGATCTGTTGTGGCATCACTTGACTACTTGAGTGCTCCCTCGGCTGCTATCAGTAAATATTTCAAGACATTTGTTGTGAATTTCTCCCTTTTATGTATTCCCCCAAAGATTCCGGAGGTTACACATGATTAGCAGCTAAGTCAATTTTGGTGTTGTTGTGTGCCCTTTGAAATTTGCAGGCGCTGGATACTTTCAATGCAGCAGTTGTTTCACCCATCTATTATGCCATGTTCACAACCCTCACTATTTTAGCAAGTGCGATAATGTTCAAGGTGAGAATCTTTTTTAGAACATATATACACACTATGCTCCATTCCGTGTTGAACTGTTGATTGGTCGGCTAAGGGTAACTTCTGTTCTATTTTTACTCAGGACTGGTCTGGGCAGAGTGCAAGCAAAATTGCATCCGAGATTTGCGGATTTCTGACAGTTCTTGCTGGTACTCTTGTGCTACACTCTACTAGAGAACCTGATCAAACTCTTTCGGCAGGTAGATCATTGTGAAGTTGGGTACAGTATTAGTGTCACAAATATCGTCTTCGAAAGTACTAACTGTTTCTATCTGTGCATCACTGCAGACCTGTATGCACCTCTTCCTCCAAAGATATACTGGCACATCCAAGGAAACGGGGATATAGGTAAACAAAAAGAGGACGACTCACTTCCCTGTGACATTATAACTGTCATGCGTCAAGACTACTTTGTCTAGAGATCTTCCAAGATGCTTGGCGTTTCATGCACATCTATTTGTCTGAGCGGAGATTGGTACAGTCACTAAGTCTGTCATTCATAATCCCCTCAAGAGTCAAGACCATCTTGCTACCAAGATCAAAGCAACTGCAAAATTTTGTAGACATGTTGTTACTGGATTGTGTATCATTTGTCGAATACTCATGACAAAGCTAAATGGCCATACGGTGACTTCTGAGCGAACAAACTTAGCCCCCTAGCCTGACAACTATGTGAAGATATTGTACAAAAATTGCCAGGAATGCAGTTCTTTTTTTAACCCTTTCATTTGAACTGAAGGCAAGTATACAAGGCTTGCTAATCGCTATCATTGACGTGGCACTTTGTTCCCCTTTGTAGGGTCCGGAATGTAACTTGATGTACCTGAGGTTGTCTTGTATAGTCCATTGTGTGACTCTCTCTCTCTCTCTCTCTCTCTCTCTCTCTCTCTCTCTCTCAGGCCATGGCATTGAAACAAGTTGTATTCTCTCCTTTGTAGCACTAACCTCTTTCAAATTCTTGCTTCAGTGTTTAAAAGCATCTAGTAGCAAGCTTTGTTCAGCGATAGCCAGCATACTCCATTGCGTGCTCTCTCTTCCGTGTGATGTTTATAACTTTTGCAGCATCATGATGGCAAACTTTTTTTTATGCTTGTCGGGCTCTATGGGAACATGGTGTGGTACATTCTGAAGAAAACGAGCATTTCATTTCAAAGGCAGCAGTACAACTCCACGTTGTAAAGTTACAATGCAAGCCGATGGTATTTGTAAGTTACAACACATTCCACAACTATTACTACAATTGCAAATTTACAATCAGCATGTAAGTCATCCCAGAGATTTTAAAAAATAAATAACAAATGGATAAAAACATAAAAGACAGCATAAGTTACAAGCTCAAAGATGCTGATGACGATGTAATCAACATGTACAACACTCGTTTGTAGAGCAATCTGATGTCTATGTTTGTACAACAGAGATGTGTTAGGAGACCCAAATCTTGTGCAACGCGTGCAGCTGGCCCAGAGAGGTTGATTTGAGCGACAGACGATACATCTCTTTTAGTTTGGCGGTGTCTCCTCTGCTGTTGCTGGCGTTGGCCTGGCCGACAGAAGCTGCCGGTCGAGCAGCTGCCAACATGCTCTTCAGCAGGCGCTGCAGCTGGCTCCAGAATTTCGGTTTTATGTCCAGATCCAAGTCGTTTGAATACTCATCATTTGCTTCAACCACATGGCGACCGTCCAGCAAGTGCACCAATGCATTTTCAAGCATCTGAAGAAGAGACCCAAAATGTTTATGAAAGCGAAAACAGAACATTTGCATCTTTTGGTATGCCCGAAGAAGGCATTCTATACTGGGGAACAACAACACGGTAGCAGCAAAGGCACAGAGGCTAACTCAGAACTCAAGCTACACTTCCTAACTATTGGTTATTATATGATTAGTCTGTGTTAGTAGCCATAGTGCATTGACATATTGCAATTTGTGCAACAGTATAAATGCTTCCTTTTCCACCTACTTGTCACTTGTCAGAAACTACTCAGCAGAACTACTCTGCCATGACAGCCACGACACATTATGACACTAATCATAGTAGTACAATTTACTAAAATTATGCTAAGCAGACAGCGCTGCTCTGTTCTAACCAAATGTAACAGGTTATGCACTCCCATGATGCTAGAAAGAATAATAATGGAAATAAAATCTAGCACAAAGAGCAGATGGGATCGTTCGAGATGGCAAGGAACATACCACACTTGAGTGGAACGAATCAGAGAGGTTAACGGAAAGGGCAGATTGTGCCATAAGGATGTTTAAGAACATGGTAGAATGTGTCTTTGGACCATAAAATTCTAAAGCTCTCTGCCAGTTCTTTTCTGCTAAAGAACCATACCACTTAGCTTTCTGACGATATTTATCCTCATTCTTCTGTTTGACCTCCTTGTCAATTAAATCGAGGAACCTTAAGCATAGATCCCTCTGATAACAAGCAAGCTGAAAGTGGCCAAAAGCGGCTTCCTGCTTGCGATGTTCACCAAGAGATTCATATGTAGACAAAGCCTCTCTGAAAGCATCACTTGCTGAAATCTCAAGAACTGTTCTATTAGATGATTCATCAACAAATCCACCTTCATAACTGTCAGTTAAGAAGCTTTCCCTTGCCAAAAGCATTCCAAGCCTCAGGTGTGTATGGGCATACTGAGTGTAAACCTCATTGTAAAGTACTTTATCAACCTCATTGTCAGCATATGTTAGTTGCCTCTTAGCTGCTGTGTAATAGTTTATAGCTTGAAAATATTCCGACTTAGCAGACTTAAAGGATTGCATATATGCATCTTGAGGAAAATCATACTTCTGAAATTCATCTATCCTTGACACAAATTGCTCTGCTAAAGCTCTTCTACCATGACCTAAGTTACAGTTGATTAATATAACATTAGTGTGGTCAGCAACCTCTTGAAATGCTTTAATAGCATCAGCAAAAGCAATTTCAGCATTACCCAGATTTCTACTTTCAAGCCTATGGCAGCCCAGTTCATTGAATGCCCAGCCTCTTTTCTTAAGAATGGTGGATTTTTCAGCCAAGGGCACTGGAAATGCAAAAATGACTCCCTTGGCTGCATCGTAGCAATGAATAGCAGAATGCAAATTGTATTCAACATCTCCTGGTTCAGGTCCTCCAAGGAACTTAAAGATACCACCAACCCTCACACTGGAAACATCTTCTTTAGATTTATCAGGATCCCCATCATTATTTCTTGATTGATTTTCCATGGTGTAATTATTAGTATCAATTTCAACATTCGATACAGACCTTTTTTCAGAATCTCCCATAGAGTCCTGGGTGCTGGGATTCTCTTTAGTTTCTCTAGACTGTGAATGGAAGTTCCTGCCAGATGATTTTTTGTTTTTCTTTCTTCCATATAGTGTAGAGGCCTCAGAACTACTGCTGCTTGCACTGCTGCCACTATTTGCCCTATCACTTTGGCAGCTACAATTTATCAGTGAACATGTGCCACAATTCTGCTTATCCTTTCCCAGTTTTCTCTTAAGACGTTTGACCTCCATTGCAACTTCATTTGACATTCTAACTTCACCATCAGGCTTTTGTTCAGGCAACACTGGTGCTTGTTGACCTCTCAATCTGTGATATTCTGCATAGACATCCCCTACAAGCATCCACGCCTTAACCCAAAATAAATAGTTTGGAGGCAACTGCCCAGCAGAAACATCATAATTGAAACATTTAGCATTTTTGAAATAGTCTGCTTCATCCAAAACAAGATTTGCCTTTAGATCACCATCTTCAACACTCAACGAACTATTGGACATGGATGAGATGAATTGCTCACCCTCGAGATTTTTAGGCATAGACCCATAAACTAGACAAGCCAATTCCACAACTTTAAGAGTGCGACGAAGCTGCCCGTCATTCTTGTATGCCTCTCCTAGTGCCAGATAAGATTCACCTAGCAAAAGAACAAGTTTCCATAATTTGTGATCCATTTTCGATTTTGGTAGCCACTCTCTAATGTCGCAAACTTCAATACAGTCAATGTCACCACATCGGCATAAAGAGAAGTCAACAGGTTTCTCCCAAATGGTATCTGCATTGCCAACGCAATCATCTTGTGTATTCTGGAGCTGTCGGTTCCATCGAAGGGATTTGATAGCTTGTGATACATGGTGTATAGCTGCCAACTTGGAGGATATTGCATCAGCAATTGTCCTTGATACCTGAGTTCCAGACTGACACATTACCAAGCTATCCACAGTAACATCTCCTTTTGTAGCTGAAGATACAGGACTAATGTCAACATGACCCGGATCCACTAAACTATTTGACGCTTGAGAAGATCCTGACCGTGAACATTCCAACATTCCATCTAAGGTTGCTGGTTCCTCGCTAATCTCTGTCAGCACTTCATTTTGCTTCGATGGTAAATTCTCAAGGCTCAGGTCTGGAGACTCATCCAAGTCAGTAAGAGTAACTTCAGATTCAAGCAAAAATGATTCAGATGTCAATTCCAACTCCTCGTAACACCTAAGGATGAGCCTTGCAAACTGTTCATGAGCATACGCCCGGACAACCTAAAGGATCAAATAGAAAATCTTGAGAAGATTTCTAGCGCTACAAGAAAAACTGTAAACTGATAAATAATGACATGATAAATAAAAATACCAAGTGATCCTGTTCGCTGAGAAAGTCCAAACATTTTTTGAAGAACTTCGCACATTTTGCTCTATTACTAGGCACCTGCAAAGCATATACATACTAACGATCAGTAAAGCTCCATGAAGCAAAGAAAAGAGACATTTCGCTAGTACCTTTGATAAAGACATCCTGTGAGCAACACGGTACAAGAGTGTGCCCAAAGAGAACAACGACTCCTTTCTACCCTTCTTCATTAAAGAAGACATAGGACCACAAGTAGATCTATGATCACCAGCAGTATGATTTTGAGGTAAGATAGACAGATCATACAGCTGTATAACATCCTCTTCAGCACCCTTGTACAACTGAGAACACACAACTTCAGTATATAAATGAATAAAGCACAAGAACTAGCATAATAAAATTATTGCAAAAACTGAGGTCGGAGTTGTGTCTAAAATATACCCAAGTCGCACAAATAATATAATATAAGAAACTAAAGGTTAAGTACTAGCATGTGATAATTAGAACGAATAAACTTAGAAGCCATACCCAATATGCACCAGGGTCTTGCTTACAGTTATCTTGCAGGAACCTCAGGACAGCAAGGCCATTTTGCTGGACAACTTGTGGATGAAATGCAGGTGTACCATCATCAGATACACCCTTAAGTAGAAAAATATCATCATTTTTCAAGAGCTCATAACCTTGCACAACACCATTTTGATGATAACATATAGCCAATTCTGGCACACTTGCCATTATATTATCTAGCCAAGCTTCAAGCCAGTTCAGTGGAGTAACCTATGAAACACATTTGTCAACAGAAAGAGTAAAAAATGAAATTGTGAAGCCATATTCAATAGAATAAAACATACCTGTCTCGAAACATCCCAGAGGTGTAAGCTGACCGCCATATATTTCTCATTGCTAAATATAAGCAAGTCGCTACCCAAAAGCATATGGAAATTATGAAACTGCCAAAAGCAAACCTTCCGAAATCCATTGTTTCCCACCCTCCTACTTTTCTCGGATTCTTGCACGTCGCATCTGGGTTTGTCACCAACATGAGTGGTTTTCTTAACAGGGTCAGACCCTTTAACTTTCTGCTTATTTTCCCTTGCACCCCAGTACAGGCTTTCACGAGCACCATGTGATGTTTTTCTACTTTTACTGATATTCTGGTCCAGATAAGGTGAAGTGCTAAAACTAGATGACGATGGCGAATCCAATGGACCCTCCCTTTGGCCAAATGGTCCACGCAAGATAGCGGATGCCGTTTGCTTCTCCTTTGATGGTTGATGACTTGGTGGGCAATCACAAGCTTCTGCTCTCACTGAATGCATTGCAAAATTAAGAAACATTGAAGGATCAGATCCTTTGGGGTGGTTGCTTTGTCTCCTGAATATCTTTTCACCTTCATCAACATCAGGACTGCAACACGTACATTGCATTAGTATGAAGTACATAGAGCATGGTAGCTAGTTGCAACAATGAAACGGCCAATTTACCCTGTGTTTAGAATAAGTGTATCTCCAATACGGTTAACAGCAATAGATACTTGTGCCTTGGAGTATGGTATTTTGAAAATCTGCTTTAGGATATCAGTTGGAGCAACCACATCTATTTCATCACCATATTCAGCTAGGCCTGACACAGCCAGTGCTTCACACTTCCTTGATAAGTTTTGGTTGGCAAGTCCACTTCCATATCGTGATCCTGAATAATATGAACAAAAATAACAATTAGAAATACATTGGCATGCCCAGCAGATATAACCAACTGTGACTATTACATAGCTCAAACAGACTTATAGCCACATGTGGTCTTGCAGCTGCAACAACAGCTTGTGCATGTGTGACGATAGAATAGAAAACCAAGGTATCGCATTTCCATTATTTTAGCTTCCTCTGACTATCCATTTGTTAATACTAATGGATGCATCAGGAGATATGAAGTCTTCTATTGCAGCCGAAGAAAAAAATTTGGAATATAAATTTAGCTGGCCTTCTCATCTAGATTGCATAAATAAAGCTATTTAAAATACCAAATATAATCTACACATACAAGATGCAACCATGAAAACTTGGATACAGTAGGAATCCTGATAGTAAGAGTGGCATGTATGGTAAAATTTACTTGCACCTACAAGATGTAATATTATCTATGTTTTCCCTATGGTAGAAGCTCTTAAGAAGCCTGCCATTTCTTTTGTGAATCAAACTATAATGATCAAGCCTCAAGAAGAGATCACCTTCAGTACTCTTTGCGTCCATCGGGAAAACCTTTTCTGGAATATTTGGTATCATCGGGAGTGTGTTGAGATCAGTCTCCAATGGCAACATTTGATACCTTGGAGCTCCAGTTCTACATTATTTGTGACAAGAGAAAAATCAAAACATCACTTCTCCTTAATCAAGTATCAGCAAACTCGATAAATCCCATTTTATAACGACTATGTTCTCTTATACAGTAATATCTCAAAATGATAATAACTAAACATTTAAATAATACACATGCATTAGGAGGAAAAAAAAAGGCTAAGCAGCATTTTAATAACCATCAGCATTCGAGGTCCGGACAGAAATATCTATGTTCTGCTCGGCTATAAGTTGTAGCCACTGAATTCAGATACATAATAATGCCAATATTTGCTTACAGCAGCACAACTGCCTTGCCATTCGCTTCCCCCTAATCAATCCATCAACAATCTCTCATACCAATCAACAAATCGAACAAAGAGACTGAGTCCTTGTCTCCAAATCTCAGCTAAACCCCACTTCCTCTCCTTAGTCACCCCTAACGAATCACAATCACAAACAATTCTAATTCCACCACACAGAAGCGCTCGCTCCAATGGTATTCTAGCTCGAATTCCCCGCTCCCAACCGTTAAAATCCTAGCAAAATCCCAAACTCTTATAACCCTGCGACTCGATCAGGAACAGCTACACCAGAAACTCAACAAATCGCGAACGCATTGCTGAACAACTCGACGCATCACATCATCAATCGCGCGGGAACGCACTCCGAACCGAAGTTCAGGGAGAGAGAGAGAGAGAGAGAGAGAGAGAGAGAGAGAGAGAGAGAGAGAGAGAGAGAGCTCACGGGGACGAGGATGGGAGGAGGGCGGGGAGCGAGGCGGGGGAGTCGGTGGGGACGGGGAGGGAGCCCACCCGGAGGTAGCGCGCCGGCGGCGGCGCGGCGACCTCCAGCCTCCCCACGCACTGCAGCTCGCTCGACGCGTCCATCGCCGCCGTAGCCGTACCCCTCGCCGCCGCCGCCGCCGCCGCCGATCGCCGCGGTTTTTTCTCGGGCGTTTGGATGCTTTGGCTAATGGCCTAGCGGTTTGGTGGGCCCGCGAATTCCCTCGGAGTCAGTGGATGGTCGCTTCCTGTGGTTGCATCGCCATCGATCGGTCGGAGCCGGACGCGGACGGGACGGGATAAAAAAGACGAATCTGATTTTTTTTTTCTTAGGAAGTCTGATTTTTAGGGTGTATTTTATTTTCTATAAGAAAAGAAATAATTTTTGATCAATGCTTGTAGAATATTTTTTCGACAAACAGGGGCTCTTAAAATGAGCACACTCAACTCTATAAGCGCACATCCTATTATAATATGACTACTATTCGTTCAAAACAAAATTATAATATGACTATCTCTGGAAAATTAGACCGACATATCTTAAAATTAATGAAGTCATTACAACTTAAAAATTAGGCTGGCATATCTTGAGATTAATGAAGACAATAAATGTCTCGTTATTGATGGGTATATCGTCTATTATTGAAAGAAATACAAGCACACGTACCAAGTTTAGGACTTTAATCCCGGTGGACAGGTTTCACCGTAAAGAATTTAACCAGTTAAGTTACGCTTACTTCACAATTCTTTTATAATATTATGTTATCAAATACCAACAACAGTTATAAACTATGTAATATTACGTGGAAAACACTTTGGCATAAGAATTTATTTAATGATGTAGTTTTTCCGTAATTGATTTACTTGCACTTCGACTAAACATTAGTCAAAATTTACATAATTCGACATTTTTTTTAAAAAAAGGGAACCATTTGGTGTAATGCCGAAATCAACCGGATTAGTTCTAGATTTAATTAAATGCACAACTAATTAGTCCGAAATCAACCGGATTACCAACGAAGCTAATGTATGCACATTTAATTGAAGTACAGAAAGTAATTAAATGCACGGTGATGTAGTCATTTCTTCCCACAACTAATTAGTCCTAGATTTCCTAGAAGTGATGTCTTTGGGTGACGGAGGAGGTATTGGATCTGTGTGGAAAGCTTCTGGTCTAGTTTTTGTAGCTACAACTTTTCTCAAAACTAAAAGCTCTCTAAATAAATCTAGCTTTTCATTCAGATTCTAAAAAGTTAGTTATAAAACCTAGAAATTGAGTACATGTCAGAAAATTCTTATAAGTTGGCCATCAACCAACTGCTTACCCATTACGTGGGACAAAGAAAATATTAGGGTGGATGTGTTATCAGGTGTAGGATTGCGATGTGTTGTGCGTGTACATTTTCCATGTAATCATGAAAAAAATATTTTTAAGGATAGAGGTGTAATAGCATGCTTGATTTAAAGTTACAACATTTTTTTTGGTGTGTTTTGATACGTTTACTTGTGAAGTTACCAAACTTTGGTACATTATGTATGTCTAGAGCATGTTTAGTTTGTTGCATCATTAAATTTTGCAAGGTTAAAAATGTTAGCAAACTAAACATGCCTTAGTAGTTAATAAGCCCTAAAACACCAAATGCTGCGATGCTCGTCAATTGTTGCATTTGGGAAACACGTTGAGGCTTTTTGATATATCGATAACCCTTTCTCCTTTCCCCCCCTTCTTCAAAACTTGCATTTCTTGTACAAGAGCTAACAAACACAAAGAATTTCTTTTTACAATAGATCTCCCCCTTTCACTCGATCCTATCATACATAGCTAGCCATCAGAATATGATCATCTATCTCATCCCTTCCTGGTGATTCCCAAATGGCACCCAACGGCCAGTTCGTCTCGAGAACACAATGACACGCCTTTGGCTGCTTGCAGCCTTGCACATGCCAATTCCAGCAGACTTTTTGTTTCCTTCGGGCACCCAGTATTTTCAAGATCATATTTCGCAGCGCAACTTTCAGCTTTGGCACCAATTAATTCTAAGTCCTTACTGTACTTTTTAGATTATCGACTCTATCAATTAAGTCCATAGCTTTTGTCCTATCGATCTCAAAGTCGATGACAGGAAGCATCCTCCTGATTGATAGCAACTCTTTCATGTTGCCACTGCTTGGTGAGTGACTATTACTTTTGCTCAACCTGCTTTGCTTGCTATGTCTGGACTTAGTCTCGAACTCTTGGCTTTTGCTTATACCAGGGATGAATTTCCTGTACTTGACATCCCTTAGCATATCTTGATCTTCTTGGGTAAGAAGAGGTGATGAATTGCTGCTGGCTTTGTTTGGAGATAATGTGATTGTATGGCCCCTTTGTGTAGGCGATCGAACAGGAGATTTGATGGGAGACCGCTCGCCATTAGCGGATTTAGATCGACTAATAAGATGATGAAGCCATGCAACAAGCTCGAGGATATGTGTTTCGGTCTTTTCTTTGTCAGCATGGTACAGTGTCTCAATTCGGGTCAGGTCCATTTGTCCTGTTGGTTTGCAGTTCACTTCTGACCTGCATCAGATAATAAACATCATGCATCAAAACTCTTAGTTTTAGCCACTTTATATGTTGCAACTGGATGAAGTTGGATACCAACCCTGTATTTGCCCACTCTCCAACCCAACCAAAACCATGGTGAGCCCTGTATTATTTAAATTATCAGATTCAGGAACACACAAAACAAAGCTCATATATATGATTGAGTTCTATTAAGATAGCTTATAATACTTGGTGGTGTTATTTGCAATTGGGACAAGCCACCGCAAAGTCTTCTCCATTTCAGCCTTGATTTGAGCAGCAGTAACCTGCATCGATTTAGTACAAGATTAAATCAATTTCAGTTATATGTAATAGTCATAGCATGATGTTGACCTTAATAGAGCATATGTTGTGTGCTATTTTGCATACCTCTTCATTGACCACAAATGAATTCACCTTAGAACGCAAGGACGATTTTACAGTCGGTGGCAAACTTTGGTATAATGCATCTCTTGTGTTTGGAGGAATAGAACTAGATCGAGAAACCTGCCAATTAACGCCCTTATCAGACTACCAGAAAAGACTATCAAGTTGGATTGTTCGTAAGCAGCTAGATCAACACTGCACATGCGTGCGACATCAATTCAGGTCTTAAGTCCTGATACTTTCACAGAAGTGACATGAATACAATGCACGAGGGCTGTTAGCTGATAAAAAAACGACCAATAAGTTTCTCCACAGACAAAAAGAAACTAACAGGATGTCCAGTTGAGACTGAGCTTACAAGAGTATCGATCTGACTGATGATATTGGCGTAATGCAGTGCAAGGCCTGCTGGACCCAATCTATTACGTCGTTTGGTAGGTTCTTGTGATTCTTCATTGTCTATAAATTGAGAAAAAAATAGTTAATGATGAATTTATTCAACACGGTACAATAATATGTAGATCTTCCATTTTATTATATTTTCATTACCTAATTATAGAAAAGAGATTAAACAACGTCACACATATATACTAAATTGTCAATTGTCAGCCCCGTTGGCAGACAACACAACTGTAGCTAAAAGAGAAGTTGGATTTCCAATCAAGATATACCATGTCACTCACACTTCAGTGTATCAATGATGTCACATAGCATGTATATAAACTGCTAACCCATTGTGTATTCATGTGCATAAATTAGTTGGCTCACAATGAGACATTATTACTCTTAAAATATTTAAGATTGTGGTGGTGATGGTTGGTGACTTGGTTCTACTTTTACATCCCACCGCAGCGTGTGAGGCCTTTATCCTCACTTTGTTTCCTGATTTCTCACCCACCCAACTTATATGTATTATCAAAAACTCACATATACTCAGGAAAGTCACACAATGTGTCCTGATAAAAAACACAAACTCTGGTCGCAACACATCAGCACATAGCGATTAATAAGCAATTTCAATCACCAGCTTCTATCAAGTAAAAAATGGTAGACTAACATATGGGTTTTGTTCACATTGATTTATGGCCCATGTAATATTGATGATCAACAATGTTTCAGCAGGGTAAGATCTGTGCTTTCTTTCTCTGACAAATATACGAGGAATCAGGTAGGCATTTATGGTTCTGGACTGGGTTATATGAGAGAGGAATATAGCAAAAGTGATGACAACCAAGGCATTGCATTGTTGAAAACAGCTGCGTGAAGTAAATAGCTGATCAAATAATACAATACAGCCTAGGCGCCTAGCAAATTCCGATGACAGTTACTGAAAACCCAGACATGACTAAATGAGGTGACACTTGGGAGTACGATCTGAAGGACCTGATACTTATTGTAATATTAAAGGATGTATTATTGAATTAGGTAGCTCACACTTAATCTCAAGACTTAAATAAATAAGGAAATGGAAACAGACCATCAGCTCAATTTGTGTAAAAGGAAACAATTTCATGGAAAACTGTTAGCAGATCATATTGCTAAGGGAGGCATAGAAACAATAGATATGATGATAATTTTAATAGTAAATAGCAGTCATGAAGCCTAATACCTGAGCGCCCAAAGGCATTATGGATCTCCAAATGTAAGAAATGCACAATGTCTACGAGCTTTTCCATGACCTAGGAAAAATAAATGTTTTTTTTTCAAATTAGACGAACAGGATTGCACAAAACGAATTCTAGTTCAATTGGACAATCAATGAGTGGAACTTCACAATTGACAATGTGAGCATGCTTCCATATAGCTATATGTTGCTCATAGCAAGAACTATAATAAAACCAATGACCAACCTCTTCCAAATTCTTCGACCAGAGAGACTTTTTCTGCAAGCTTTTAACATGCTTGCGTTGGCTTTTCACTTCCTGCTTTAGTATGTTCAGGTTTTCACCTGTAAATGAAAATATAACATTAAGCATCTAATCAGATGAAGTAAACAAAATAGTGAAAAATGCTCTACTTGTGAATCAAGTGCTTTCAAAATCTAGTCAATGCTAAAAGTTAAGATAGCAGCGGTAAGGAGGAGGAGAAGTAGATTTGTGCTTCATTTTGAAACATAAAGATAAGTGAAATGGAAGTTGGAACTTCATAGGCTCATAGTCTAGGGGTTCTTCCTATTCACAGTTCATATTCTCCATTGGTGAACAGCTGCAGTGGACAGTCATAGTTTTAGAAGCAGTGGACTGTCAAAAGTACAACGTAGATGAATAACATAAGAAAGAAAACTAGACTTGCTATCATGCATTGAACTGTCTAAGCTAAGCGAAAGGGCATGTAGCCTAGTGGTTACAAGGCTCAAGTAGCAGCTCTAGGTCCTGGGTTTGACTCCCCACGGGAGCGAATTTCAGGCCTAGTTAAAAAAAGTCACTCGTTGGCCCCTCGTAAAAACATGTGTTAAGAATCGACCTATGGAGGGCAGGCCCTCGTGTAGGAGGCAGAGGCCTCAAAGCACGGGTTAAGGACCGATCCATAGGGGCGAGTCCGCGTGTGGGGGGCCAGGGTTTGTGGTTTTTCTTAGCCAGTTTGGTTGAAGCTTCTTCTTCTTAATGAAAAGGTGTGTGTGTGGGGGGGGGGGGGGGGCATTCCCCCAGTCAAGTTTTTTTTAACTGTCTAAGCTATAACAGCAATCTTGATGATGGAAATAGAATTTGATATTACATTCAATCTAGTGTTTCAGATGACCTGAAAAAGAACCAGAAGCAGCATCCACCTTTGAAGAAAACTGTTTTTCGGCCAACCGAGGAGTTTCACATACGGCTCTTACAGGTCATTCTTATATATTATCATGCAAACACACTAACCTCTTTGGTGTACACTTGAACCATCCTCTTCCTGCTGTTTGCGCTGATAATCTTGTTCAAATCTATCCAGTGCATGCATTTCATGGTATAGTTCCTGAAAAAAAAATTGAAATTTGTAATTTCAACAAGACATGCAAAAGAAGAAAACTGATAAATGCCAGCAGATTGATAGTAAGATGCAGTTAACAGTATATAATTCATAGTGACTAGCGGGTGAATATCAGTGTCATATATACTTCACTGCGCAAAACATTGAGACATAAGAAAAAATTGATTAGGAAATGCAGCAGGAAGAGTCTCAATAACTCTCTAGTCCATGATCAAAAAAATAACTCTCCAGTCCTCTTGTTAGAATAAGAAAAGATTCAGCCTTTGTCTCGCTATAGTATGGTAAATAAAAATTACAGACCTAGTGGATAAACAGCATTACAAGGCAATGTTGACAAGACAGATAATCATTACTTACAGCTGTGCACTGAACACAAGTCACCAATTGTTGCATCACTGATTCTGCCTCTTCTTTCAAGTGATGCTGAGGTGTCCGTTCTGATGCAAACCTGAAATATTTTGATGCAGCAAAGCACTAACTTAATACTCCCTATATCATTGCTTTATAAAACATAGGGGTGAAAAACGAATCAAACTTGTCAAAGTAGCGATCCAAGTTATGCCACTGAGGATCCTTGCAGCGGTTTCCAAAGCGAACAACTTCTGTAGAAAACACTTTCAACTCTTCCCTGTCAGAAATAACCAAAACTTCAATAGAAGAAAATAGTACATCTTTAAGCACAATACGATATTGTTGATATACCATCATGTATACATATTTCTAGCAAATGAATAGAATGTGCAGTCACATGTTTATAATTTGCAGAAGCAGTGAGATCAATGCTAACCTTTTGTCAGCAGCATATATCTTTAGTAATTCATCCATATCTTTCGATATAAGATTCTGAACACCTTCTGAATGAAGAACTACTTCTTTTAAATGCTTTATGCTCTCTTTTGAAAGAGCCCGCATCAAATTGCAACCTTTGACTATTGTATTGGCAACCTCAAATGCTAAAATAGATATTTTGTTGCCCTTTGTTGTAGTTCCTGATCCAAATCCACTATTTATATTCAAATTTGCCATGCTACTACCAAGTGTGTCTAGCACTTCCACTGCTTTCCCAAGCCCAACAGTACTAGCCCTCCCCAAAATTGAGCTTACTTCTGAAACCTGTTTCAACATGGCAAGCAAACATTAAAAATGACCTATGTTCTCACAGAAACAACATTCTGAAATATTGCAAACATCGATAAACACTGTGGAGCTGAAGAAATCGCTTCAGCCTTTAGCAACGATACAAAATCATACAGAACTAAAGATTTTACATCACTTTTAGGTGTCGCCCAGCAATTTGTCTCATGGATTAGAACCGCTCATATCAAAATTTAATCATGGATTAGAGTCGCTCAGATCAAAATTTATGGAGTGATTGAATGTGTGATGAGAGCAAACGGTTGAGGATATTAGTTATTGATGTAATGCCCAAGATAAAGAATCTCCATAAAGAATCTCCAAACTTCTAGTTTTCCTTTTGTGGTAGGTTAGGTGCATCAGTTAACAGCCATTGGAGTACTGAATCATTTGCAGCACATGGGCAGTTATAAACAGTAATAAGTGCATATTTAGATTAACCTAGAGTCCCTAGCAATCAATAAAAAATACTTTCCTCTGTAAAAATGACTAAACAATGTAAATAATCACACCAAGCTTGCGCATGATCATCGATAGAAGAAAAACGCAAAACAGGCAGCATTAAAAATTGTGTTGGAGGTTTATGAACTTGCAAGGTGGATGCAATCTAGTACGTGAACTTACAAAGCGATTCTGGTGCATGAACTTGTCTAGTGTATGCGAACCAAGGCCAAAACGATTCACTATGGCTATTCTTACTAAGTTGAATGCTGATTAGGATGCCTCATAGGCACGCACTTGAGAAAAAACGCCATGTAGACATGCATGTGCTCTCAAATATAAAATAAGCATGCTACTTGTAAAATGAAAGACATATTAAAAAAAGAGGAAGGGTGTAGGGGATATAAACAAAGGGACGAATAAAATAGAAACCAAATAAGAGGTTATTTTGCGAATATTGTTGCACGTCCTTCTCACAAGTGTGTGACATCCGAATCAGCGTCCAACTTAGCAAAATTAGCCACAATGTGGCATTTGGCCTTGGTCCTCACACACATACAAGTTTGTGCGCCAAAATGAGTGTTTCGCAAATTTATGTACTAGATTGCACCCACCTGTCAAGTTCGTCTAATTAAAGGCTCAAAGGTCAATGCAGCATCAGATTTCACCGACGGATGTAAAGCATTCCCTCAATTAGAAATGCTTCATAAAGGAAAGTCATTCACTGACAAATATTAAGTTCACTAAAATAAAGAGTACTGGGTATTAATATGCCATTCAGCAATAGGAACCACATCCCTTGTTGTCAATCATTCAAAGTGAAGCAGCAAACTTAGGATCTCCACAAGGATGCTAGTCAAGGGTATCCTTAAACATTAGTAAGGTCTTAGACTCTTAGTGCACCGTGCTGGCTCGGCAGCAGCAAACAAGAAGGCAATGCATTGATATATAAACAGAACTGAAAACAGCATATCATTTTTCGAACAAATGAAATGGCATATGATGATTTTAAGCCGCATTGCGCCCAAATTCAACGGGAAGAAGGGAGTACGAAGAGCACGAGCAGACCACTTGCCTTGGCGGCGCTGGCTTTCGCCACACCCATCCCGGATTTCTGCGACGGCAACCGTGCCAAGTTCGGCACGCCATCCCATGGCAACTCCCTGGCATCAATGGGCGCTCTAGAAGCCGGGGCTTCCTGGACCGATGCAGGCTGCTGCCGTTGCTGCTGCTGCTGCTCCTGGATCCTCTTGGCAGCAGCCTCCCTCGCAACCGTCTTCCTCTCCTCCTTCCCCACGCCAACGCCAGCGCCGCCACGCTCATGGCCACGGACCACCCGGTCGGGACCGAGCGTGGTGTCGCTGGGCGACTTGTCCACCGCCGATCCCTTCGAGCAAAGGCCCCCCATTCCTCCCGCCCCCTCCTCGCGAAACCCAAACCCTAATCCCCCAAACCTCACCCCAGTAGCTCTCAAGTCTCACCTCACACTCACATGCACCCGAACACCCCAACCAGCTCCGATCTCCTCGCCGCCGCCGCCGCCTCCCAGTCCCATCCCACCAATCCAATCCACCATCAACCGAATCAGCCGGAAAAACAAACGGCCCCGCGCCGCAAGCGCGATCCCCCCCAGCGAGCCTTTCCCGCGCGAATCGGGAAACACGAGGGGGGATATGCCCACCGGGAATCAGTCGCGGGCGGCGAATCGGGGGAATCCCCGTCCTCGCGAGGAGGCAGATTTGGGGAGGACGCCGCGGCGGGGTGGGTGGAGCGGAAACGGAACGGGGAGTAGTAGCAGCAGCAGCAGCGCGGCGCCTGCCTCTGCCTCTGCCTACCGCCACTCCACCGAGCTGAGCTGCAGCGCAGGAACAGCAGGAGGCGGGCAGGGGAGCAGGGAGCTGAGCAGCCTGAGCTGAGGTCGCACGCGCGATGGGGCGAACGGCAACGCGCAAGCGCACGCACGGCGGGGGCGGCGCGGGATAACACGCGCGTGTCGCCGTCAAAGCGTGTGTACGCAGTTAAGAGGTTAACAATGGTTAGGACTTAGGAGTAGTAGTTAGTGTAGTCATGTGCCATTTTATTTATTATGGGCCACTATCAGATCTTTTTTTAGTGCATTCAATACTACCTTAATTTAGATATTCTACTATAAGAATTTTCATAAATACTACTGGTAGTAAAGAACTTCTTCCGGTTTTATAATTCTAATTTTTAATGTTTTAGATAAGGTTGAGGTCATACTTTTTTAACATTAACTATTGATAACTTTAAAATTATTTAATTTATTAAAAAGCTAAAAAAATACACGTGGATTTATCTTGTAAAGTACTGTAATAAATTTAAAATGTATTTATTTATTATATAGACTATAAAAAAATATAGCCAAATATATATTTAAAGATTGTGTTATTATCTAAAACTTAAAGGATTACTCCCTCCGTCCCATAATATAAGGGATTTTGGTGGTATTTGACACATCATAGTCTTGTGAATCTAGGACCCTGTTTAGATGGGACTAAAACTTTTAAGTCCCTATCACATCGGATGTTTATACACTAATTATAAATATTAAATGTAGACTATTAATAAAACTCATCCATAATCTTGGACTAATTCGCGAGACGAATCTATTGAGCCTAATTAATCCATAATTAGCCTATGTGATGCTACAGTAAACATTCTCTAATCATGGATTAATTAGGCTTAAAAAATTTATCTCGTGAATTAGCTTTCATTTATGTAATTAGTTTTGTAAGTAGTCTATATTTAATACTCTAAATTAGTGTCTAAATACAGAGACTAAAGTTAAGTACCTAGATCCAAACACCACCTAGATATGCTCTCTGTCTAGATTCGTAGTACTAGCATATGTCACATCCCACCAAAATCTCTTATACTGGAAGAAGAGAGTAAGAAACTATATAGAGAGTAAATGCACAAGCATCGTTTTAAGTATTTCTGAAAATAGATACAAATCCGTTTTCTTTTTTTAAGTACAAGTGAGAGCTATAAACGAAAATGCATTAGTGAGAATTAACTTTAAAAAATGCTCGAGAACAACTAAGATGTACATAGCCTTTATTTATGAATACCGGGATTTTAACCCTAGCATATAGAGCCATGTGTTCACGATTCCATTGCCACAGCCATTATTAATTGGAGTAGCTCTCTCGGTCCCTTGCGTAGAGGAAATTGTGCTTTTTTTTTTTTTTACATATTGGTCTTCTGGTCGAATTTGACTGAAACGTGTACCTTTAAACGGTCTATATGGTCTAAAATTGTTTACGGTATTCAAATAGTAATGGCATATGAATTTCCAATTAGCATATGCAGACTTGATTAGATTGTCCAATTGATTTGTTTGACTAGCTAACCTTCGTCTTAATATATACTGCCTACGACCATACACATAAAAAAAATTCGAGCATCAATACAGCGTGACCGTGTGACTTTGAAAGCATGTTTGCAATTTAAGATTCCTCAACTACTTAGTATCTTATTTTGTCTGGTTCTATTATTCTTATCATTTTTATAAGCTTAAAATTAAATAGTTCAAACTTAAACTATCAACGACTTTTATAGTATTTATTTTGAAGATAAAATTAAATATTTATAAGTATTTTGTAAGTATTTTGATAAAATTAAGTATTTATAAGTATTTTGATAAAATTAAATATTTATTTGTGTTTTTACATATTATATTAGAAAATTATAGTCAAAATATGTTTTGAAGGCTGTGTCATCGTTTAAAAGTTATTGTATCCAAGGAGTACATAACAGTATAGTGAAGATACTTAATGCATGGGTTGTTGAAGTGGTACCCCAATGTAATGACCCAAAGCATTTAACTATCGGAGCAAATAAAGAACACCTAAGCAATTAGGGCTAGATGGGCCTGGTCAAAACCTAAAACCAAAATGGGATTTGTGTGGAAGAAAAGCAAGTTATGGATCATGGCCAGACAAATCAGTCTGATGGTGATTATCCATGGCCTAGCTAAATCCAGGCAAGCTTAGCTATCCATGGTTCCTAGTCAACATAAATATCTACTCTTTTTGCTGTCTTTTTCTTGTACCAGGTCAGCCTTCCCAGCCATTTCCTTAATTTGTCCCTGTAGGAAAAGGAACATAACTAGTGAAAGAACCTTGGTTGTTTATATCTGGTTATCCATCGTGCCACTTGACAGCAAGTGGATGCACTTGTCACATTTAGCTTCTCTGTCGAACACGGTAAACATGGCTAAGTTTTTAGTCGTTGCTACACTAATCCGGCCACAAAGATGATTGTTTTCTATGTCGTTATCCGACATGTCTTAGCAGATCAATAGTAGGAAAGATCGGTAAAGTTAGTAGTCATTATTCCGCGTTGAACTAACCTATTATAGCAAAAACCTTGATCACTAAATTAAAAAATGCAACTTACACAAAGTGAGGGAGGTAAAGAAGAACAAGAAAAGAAGGAGAGATCACAGGTCACCTGTTGCATACCGAAAATTTCCGGCTTAAGATCACGAGGCAGATTCTGCTTAGTCTTAAAGAAGATTGACCTTTTGAAGACAAGCAGGTGAAATTACAGTGATCTGAACACACTCACTTGGTCAGTGATTCCAAACGTTAGCTTCAAGCCTTCCCCTTTGCCCCTGCAAAGAGAGTGACGGACATGACTGAAGTGAGCAACAAAGTCCCAAATTGTAGCTTTCTTTCCGCCAAAGTGCCAATGGCCTCAGAGGCTCATCAGTTCGGTGAAAAGCAGATATCTTCAGTAGTAGTAACTCTTTCTACGCGACAACTTGTTACTTCCTCCGTTTTACAATATAAGTCATTCTAGCATTTTCTACATTCATATTGATGCTCTAGATCATCAATATGAATGTAGAAAATGCTAGAATGACATCAATATGAATGTAGAAAATGCTAGAATGACTTACATTGTATATGTCTAGATTTATTAGTATCAATATGAATGTAGAAAATGCTAGAATGACTTACATTGTAAAACGGAGGGAGTAGTATTTTTTATTTGCAAACAAGGTTGGAAAGTATTCAGGTCAAATCCTTGTTCCTGTTAGGATTGTAGTGGATTTGCAGTAATTATCCAATTTATGAATAATTTCGTTGCGTTGTTAGTTGATTGGCTGGCAGTGTCAGGCAAGATCAGTTTAACATAAGCATCACAGCAGAACACTGAGCAGCATGTAATTTCTGACCATCAAAACAAGCAATACGTTCAGTAACTGAGAAGCTGTAGTTACGAAACCAAAAAAACAAACTAGAAATTAGAAGCTGGTTTTCTAGGTTCTTGGCTAGCTACCAACCAACTGTTTCTATATAACAAGCCCTATGTACCATGAACAGAATTCATTGAGCAAAACCTTTCTTGGCTCATTTGAAACCCAAGAATTCTCGCCGTAGTAAATGTTTAGTTCCTGCAGAAAACGGGGAAAAGTCTGCCCCATTCCAAACAAGAACTTGGCTGTCACAAGAGCGACACCTTGAGCTTCTGCCAAGCTCAAGGAATATGTTGCCAGAAGATGTTTCCCACATGGAGTTAAAGTATAGCAATAGCTCCAAATTTGATCTCTTCAAAATCCACCACAGCTAGGATACTGATTGCAACTGGCTGCCAAATTCAGAGCACAATTTTTTTCGTTAGAACGGCCAAACCTTTGAACCGGTCCTCCCTCTCCTAGCCTCTGCCTTTGAACCGGTCCGGATCCCCCCAAATCATGCGGTTTCTTTCTCCCCCGGAGCAAGGATGACGATCAGACAGCGATGGCGGCGACGACGACGGCGCCATGTGCAGCGCGCAGCGCATCGCGTCGCGTCGCGTGGCATATCGCATTATTGTTTCTGTGGACGCAGACCAAGTCCAAAACGATCGAGCAGGGTGTCGGGTTGGTTTCTTGGTTCGGTGTGCAGACTATTGACAGGTTCGAGATCACTGACGACCAGAACGTACGCGGCGCATGTGTGGTATCCGCAAACGGAATTGTTAGAAAATTTTCACAAGTTTTTTTTCCCTTAAAACTTTTAAATTTATGATCATTGGATCATCTTGAGATTTATGTATGAAGAGAAAAAAATTGCTAGAACAAAATTTTTACACATGTTACCGTAAAATCCCAGTACTAACCAAACAAACCATAGATGAATATACGTTTTATATAATTTATATCATAATTATAGTACAGAGTATAGTTAGAGTGCATTTATAGTGTAGTTTTATTTTAATTATACTATAATTACATATATATATATATATATATATATATATATATATATATATATATATATATATATATATATATATATATATATATATATATATATATATATATATATATATATATATATATATATATATATATATATATATATATATATATATATATATATATAAGTTTTTCACTCATAGAACCTTAAAACTTACTGTAGTTTTCTAGATATTTCCATTGGCAAATACGTGCGACGGTGAAGACCGAAGATATGCGAGGGATCGGCAGCGCATCACCTCGCCGGTGTTCTGGCGGTTGGGTGGAATGGAGATCGCCGGCGAGATGCTGACACGGCGGCGAAGGATGCTCTACCGTGTAGTAGCATCACCGGTGTTGCCAATACCAAGTGAAGGGGTCATGGATGTGCTGGGATATGATATGGTTTTACGTGTAAAACACTAGCAGAAAAAAGAAAAAAGCCCGAAAACATGATTACCACTATAATGAATAATTACAAGGAATACAAATATGATGTAGAAGGGTTATATAGGTTGTAATAATATCATATTATTTGTATTTACGTGGATGAAATAGAAAATGAGAGGGAAGAAAATTAAGCACACGAATTATAATAAACTATATGAGAGAGGTGGACCAGATATTAATAATGTAGTATATATTTATTATTAACTATCATATGAGTGGGATATTAGGTTGGTCGTAGACGATATGTCAATTATTTCTATATTATTAAACTTGTTTTTAGAAGCACATCAGAACTACGGTAAAACGTCTTAGATCTACCCGTCCAAATCAACGTACAAATTTGGTCATTTACCCCTCTTAACTATTAGTACTCTGAAGAGTCCACGTATGTGCTTAATCTAAAGCCTACCGGTCCTCATTTCACCGTTACTACAAAATCGTCGTTGTATCACCATTGTTATAAAAAGGGATCACATAAACCGATGTCTTATACTCCCTCCGTACTCGTAAAGAAAGTCATTTTGGACAGTGACATGATCTCCAAAATACAACTTTGACTTCTTGTTTCTATAAAAATATTTATTAAAAAATGATATATGTATACTTTTATGAATGTATTTTTCAAGACAAATCTATTTATATAATTTTTATATTTTTCAAACTCAACAATTTGAGAGTTATTCATGATTTATATTTCTAAAGTTTGACTTAAACATTGTCCTAAACGACTTCCTTTACGAATATGGAAGGAGTATATAGTGGTGGTTAAAATAAACTTATGTAGTAATTACTACATACTCACTCCGTCCCAAAATATAAGCAATTTTGGTCTCCGACACGGTCTCCGAGATGCTATCTATAAAAGTAAGTTGTTTTAAATAAAAATAGTTGCATATTATGATAGTTTGTTTAATGATAAATCTAGTAACATCAATTTTATATGATTGATATTTATTATTATTAATAGTTAAAATTAAAAAATGTTTGACTTGTCATTATAGTAAAAATGCTTATATTTTGGGACGGAAGGAGTATGTTCTATATTAAAAAAAGGTATATTAAATACATAGCTAACCGTTGTTATATTTTAAGATGAAAATAGTCACTTCGAACTAAACTCCCCAATCAAGGAAGCATGATAGAAAAGCGTGCCTAATGAAGCAATATATATAATTTATAGCAGTAGTATAGCAGGGACATATGGATCCATTTGTCTTGTATCGCCTCCATAGAATTCTAACTCCAGACTCCATTGATCTGGTCGCAGGGAAGCACACTCAACCAGGAGCGTCATGCAGAAGAGACACGCCATTCACTGTCCATGCACGGACGTAGAAAATTCATAATTTCTTCTCCATCAGCCACTTGGTTTGCAATAGGGAGAAAAAACTGCCGTGGCAATAAAGGAAATGTTAGCTGTCTCATTTTCATCTTTTTTTTTTTTGACATAGTATTCTCTGCACATTTGTATGGCTAGATGTTATTCCAAGTAAATCTAAAAAACCGTCGTGTGGAATGAGGGAATTTTGTTGGATTTAGCAGTGGAGCCAAATCAACCAATGCTGACGATGAGCATTTATTTTGTCGCTGGTTAATCATCGCTACGGGCATTCATTTTCTTTAGATCATTCTCCCAGAAGAAAGCAAACGCTAAATGCCAAGAGAATTCAATTCTATATGATAAAAGGGCAAAAGTATTGAAAGAAGAAAGAGGGCGGAAGAAATATAAAAGGGGTATGAAATGTAGAAAACTACGCATGATACTATACATAGTACTCTAAATGCAGCCTCTAACTAGGATAGACTCCGCTGATACTGAATGTCCACCCCTTAAATCCAAGATTCCACACCAAGTAGGAAAGAAGGAAATAATTTTAGGAATTGAAGAATAACAGGGGATCATACAGCCTTTAACTTGTCCCAAAAAACAAGCCCAACGATAAGATCACTCTACTGCCTAACCTCCTACCGTAACTGTTCATAGGAATTTCAGCGATTGACAGTGGCAACATTGTGGCGGATCCTGAAGCAGGCGCCTAACAGCGGGATCCACCGCTGGTTGGAATTTTTTTTAAGGAATTACTAGCTGAATGTCGGTATGTTACAACTGAATTTTAGAAAAAAAAACTTATTATACACATTTTAAATACACAAACAAATTAGCCACTTTTTTTTCTCTAATCATCTAGTTGTTTTTTTGGAGATTATGGATACCCCATACCCGCATGGCATGTATATCCGACTGGGTATATGGGTACTATATGTAGATAGAATATCTTTAAGGGATTCGGGTTAAATTCCTAACTTGTGTATCAAGGAAATACCCGGGATCCTAGTCGTTTACGATTGTATTTAAAATTTACTTGCCTATTCCGTTAAGAATATAATACGGACTCCTCCCTCTATATAAGGAGGGGTCTGGGTGCCTCTTAGGATATAACTTTTCTCCCAGATCATACGATCAATAACATACTCGGCGGATCAATCCCCGGACAGAAGTATGGTATTACTTCTCATAGAGAGGGCCTGAACTTGTATAAAATTCCTTGTTTCTTAACCCATTCACTTTTCCAGCTTGATAGCCACCCTCTTTTCGTATTGCCGAAATCTTGTTTCGACATTTTTGCTACCAAATTCACATGAGAATTTAGAAGATGAGATACACATGCTACACCCTAACAAGTAGCCCACCTATTAGGGAATGGGTGGTGGTGGATGGCAGATTCACCACTCACCATTATCATTGAAATCTTTTAAAATGGTATAGACATAAAAACTAATCCATACAAAAATAATATTTTTTTTTGTGTTGCATAGGAGCCATATATATATTTTTTGCTTTAGATATACTTAATTACTACCATGAACAATAGCAAGAAGTTACTATATCTTAAGAGAGAGGTAGCAATGATTTACTTGAATTTCGTTTGGATGTGAAAGTACTGTTTGTCCTTTTAATTCAAAATTTAAGCTGTCCATATTTGTTGTATCTGACACTGACTGGAAAATAGTTACTTTCGTGCTTTGAGAGGGACGGTCGTTCGGTCCTCTGAAAATAAAAATGCTTCTGTAGAAAAAGCATTGTTCAACAAAGTCGGAAAACTTAAATGCTCCGTTATGAATAAATGATGGTGAGTAGGGCCAGAGGTATGGTACAGTTGCCATGTATTTTCACCGGCCATAATTTACAGATGAAGAAATAAACAACAAGAACTTTCCTGTGGCAGGAATTCAGGACCACCATACGTCCCTACAACTGTCCTCGCCTCCTCGGCATTCAAGAGGAGCAACCAGTGGCAAAATCATGAAATAGACAAGAAAAGGAAGCAACATCACAACTGCACCACATTGGCACTCATGAAGCTACCACCAACACAACAGAAGCAGCCAAATAATCATTTACAGGGACGCCTTTTATTGACGACGAAGAAGAGTGAACATTTACATGGACGAGTTTGATACTACTATTGTACAGCATTGGCTAGCGCTATACAGAAACCTATATTTCAATAAATCTTCAGCATTTACAGGGTCGTCAGTTCAAGGCTATCTGAGACGCAGATGTGACGATGGACCATTCAGAATTTGTAATACTGGAACATATGGTGGCCAGGAATTGGCTATTTCATATGGGATGTTGGCCCCTAAGCTGAGAGGAAGGAAGACATTGCTCTTCTGAAATCCAGAGAGTTCAGAGCAGATCCTGGTAAAGGGTTACCTTCGGGAACCCACAAACCACCTCTGTGGGGAAGCATAATCTGTTTGTTGGTACTCTTATCACCACCACTTGACTCCGCAGAAGGATCTTCTTTCTTTTTCTTTACAAATTCAAAGAACTCCGCAACTTGTCGGGCATATCTTCATGGACAAGATGGAAATATCAGACACAGAAAATTTGAACTCAAGGGCACCACAGGATGTTCAGCTGAAGCTATAGAAAAGATCCAAAAGTATGTAGCATTCTCTAAAGAAAATGGGCATCGCAAAAATGCGGGAATGAATAGCATAAATACATAAACTCCATCATAAGGTTCGGCAGAAAAATAATACTACAACAGATGAAACAGAGCGTATTGGATACCAAATCAGGCCGGGAAATGCATGGATACCAAAACTAGGGCCACATAAAGTCAAGGAACAATAGTCACATACTAAATTAGAGATATAGCAACAGCACATAAACGTTTGTTGATTTTGCAAAATATTTTCTGTTTTAAGTACCAAAGCTGAACCAAACTCTCCCCTAAAAGATATCCAAAAAATGAACCCATGGGCATACTGAATTATCTCATCAAGCTACCGCAATTAGCATCAGTTCCAATGTTCTTACAATAAATTGGTCAGGTTGTAGTGCTATAGTGGAAAGAGACCTTAGGAGCAGTTTAATAACATTTTAAGTACAAGACTCTTCATATAAATGAACTATAATGAAAAGTGCAAAAACAAAATAATTGAGTTCCTAATATGTCATAAACCATGTCATATACGGATATGTTGCTAGCAGTTGAGTTGGTACTAAACATTCGATGTAAGGAATTTAAGCAAGAAGTGTCATGCAACTAAACTAGCAGAAAGAAACTTCATACCAAGTACTACAAAATACATGTATGCCATACACAAAGGAAGAATGATGCATGAGCTATAGGATAATAGTTGTACTCTGATCCCTCTTAACTTGAAGCCACATACAAGAAAAGCATTTCTTTTTTGTGCTCCTATAGTCTTTCTAGCATTTCAACAGTTGTAAAGTTGAACTTTGAAATCTTGACCACTATGAATAAAGATCAAGGTAGACCTACCGTGTGACTAGAACGCAGCCACTATACGAACAGGGTTGAGTTCAATTTTGGAATAAATATAATGTTTGTGTTTGTTAAGAAGAATGAACTAGTAAATAAATACAGGCTAGCACTAGATGTTCTTAGATGTTCTTTTCTTATGAAATAAATACAGGCTAGCACTAGAAGAAAATAATATAAGGTTGACAATTGTCCTATGGACAAAATAAAGGTTTTGCAAAACTTACTGTCGTTTGGCTTCAATATCCTTGTTAAAATCAATGTCATGTTCGCAGTCGAGGACCAGAGCAGGAACCTGATTGAGAAGAAATTTCGTTCATTTAACCAAACAAACCTTACTAATTTCTTTTGAAACTAAGGAGAACATTACCTTCTGGATACTAGAATGCATATGATCTCCTTCTAAGTAGAATACTCGTTCTCTTATATCCGGAGGCAAAGAGCCCTCCATATGGACTGGAACTTGACTGACCGATAATACACCAGGACCTTGTCCTTTGGAAGGAAGCAGCCAGCTCTCATGTTTCTCATGCAAACCTCGAAGGTAATCAAGAGTAACACCACCCTCTTCAGATCTTTTCCGAACCATCATTCTTTTGTGGCAAGTGTCGGGACTAGCTCTTAGATAAATAAAACCATCTGGAATAAGTCCTGGGAGTGATGACACCACTGGGTCAAACCAGGAGTCATAGATGCTGATCTCCATCTCGTTCATCCAGTTGGCTTCATGGACAGCACGAACAAAAACCTTCAAAAATTTAACTTTGAAAATTTTAACTAGGAGAAGAAAATAACAATGGGAAATATAAAGACTGCAATCGTATCAAAGCTCTAGATTCACAATCCAAGCGGACTTTGACGGAAAGATTTACCTACCATTCTATCACTGAAAACACTTCTTTCCATCAACCTGAGAGGCTTTATGCCACTTGAAGATTCCTTCTCTTGCATGACCCTTGTAACAAACACATAATTCTGGAAAGTGTATGCATACCTCTGTGGCTCAGCATAGAAAGCATCAAGTATGTTGAAGTGATCAGGGCCAACATCTTGCCATTTAGCAATAGGTTCAGGCACTATCTCTACAAGGTCACGTAATTCGATGGTCTCATTGGCAATTCTTTGAAGGAATGTAGTTTTTCCGACACTGATGTTCCCTTCCACACAAAAGGTCAGCCTCTTATTTTTGGAAACATTTGGTGAGTCAGTTCCTTTCAGCTCTTCATCAACACTTTCTTTAATGAACAAAGTTATACTCTCAGCATGATTCTTGTGTATGATGCCAACAGAACTTTGCAAGAACTCAACCATTTTCTCATTGGACTTGCCAAAGAACTGCAAAAACTCATGAAGTGTCAGTGTCAGGTATGCGGAAATTAGGATAAATAAAGAGGGAAAAAGACATCTAATATTCGTGCAGTAAGGTCGCCACAATGAAATAAATATCACAAATCAGGCCTGGAGGAGAACCCACAATTGTACTCTGTTCTTTTCCTGACACTAAGGTTTTTCTTTTCAGGATCTTAGTTGTGTTACAACAAGAAAATTAACTTTCACCCAAAACAGTTTCAACACAAAATTTGACATATATGTTGAACACGGGCATCAATTTCACCAATTCTTCTGTCATCTCTCCTAGCGAGCACAAGAATGCAAGATCTCCTATGATGCAGAATTGGACATCAGCATGGATCAATAATTCACCAATGACCACGAAACACACAGTTGCTTGCAAGCGCAACACAACACCTACAGTATCCTTATGTGTCAGTCGACTCACTTACATACAGGTATGTGAGTGTAGGCAAAGGCATGCAAAGTACTTGACTTAAGTGACTACAACTAAGCATATATATTTCTCACATGTTTAATAAACAACAACAAAACAGATATAGTACTACTCCCTCCAGGTTGATAATATTTATTGTTTTGAACAAGAATGATGTTATGATTTTGGATATGAATCATTTCTAAAATATTTGTCAGACCATATGCACAGATTAGTTTTAAAAAGTACTCTAATCAAAGTATATATTTGTTGATACTATATATATTATAGTAGAAAATAAAGGTTATGATTGTTTCCTAGAGACCGTGCTCTTGTTGAAAACGATAAGTATTATCGATCTGAAGGAGTACAAGCTAATATTTCACAGTTCACACACACACACACCTTATCCCTGTACAGCTGCTTGAGCTGTGCCACGCCATCGAATCCCTTGTCCACGAGCTTCCTCAGGTTGCGCGGCCCGACTCCAGGAATCGCGAGCAGCTCGCCGCTCCCCATCGCCGCATCGCCCCGACTTCTCTGCCTCCTATCCACCACCGGACGGCTCCCACCTCCCCCGGCGACGCTCTGCTCGCCATCCTCCTCGGCATCATCATCCCCGCACCTCTTCGCCGCATCGGCGGAGCAGGAGAGCCCCCTCCTCGAGCGCAGCAGCCGCCACGGGGAGAGGCGGAGGCGGAGGCGGCTAGGGTTTGGTGGGCCCGAACGCGCGGCGAGAAGCGGGCCCGCCTGGGTGGTGAGCAGCGGCGGGGCGCCGAGGAAGGAGGCGGCGGCGCGGGGTACGAGCCTGTGCATCGCTGCCCGCGGCGTCGGCTGCAGGGCTCATCAATCGCGCCTCCAGCACCCCCAGTAGGCCGCCGGCCAACGTGGCTGCGGCGGCGGCGGAATTGCGGCTGCGGTGGTTGGAGGGGTTCAGGGTTTTGCTGGCGCTATCACCTCGCTGACTTCACTGAGGTTGCCGCGAAAAGTGAGGAGAAGGAAGGGGAGGAAGGGGAAGCGGTGCACGAGCGGTCCACGGGATTTTTTTTTTAGTAAATTACAGATTGGACCATGTATTTTTTGACCGTAGTTTCACATTGAACTGGTTCAACATTTTCATTTAACACCAGATCTTTTTACCCAAAATTACAATTTGGACTAGTGGCCCACCTATCAATGACGATTGAGGATGAAAAGAGAAAATTGGAGCTACCGATAGAGCAACAGGAAAAGGACAAATGCACTGATCCATTTCTGACCACTCTCACCAGCTCCGTAGTTTGCGTTTGTGGTTGTGAGTATGGTGTTAGATGCTAGGGCCATGCTGCCGGCGACGACGGCGACGGTGACCGTCTCTGCTATCGATGTTGGCGACGGCGAGGAACTAGGAACGACAGCAGTTGTGGCGGGCCGACGGCAACTCATCGCCAACGATGGCCGTGGTGTCGGTGGACTTGCCGATGATGTGGGGGGGACGAGAGTAGGATGAAGCGGGAGGCCGGGAGCTAATCGTCTAGGCAAAGGCCGTGGCATCCATGGCCATCAGGGGTTGATGCAATTCAAATGTACTGCACCTATCTAATTCCTGAGCCATTTCTATTTGCAGAGTGAGATCCATGTTTTTTAAAGCAGCTCGTATAGTCTGCTTGAATCTTAATCGATCCATTGATTGATGAATCGGCCTCTGCATGCCCCCTTTCTTTTTTCTTTTCTCCTGCAAAGGACTCTAATCTCGTAGTAATGCAGGTGGAGAGATGTAGAGAGTCGTAGGCGCTAGTAAGTGTGCCACTAGTCCAATTTGTAACTTTAGGTAAAAAGATCTGGTGTTAAGTGAAAATGTTGAACCATATGTGGTTCAATGTGGAACAATGGTAAAGATATATGTCCCAATATGCAATTTACTCTTTTTTTAAGAAAGGTCCACGGAAATTGTACTCTGTTCTGCGCTGGTTTTTCCCCTATGCTCGTGCAGCATGGACCGGACCAATGAGGTGGAGAATTTTATTTATTTATATATTTTTATATATTCTAAAAAGTTACAAAATCCATTTTTGTTTCCAAAAATTACATGAATGTAGTACTCCTGTAAATTTCTGTAATTTTTAAAAACAAATATATATTTCTGTAAATTTAAAAAATAAATAAATATATAAATTCAAAAAATTGAGGTGCGGGACTTAGGTTGTATGGGCCCATCTCTCGTATGACTCGTGTGGTGGGCTGTGGTCTAGAAACGGGGATGCGAAGGGCTATTGCACCTTTCGGCCCTAAATCGTTAATACGGCCCATCAGGGGAAACAGCGGTCCACGAACAAATCTACGCAATAGCCCATAAATACCCGTGCATGACTGCATGTGAACTTTGTTTTAAAAAATCTCCTTTTTTTTTTAAAAAAAAGAGGAAAACTTACGAACGAACAGTCGAACATATTGTGCATGACGTGCCATTTTTTTGCATGATCGTCCAGGTAAATCCTGGTGCAAACTGGAGTTACTGAATTTGACAATCTCAGAAAAACTGAGTCTCACATGAACTGAATATTTTGACTCTCTCTTGTAGCAGCCTCACCGACCCAGGAGTATCCGTGTTTTCTTTTTTTACTCTTTTTAGACAGGGATTCAGTGGACTCTGACCGTACGTCGTCGGTACGTATTTCTCTGAACGATTCTGGTAAATGGCATATCTATCAGCCAATCAGGTAAGGCAGGACACCGTCCAAATCAGATGACGTATTAAGAAAACGAATGAAGCTTCACGTGCCGATGGCTTTGACGGCACCGTTCACCTATCAGGAATTCAGGATACAATACTCAGAATTCAGGAGCGTGGAAAACGGAGTAGTAAAACGCCTGTAGATTACACCCAAAAAAAACTGCACGAGTTGACTCGTTGATCTTGCAGAAAATCAGACATAGAATCTCCAGCTGTTTTCAGAGCCTCTTGCTGAAAGAGTCAGTTCAGTTAGGCTAGCTCTGACTAGTTAACTACCCTTACATACTGTAATCACTAATCTCTTCTCAGTCATTCAGCTGAGCTTGCAAGCGTGCGTGTGGGAAATGTTGAGATTATAGACATATAATGATTTAATCTATTCCATAAATAAATCATGACATTACAGATGAAAACTAGCATGAACGCATCATTAGATCTACACATGTAAACTACACAGTATAACATGAACAGATCAAATATGCGCAACATATTGAACACGTACCGAGGTGACGGAAAGACCGGCTGCTTGGTCGAAACTTTTCGCAAGTGTCTACGAAGGCACGAAACACGCGAGCGAAGAGGAAGGCGAGCCGTCGCGAACGAACAGGGAGCAGTCGCGCGAAGCGCTTCCCAAAAACCTTATTGCCGCCTTCTCCCGGTGCAGAACGTCGAAGACAGAGGTTCCGGAGACCTGCTCTCCCGATCGCCGGTGCACGCCGGCGAGCGGGATGGAGTAGTCTACGAGCGACGACGCAGTACAGAGTAGGAGACAAACCCTAGATTGATCTCGCAAATATTGCGTGAAGATGGCGGGTCGGTTTATATAGAGAAGGGTCGCTTGATCAGGGCGCCCGCACGATCTCTACTGCGCGTAACCGAACCGGATAAGTCGCGCGTAACTTATCCGGACTCCACGCCGTTTGCACGCACCGGATTTTTCGGAACGTTTCCAAAACAAAAACGAATCCGAATTTGCAGCAAAACAAAACTGCAAAAGGAGGCTGCATCTGCGCAAGGGTGAGGATGCCAATTTTTCGGACCATTCGACGCGTACGTCGTGCACGCGCGCCGCCTGCCCTGCCAGGCGAGACGAGCGAGCGCGCGCATGTGTTTCCCCTCTTCTCTCCACCACACATGCTTCAAGTGGCTAGGAGGGCATCCTCCCTTTTAAGGAGGTCCCCCTCTCCTAGAATAAGCAAGGTGGTACTAAACTCCACATGCATGCCATCCCATGAGGTGGGCTTTTGTGATTTTCCAAAGAATTAATCTTCGAGTGGGCTAAGGCCCATTCATTAATTCCAACAGGAAAAAGTACACCCATAAGATACGACTCGGTTTATGAAAAAAACAGCATTCTTAATCATCCTGCACACGCTTTGCTGTTCTTTGGAAAGTCTTAACAAATCTGTCAACGTTTGGGTGAAAGCCATGGCCGAACTGCAACACGTTAAACTATGGGAATGAAAGCTACAGAGGTAGAACAGGTCGTCTTACGATATTAACGCAGCCTGTTTTTTGTTTTTTCAGATGTGTCTGGCACGAGCTGTTTTTATGGTAGCTCTGACTAGTATTACTAGTAATTAATCATCAGCCATCCAACTGGTCCTTGCATACACGTTGAATTGTTCGTATTTTCTCGTTAGCCCTTGCTCCTAATGTTGGGTTCTTATAGTCTTTCTTTTGTTTACTGTACTAAGATCAATGCTGATAGGAAAGCAGGTAGAGATCAAATAATGCGAGTTGAAAGAATCGGCTTGAAGACCTTGCGATGCAAAAAGACCTTATCTAAAGTCTCTCTATATTTTGGTGAGATCATTGCAAAGAAGATAGGAAGGAAAAAGAGTATATATTGGCAATAGGTAAGGTGGTTATGAGCTCCCATTTCCCATACGAAATACTCTTCTATACTCATATCATCATGGATTTAAAACAACTGCAACATTAAACTAGAAAATGTTGTTAATAAACAAAAGAACAAAACCAGCATATACGAAAGGTTGTTCACCAAATTCTATTTAATTACATGCATAAGCAGATCTTTCCATCCAACTATACTTAAAACCTTCACTTGTAATGAAGCAACCAAACCATTAATTCAAGCCATCATTATACTAGAATTTTGTAGGACCTGGATGCATTCAGTATGAATAAATATAAGTAGCTGGCCTAGCGGAAACTAAACAATGTAACTGGTATATCTGATTAATTTGGTGAAGATGAACTGTCACACGTCCTGCATATGTAGGACAGCCTTACCTGCATCATCCCAAATATGAGTTCGAGCCAACGAAACAAACAAAATTCCATCAGCATCTAGCTAATAAGATTGATTAGAGAGCTTCCATGAGAGGAAAATTAATACCGGCAGTGCTTTACTGGTGCAGAAAGATTCTTGGAACAGAACATTTCTTTTTCATTTGAGCAGGGGAATCAGTATTATCTTTGCCAATTTATGTCACACACTGTACTATCCTACCAATTAAGAATTAACACTTATCAATTATTCTCTATTAAACCTGAAAAGTTCAGGGAATATTTATTGCTGAGAGATTAACTAATTCACTAGTCATAACATAATCATAGATAAGGCGCAAGTTGTGAGGACAACATCAGGTAGGTTCGGCAGGCTGTGCTGCGAAGCACGAACGGAGAAAAGATGGATGGATTAATTGTCATTAGCTGCCATACAGGTCGGTAGGCCTTAACATCCTCCACAGTCCATACTAATCACATTATCAGAGGCTATGTAGCGCCTCCATTTGCAGATATCATTATGGATCAAGACATATGCTGCTGGCTAGGGATGAAAACGATCGGAAATCAAAAAAACAGCCTCAACCATTTCCGTAACCATATTTTTCTCGGAAACGAAATCGGAAACGGTAAAGTCGGAAACGAAAACGATATCGGAAATATCGGAAAACCGGAAACGGAACAATACGGACGGAAACATGTCGGTACAGATCGGAAACCGATAACAAATACGGAAACATTAAACTATAAAAACATATATTTAACTTTACATAAGTATGTTATATATATACATAAATTCAAGCTTATACTATATAAATTATAAATTAACTTCATTTTAGCCATGTACAAAAGTTAGAGATTTTATTGAAGAGTCATTCAATCTATAAGCTGTGGGTCAAGTATAGACATGTCCTATAATATCGACATATTTAGAATACGGTAATTACCATATTATAAGAAACGGTAATTTCCGCGAGAATACGGTAAATACGGAAATGATCGGTATAACAGCAAAACCATTTCCGTTTTCATTTTCATATTTTTTATCATTTCCATTTTTGTTTCGGTTGATTACCATTTCCATATGGCTCGGCCGGTAGAAAGTCGAAAACGAACGCCGGTCGGCCGGTAATTACCGTTACCGTTTTCACCCCTACTGCTGGCGACTTGCCACTCGCCATAATTCTTAATTCCATTTCCGAGCTGTACGCATGCGATCGAATCCTTACAAAAAAAAATGATGTGGTAGCTACAAGGTAGGAGGATGTATTTTTGCATTCACGTTCCAACAACTGTTGCCTCACGTGTTGTTTCAAACTAAAGTACTTAATGATCTTTCATGAGAAGAAGAAAAAAATGCTTTGTGTACTTAATCACTGTGAGGTGGCCCAGGCGCAGGGACAACTCTAGCTCATCTTACCTGATGTCTAAAGTGTCTAACGATAGAGAGTGGAGATATAACACACCATTCCTCTCCTAATTAAGCAAAGCATATGCGTGCATCTAGATCGAGCAATTGGTTAAACCAAGCTAGTGGGAAACAAAGGGAAGGAAAAGAACATCATACCATTTCATGACTTCTTGCAAACGTACCTTCAGTGCAGCTGCATGGCTGCGATTGACACCGAGAAAATTAAGAAAACCCACCCACGTACGTCTATATCGAGCCCGATTCATGCATCTCAAAACCGTATGTTTCTCGATCAATCCTTGACAATTACGCCAAACTCAAGGCAAACTGTACATGAATCCCCACCCCGTACAAGAGGAATTTTTGGAGCTAATCCACACATTCATCCAGAAAAATTAAACAAGTCTGGTTCGATCGATCAGGGAGAAGAATGAGGACAATGGTGTGGCGGTAGAGGAGATAGCGTATCGGCTCTGTCCGCCGTGGACAGTGGACTTCCTCTGTCTGCACATGGTGATGGCGACCTTAATTAACCCGTTGATGATCCATGTCAGCCGCGTTGCTTAATTCCTCCGTGGAATTCTGGAGGTTCCGGCCCGGACTCCCGGTCGGGTCCTGCATTTCATCCGCGGCTGCTAATGTGCATGTCATCCTGTGGTTGCGTTCGTGACATGACACATCTGCAGCTTAGCTAGCTAGCATTTTGTTGTCAAAACTACAACCACATACGTCCAAAGACGTGGTCACTCAACAATGGTTGGAAAAAAAGTAGAGTGTATTAAATTGAGAATTTTACTGATCCCCCTATTACATGGCCCTATGGGGCTATTTATAGCCTACTAGGGTTTTGGTTATACAGGGGAATTTACATGGTTGCCCTTGTGAAAGGGAAATTTACATAGATACATAGCGTAATCGCGGTCTATGGGCCCTTAGCGGGCCGATGGGTTATTGTCGACCCAATTGACCCCTAGGCTTGATGGGCCAGGATAGCTTCTTCGGCCCTCCCGGAGCCGAACTTGCTACGGCGAAGTCATCCCCCTTCGGCTTATGCTCTTCGCCTTGCCCCCTTCGCCCAGGAGGCCTCTAGCTTGGTTGTGATTCCCTGCCTCTCGCCGTCCTTGCTCTATAGTCTTCGCTATTGGGGGGGGTTCGTCTTGACTAACCCTGACGTCTCGGGCTTGAATCCTCATCGGTCGCATGCTTTCGGCAGGTTTGGTCGAAGGGCCCCATGCCATATCGCCAACACATTTGATCGATCGTCGGTGGAGATCAAGTGCCAAATCTAGCTAGGTCGTGTTTAGTTCCAAATTTTTTCTTCAAATTTTCAACTTTTCCATCACATCAAAATTTTTCCACGCACACAAATTTTCAACTTTTCCATCACATCGTTTCAATTTCAACCAAACTTTCAATTTTAACGTGAACTAAATACGCCCCTGTGTCGGCATATCAAACTTCATCATAGGATCCATGGATGCATGCATGCTTTCATGCGGTACAGTGCTAGAGCTGTACAGTGCACCCCTCGACGTGGAGGTGGAGGTACGTACGCAGGCACGCGGGACTCGGCAACAACCACCACCACCCCGACCAGTCGAGATCGACTCCGTACCAGCCTCCTCTGACTGCATGCGAGCATGCGACTGCTCCTAGCATAGCACCAGTAGAAGTCTAGAACGTACGGCCGCGTCGTGTGGCGGCAGTTGGTGCGGGGTACGGGGGGCGGCGTCGCCGTCGGCGCAACAGTGTCACGCACAGTGATATCTCCTCGCGCACGCGGTCGCGGGCGTACGAGCGCGGCGCGAGCTGAGCTGCTCCCTTGTTGGGGAGGGGGCCCCGGCGTTCACGGGGCGCGCGCGCGGCGCGGGGCCTGACACCGTACCAACCCGCCACCACCGAGCGCGCGAACGCCTCACCTACCTATACACACCGCGGGGTGGTGGTGGTGGACGCGGCGGTGGCTCGCTAGCTCGCGCTTCGGCTGGCGATCACTTTAGCTAGCGATCGAAGTGCATGCACGGATGCACTTCGGTGAGAGCAACGTCCGACCGGCAAATGGATCCGACCGGAATCCATTGAAGACCGGGAGTTGACTGGCGCGCACTGTACACGTGGATAACGCATGCCTTTCGGGCCGTTGGATGGAATGCAAGCGCATCAAAAGTAGAGTGAGTAATTGGGAGTGTAATGTAAACTCTGGATGGGACATTGTAAACTCTCGATAGAATATTCTCTCGTTATTTACATGCATTGAAATGGTTATAATTTTTCTTAAAGAAATTAACTAGATAGATTAATATGTGATATATTACTTAACAAGCATGCAGGTTAAAATTCAGCTTTTACATTTTAAAAAAATAAATTATGACTAGTTAACGTATATTAATAGTCAAATTTGTTTTTTTCGTTACAACTTGTAGATTTTAAATTTGACTTTACATATTTATGAAGTGAATTATCAGTTATCACATATTAATCTATCTTGATAGTTTTTTTTAAAAAAAAACTCATAACCATTTAGATGATATGCAAATAAACGAGGGGATGTCACCAAAGAGAGTTTAGCTAGAATAGTTTCCCGTGAGTAGTTGTTGCTAGATTGTGGCATTGAGCTTGAGCCACTACTAGATCTTTATGGTTTTGGACGATACGGTTGCTAGCTAGGCCTAACAGCTGCAAGCCACCATTTTATATGCTGTATATATAGGTCACTTTCAGCTCCAATCTCAGCAATCTGACCACATAATTCCATGAAAACGAAAACATATTTTTTTTAATACTATGAAAATTCGTACGGGCAAAATAAGGTGCACAGATCAGTGTCGGTGCAGACGCAATGAAGGACTGATGGCGAATTGGCCATCACACCACACAGCACTCTCTAGTGACAAAGAAGGAATTGTCGCCGCAGAGTTCAGCCCTCTAGCTAGCCCTCTCGTAATTGAATGGAAAGAAAAGAAGGTTTCTTCAGGGGCATTTAACTTCTTCAGACCGCATCTAATCCGTCTAAACGCGGCAAAAGGCTAATTCATCGTATAATCTAGCTAGACCTGACTCGCGCGCACTGTTCCAGGCCAATGGCGCTCGCTAACCTGGACACTGCCGAGAACACGTGAGTACCTTGCAGTGCAAATACTAGTACTAGAAGTACGTAGAACCCTAGAACCACGGACCATGTGTGGGTTCGTGTTCAAGAAAGACGAGAGGGAGAAAGATTTTGGACCCATGCTGTGGCCCTGTTTAGTTATAAAGTTTTTTTTTCCAAACTTTTAACTTTCCATCACATCAAACTTTTCATATACACATAACTTGCATGGTGGTCCGCGCAGATTGCGCGGCTAGCATCATTATATTTTCTCTTATATAAAATCATATATGTTTTCTCATTATATTATTAAAATATATTACAATGACAACATAATTTTGAATTTTGCAATAACTTTTCAAAACTACTAATGTGTAATAACTACTCTAGTCTCCTCTTCTAATTTTCCTTATTTTTTAATTCTGAATTTCAGCTATTTCTAAATTGTATTTCTATATGGACTCTGCTTTTTTTTTCTCTGATTAATGTGAGAATTTATAGGCAATGAGAGCGAACGTGTAGGCTCCTTTTTATTCCGAATTTCAGTTGGTTTTAATTCAAATATGAACTCTATATTCTACTTCTAATATTCCTTATTTTTTAATTCCAAATTTCTATTTTTTTTTCTTAATTGTATTTCTATATGGACTCTATACTCTACTTCTAATATTTCTTAATTTTAATTCCGAATTTCGGTTATTTCCTAATTGTATTTCTATATGGACTCTATACTCTACTTCTAATATTCTTTATTTTTAATTCCGAATTTCAGTTATTTCCTAATTGTATTTCTATATGGACTCTCTAGTCTCCTCTTCTAATATTCCTTATTTTTTAATTCCGAATTTCAACTATTTCTAAATTGTATTTCTATATGGACTCTAGTCTCCTCTTCTAATATTCATTATTTTTTAATTCCGAATTTCAGCTATTTCTAAATTGTATTTCTATATGGACTCTGTTTTTTCTTTTTCTCCGATTAATGTGAGAATTTCTAGGTCATGAGAGCGAACGTGGAGGGTCTTTTTTTTTCCAAATTTTAGTTAGTTTTAAATTCCTATATGGACTCTAAACTCTACTTCTAATATTTCTTATTTTTTAATTCCGAATTTCTATTTTTTTTCTTAATTGTATTTCTATATGGATTCTATACTCTACTTTTAATATTCCTTATTTTTAATTCAGAATTTCTATTATTTCCTAATTGTATTTCTATATAGAATCTATACTCTACTTCTAATATTCCTTATTTTTAATTCCGAATTTCTATTATTTCCTAATTGTATTTCTATATGGACTCTATACTCCTCTTCTAATATTCCTTATTTTTAATTCCGAATTTCAACTATTTCTAAAGTGTATTTCTATATGGACTCTAGTCTCCTCTTTTAATATTCCTTATTTTTTAATTTCGAATTTCAGCTATTTCTAAATTGTATTTATATATGGACTCTGTTTTTTTTTTCTCCGATTAATGTGAGAATTTCGAGGCCATGAGAGCGAACGTGGAGGCTCCTTTTTCTATTCCTTTAATTATATAATAGATTTTTCTATCACATCGTACCAATTTCAAATAAACTTTCAAATTTAGTGTGATCTAAACTTCAGTGTGGATGAAAGATCAGCCACAGGTTCTCTCCTTCATCAAGGCGTAGCACTATCCAGGTTGACGCTTGACATGACAAGCATTCACTCCGCCGTACACCGACTCTCTGTGTGTGTTCAGCACGCGGATCCCCCGGACGCGCTGACTCCACCTGCAAATCCTCAACAGTGCAAGGGGGATCGCTCTAGATGCGACCGCAATCTACCACACTGACGACGACGCCATTGCTGCCATCAAAGAGATAGCTTAATTAAAAACAGTAACCACTCATAAATGGATGTGTTTCAGCTTAGCTTCTTGCTGCAGAATCGTCTGAACGAGAAGGAAAAATGTCCAATTTGATCATCGCTTCAGTGAACTTTGGAAATAAACTCGAGACTTGTTAGCTCGTGTTTACACCTGCGCCACACGTACACTAGCCTCTGCCTTTTTGCACTGATCAAATCTCATCGAATAGCCGACCCCAACACTATCAATCCTTTTCCGTTGTCAAACCGTGCAGATTCAATCGACTGCCGCTGCTACTTGCTAACTACTTCCAACGATCCAAGGCAGGCACGCGCAAGAGCAAGCATGCCTGGAGATCTCTTCTTGGTAGTTAGCTTGGTTGACCCATTAATACCGGCCATTTGTGCCCCCCAAAAGTGCTCGATCTCTTCATTAGTGACTAGTACTTGGCCACGACAACCATCTTTAGATCTGTAACTACTTCTATAAAGTGTTCAACTTCTTCTGTCTCGATCGATAGCAACGTCGAGTTCGATGGCCTGTTCACCAGAAATCAATTAATATGAGAGGTTGGCCGCCAAACTGGAAGGAAGGTTAAGAGAGTATAGTTTAATAGGAGTACGCTACGATTCGGTATACGCTACTCGTCTATACGCCTCTCATGAGAATGATTGTTATTTCACGTCACCGTCTTCGTTGTCGTTGGTATGTCTAACCGTATTTCTGTTTATCTATATATCTATCCTGCACTCGAGAGGCAGTTGGGTAACTGTAATGACGAAGCGAATGGAGAAGTTTACGCCGGCCATTAAAGCCGATGAAAATGCCGTTAAATCTTTGGGATTGGAGATGCCCTTATTTTCAACGAAAATCTTCGGGCACAGTGCCGTCGTTGTCCTATGATCCTATCATCCTACCCCCAATCTAGCGAGTGGTACTATCCCTGTTCCGACAAGTGAAAACGACTCGATTTGATCCAAAAAGATGAACTTTTCTCGACCAGCTAGCTCATCAGCCACGAGGTATACGTCCAACCAAGCGGGTGTGTCTAGTTCACGCTAAAATTAAAAATTAAAAGTTTAGTTGAAATTTAAACGATGTGATAGAAAAATTAGAAGTTTATGTGTGTAGAAAAGTTTTGATGTAAGTTGAAAGTTTGAAGAAAAAGTTTAGAACTAAACTCGGCCAATATTGAACAAAAACATTTGGACGGTGGATGTTGCGTCGGAGCTGGTCCAATATTGAATCCGAGTAGTTCCCAACGCAAAGGGGAACTAGGCATGTTAGTTTTGACCATGAGACACCTTGCCCCAATTCGTTAATTAACATATGGCTAATCAAAACTCGTAAGGCCCAGCGTGTGCAGTGCAGTGCAGTGAGGCAGCAAGCTAAGGCATGCAACTACCTAATCAGTGCTATTAAATTGTGGCCATGTGGCAAATAAGACAGGGGAAGGAGGATTAGAGAAAACGGTGGTTAGTCACGCACACATGACAAAACGCAAGAGACACGAGAGACAGAGAACAGCTCAGAGGGTAGCTAGCCAATCAGTGGCGGTTGCTCCACCAAACTTTGGAAACGAGTACCAAAAACTGGTCGATGATTCCGTTTCGCTCATCATCACCGGCTTATTTTAATGGGACATTCCCCCACTAAAAAGCTGAGCGGCTTTCTCCGATCGCTAACTACAATCAGGCATCCAGAACGAGTCGTTGATAACTTTAAAAAACTACTCCTAGTGCCGTGCTGTGCTACCACTGTAAACCCTAAAAAAAAATGCCACGCTGTAACAAAGTTGTTACCGGTTACTTGAACTGAGTAAAAGAAAAGGGAATTGCTATACGTTATTTGAATGAAATTTGAATATAAAATCTTCTAGATTTTGGTTCATTGGATCCATACTAAGATTCATGCATCGGCTTCTCTTCTCTAACTGTAGTGGGCTCCCTTTCTTCTCCGGTACCGGCGACACTCCCAACTCCGATAGGGAATATACGGATTAGGGTTTAGGGTTGGGGTCAGGATAGGAGAGGAGGTTGGGGAGGGGGAAGAGCGGGTTTCCTCGGGGCTTAGAGGGATGGCAGTGGGCGGTGGACTTCGGCGGGCGGCGAGGTGGTGGCGGCACCGCCGAAGCCGTAGGGATGGAGAAGGGCGGTGGGCCGGCGTTGGCGGCAGGGGCAAAGCAAGCATGCGATTAGGAGGCGACGACTAGGTGATGGTGGATCCGGCAGCTGGGAGCCGCCGGAGACAGGGAAGATGATGGGGCGGGGGCATCTCGCCATCACCACCTTGAGAAGAAAGAGAGGGAGGAAGGGGGAGCGGGGAGGGGGAGGGGGCTCATCGAGGGGCCCTTATCGGCGCCGTTGACTCCTTTCGGCCAGTCGGCGAGGCGGGTGATAGCGCGGTGGGGCGGTGGCGGCGGTGGATTGGGCGGTAACGCGATGGCAATGGTGGATCGGAATGCTCGAGGAAGCAAAGGGAACATGAGAAGAAGAGGTAGGGTTAAGGGCTTGCACAAAACTTAAAGCAAATTTGATGGTCTAAAAATCGAATGATATAAGGTGGGATTTTATATTAGAAGAGGTATAGGCATCAAAGAAAAAAAATTGGTAAATTTTGTACTCGTAGCTAGTACTGGTTCCAAAATTTAACTGTCAAGGCAAGTACAAGGGAGGTCGGGGAGGATGATTGGGTTGGGTAGAGCGGCCACACTATTGCGGAATTTCGCGAGGCCAAGTGAGGGTACACCAGGACACCAGGTACTACACCAGTACTGGGTCTCACGGCATCTCGCATCGCGATCAGCGGTCAAATCCCACACACACGCCGTAGGATCCAGTCAATGGAGAGAGGAAAAGAAAACCAACCAACACAACAACACAGAAAAGCTTCGCCAAGTGAATCACCCAAAAAAAAAAAACTCCTCTCTACGACTCTACCAACACGCCGCCGTCGCCGGCTCGCTCGCTCGCTGCCCATATATACGCGCGCCTCGCGTCTCCACTTCCCCTGCTATTACTACTAGTACAAAACCAACGCGAAGCTCTCGTCGCGCACAACCAACTCGACACCGCGGCGAGGCGAACCAACGCGCGGCGTGGGCATGGGGAGGTCGCCATGCTGCGAGAAGGCGCACACGAACAAGGGGGCGTGGACGAAGGAGGAGGACCAGCGGCTGATCGCCTACATCAAGGCGCACGGCGAGGGTTGCTGGCGGTCGCTGCCCAAGGCGGCGGGGCTCCTCCGCTGCGGCAAGAGCTGCCGCCTCCGCTGGATGAACTACCTCCGCCCCGACCTCAAGCGCGGCAACTTCACCGACGACGACGACGAGCTCATCATCAAGCTCCACGCCCTTCTCGGCAACAAGTAAGTTGTAAACGGATTTCAATGCGCTGTCATCTGTTCTTGTGTTCTTGGTGCTGATCGATCGTTTGGTTGGTTGGCGCAGGTGGTCGTTGATTGCGGGGCAGCTGCCGGGGAGGACGGACAACGAGATCAAGAACTACTGGAACACGCACATCAAGCGCAAGCTCCTGAGCCGGGGCATCGACCCGCAGACGCACCGGCCGGTCAGCGCCGGGAGCAGCGCCGCCGCGGCGAGCGGGCTGACCACGACGGCCAGCACCGCCGCCTTTCCGTCCCTTGCGCCGGCGCCGCCGCCGCAGCAGCACAGGCTACACAACCCGGTGCACGCCGCGGCGCCGAGCAATGCGAGCTTCGCCAGGTCCGCGGCGTCCCCGCCGTCGGAGGACGGCCACAGCAGCAGCGGCGGCAGCTCGGACGCGCCGCGGTGCCCCGACCTCAACCTCGACCTCGACCTCGACCTGTCCATGAGCCTGCCGAGCTCGCCGCCCAAGACGCCGGCCGCCGCGTCGTCCACGACCGCGTCGCGCCACCATCACCACCAGCAGCAGAAGACCATCTGCCTCTGCTACCACCTCGGCGTCCGCAACGGCGACGTCTGCAGCTGCAAGGCGGCCGCGCCATCGCCGGCCGGCCCACGCGCGTTCCGGTTTCTCAGGCCACTGGAGGAGGGCCAGTACATATAGCACAGCAGGCTTTAGGGAAAAAAAACCTGTAAAAAACACAAAAAAAAACGGTGGGCAATAGAGTTTTTTCTAAGTTCTAATGGAGATGACTGATGTTGATTAGTTTGATTCTTGATGTTTATCATTAACCAAAAATCTGATTCTTTTCCTCTTCCCAATTTTCTGATTTGATTTAGCAGAATCTTACAAAAAGTAATTGGAGATCATAAAACAAAACTAAAATGGAAATTATAATGAGCGAGACTGTGAGAAAATATAAAGTATTGCTGGGTTGCGCATCCAGTTCGGGCGTCCCAAGTGCCGTTTGTGTCATTTGGGACATATCGCGAGAATACAGCATGTGGTGTGTTTTCGGTAGGTAGGTACAAACTACTCCTGCTTGGGTTATCCGATAGCAAATAAAATCCATTAATGACTCATGGTGGTTAGGCACCGGAGAAAGTGAGACTGACAATGTTACATTTTGGTGTTAAGGTTTGGCTGTTCGTTTAACAATGACAACGACATGAGATTCTAAACGTGGTGATATATAGTGGTAGTTAGCCAACCAACCTTAGAAACCTATATTGGTGGTGGTAACTAAAATTTACTTTTGTTTCTATTGGAATAGCATGCCTTAAAAAATACTCTCTCTGTCTCAAAATATAATACTTCCTCCATCTATTTTTGATAGTCATATTTCTAAATCTGAAAAATTTATTTTTGAATGACATATTTCAATCCAACAACCTATCATCTTAATGATTTTCTTGGATTTAATGCGTGACTCTCCATTCTTCCACACAAGATTGGCTACATGGGCATCGAGAAATGTAAATATTAATGAATCGCTTATTTACAAAGAATGACTAGTAACATATTTAAATAGATGATAAGTAGAATTGCTTATTTTTGGTCTGTGTGCCAAGATGAAATATGACTGTCAAAAGTAGATGGAGGGAGTAACTTGTAGCTCTCAAGATTTATCCTAAAATATAACAATATCTCCACCAACATTATCTTCCCAACTAATCACAACTCTCTACCATTCACTTCTACCTACTTTCTTAATAACCGTGTCTAACTCTAAAACTTCTTAGAGCAGGTACAAAAGTAAACTATTAGCCAGCTGCAAACATATTTTAATGAGATAAAAGATGAGTGAGAAGAGCAGCGGGCTACAGATCTATAGCCAGTTGCAGCACGGACTCCAAGACGCAATGTGTGTATGACATGGGGGACTATATATTAATAGTATAGTAAGCAACTATTATATGAATTGGCTATAAATGAATTGGAGGCAGTAGTAGGCTATATTATTAAACTTGCTCTTATATTATAGGACGGATGGAGTAGGCAGCAACATCATACTCCCTCCATACTCATTAAGGAGGTCGTTTAGGACAGCGACACGGTCTTCAAAACACAATTGACTTCTTGTTTCTATAAAAATATTTATTGAAAAGTGATATATTTATATTTTTATGAAAGTATTTTTCAAGACAAATCTATACATATAATTTTTACATTTTCAAACTCAACAGCTTGAGAGTTATTTATGATTTATATTCCCAAGGTTCGACTTAAACATTGTGATAAACGATTTTTTTTATGAGTACGGAGGGAGTATTTCTAAAATAAACAATTAAAATCGGGTATAGGTTGGTCAGTACAGAGCATCAATTATGTTGCATATCTGTTTTCCATCTGATATATAAAAAGAAACAATTATACATGTTTTTGGCTAGAAAAGATTTCGTTCACAAGTAATACTAATAAGAAAGCTATAAAAAGAGCCATTATATTTGAGCAAAATGGCTCCTTCTCGTTAATTGCTACCATCGATAATCTTGATAGGGTGTTTGATATAGTTGGTAGGAAATGTCCAAACTACGTATCTCTCTCATCTCTCACTATTCTTTTTCTCAAATTTAGCCATAGTCTTACCAAAACCCATATCTTGTGCTTTCTCTGTCAAAAAATATTGCAACTTAGGATAGAGTTTATATTCCTATTCATATTCTATGTTTCAATATTTTTAGATAGAGGTAGTAACATTTTATAGTAGTTTCCTGAGCAATATGTACTTTATGTAGATAATACATGGAAGTCTGGAACCAAGAGATCGATATAAAGTCTTGGCATGCTTGGCCTAATGTGTCTCATGAAACACATGGCTTATGGAAAATAGCTGAATAATCATTCGAAACTTCTTATGTTTTTGTTACTTTTGTCAAAACTACGAAAAGGAGTTCCTTGCAGGTAAGTTCGACATGGACATGGATATGTTTATTCTTCTCGTGACTATGGATATCCACTCGATTACCCTGAGTCCCTGATCCACTCTTTCTGCGCTAATGTTTGAGGGTATCTGGTTTAATTTTCTACTTTGTCAAATGAATCAAAAGAAATTAGGCAACTTTTAACATGACGAGGCAATTCGTTGATTCATAACCGATTTTTTTGTTCGGCAACTTCTTAATACTGCAGCCCAATGTGGCGAATACTTAGCCAAACACGTGCTTATTTTTTTCCGAGCTGGCATGTGTCAAGTACCCAGTGGATCTTCTTAGTTTTGGGAAGATGGACCAACTCCACAGATACCTGGAAGTTTCGTGTCAGATTTGTAGTGTGACACCTGAAGCAGGAAAGATTGATTATGGAGTCCCCATCTTTAAATTCCATTAATTATAGTAATGCTAGTATGTGTCAATGTGTGTAAGGTCAATGTTTGATTCATTTGCCATCATATTTGAAACGAGAATATTTGAAGTCAGACGCCGAATCGATTGCCCCCAATACAAAAACGGTCAGAGCATAGATGATGGTCCGTGGCCGGCGACACGTATGCTGTCCGTCTCGTGACTTTACCAACCACCTGTACCTTGTTGCTGCTGCTCGTTACGCTTCCTTGTTGCAAGTACGCGAAATGATCTGTCAGTGTGATCTCTCTCGTGGCGCGGCTGCAATGTGAACCTACGAACAAGGGAGATGATTGCCTGATTACCTCGTTCCGGATTCAGCTAAAAACGTGGTTTTCAAGACTATATGCTGTTGACAAAAGAGTGCAGAAACTAAAACTGTATAGTCATGTTACTACCTCACGAACCCGTAAAATCTGCAAGCTTCCTTTCCAGATCAGTGGACTTTCATGGCTACCGGGAGGATTTTTCTCTCGAGGTTCCGTACCATCTACTCCCACAAACCACAAGTTGTTTGCATATACTCATCACGGGTTAACTAACCAAGGGGGCACACGTTCTTTTCCGACGTTTTTTTTATTCTTCTCCCCCTTGTTCTTCTCCATGTTTATCTGCAGCAACAAGCTGTAGATACCGTCACAAGTGCGTGACAGATTCCGTTACGTGACCTCATGGGATAACTCCCTGTACCAAACCGCTTTTTTTCTTCCTTTTTTTTTTTTTTGCCTTCACCAAAAGTCATCGTCGTCATCGCCTTGTTTGCCCATGATGGCTTACGTACGCCTCGGTGGCGACCGGCGCCCCGGGGTTCCTCGCGCCGTGGCGCGTCTCTCGCCACGTACGTCTCGTCGATCGCGCCCCGCGGAAACTTTGAGAGATTTTACGTTCTCTCCCTAGCCGGAATCGGCTGTCGCCGTCGGGCGCGGCTAGCGATCGAGAGATACCATCGCGGAGATGGCAGTGGCACGCGCGAGCCGCAAGGTGGATTTGGATGAGGGGGGAAACGTGTGCGCGAATGCGCGATCGCGGCAAAAGCTGCGGCGCAGTGCGTGACACATGCGCGATAATCGTTGGAGACTGGCTGGCCGGTGCTGTGCGCGAGCGGGATCGTGAAAGGTTTCCGCGTGTTACAAAAGTTAGTTGTAGTTGATACGTTGAAACGACGACTAACCTTTCTAATCATTTTAGTCATTAATCACCAAACATATATTAGACGAAGACATACGTTGTTTAGATAATAAAATGACAACACACGTTATATATCGTTAATAAATATTGTGTGTTTTATATCATCATCTGACGTGTTTTAGGTGATCAATGACTAAAGTGATGGGGAAGATGAACTGTCGTTCCGGACTAACTTCTCCAACATCGCAGAAATCGTCTCTTCTACCGTTCACCGCCGTCCGGAATGCGTAATCCTTGCTTGAACCGAACTGAAAAACGTCGCCCGTCATCCGACCGAAGGGACCCAAGGTTTGGTATCTTCGTTTGAACTTTTGGCATGCTTTTATGTCTTATGCTAACAGAAGATAGCCATCGCGTCGAATCAAGAAACCAAAAATATCGGCTCATGGTGGGCTAATACCAAAACCGCTACCACCACAGTACTACTACCTAGTATTTAGTATCACTTGACTGTCAAGACATGAAAGCAGGAACAGCGACTCATCCTCGGGGGGTGATCTGATCTCATCTCATCTCTAGGCCGGCAGCAAGTGGTACTACTAACTGATGCGACCCCACGCGGAGGCGCAAAGTGCTGCTCCTTGTGCTGCTGGGCGTCGTGGCGCCGTGAATCCCCACACAAAACACCGTTCAAATCAGCGAGCTTTTAGCTTTGGAGGCGATCGCATCTGTGTGCTGTGCGTGGGGGGAAAAGAACAACGTGGGATCGATGTGGTTGTTGCTGGTTGGTGGGGCGATGACATCACCGACGACCGCCTCGCACCGGCGCGCCGCACCTAACCGGGCAATCCACCGGTGGATCCATCGAAATCGCGAGCTGTAGCTGTTCCCGGCACGCGTTCGGCCTTGGGCCCCGGCCCCCGCGACGGCACGCGATTTCCGGGTCGCGTTTGGCCTTGGCACGCTGTAACTTGGAAAAAGAAAACCGGCCACTTGGGCACGGATGATGCATGCATGGATGGAGGAGTAGTGATCTAATGATCTAATCCATATCGCCAACCTAATCGTCATCTTCTTGATGAAGGCCGCAACTGGCTAATTAGCTCGTGACAGGAAAGAATGTTCAGATAACAGGTGATAGATGCGAGAAGGGTCCAGCAGGTCATCAGGTTTGCAAGTTTGTTTTCTCCAGCTCAGTTTGTAATTTGGTCGAGAATTATATGTCGAGTTTATCATCAGTTTAATAAATGTCCTTTGAACATAGTACAGTGGCCGGTCGGGCCAAGAAAACTGGCTTTCGAAACGAATTGCTTCACGCTGGTGCCGAGGCAAAGCATCATGGTCATGGAAAGGTGCCTGCCCGGCTGTCCTACTGCGTTTGTGTTGTTTCTTGATGGATGGATCATGATCACTCCCTTTTCAGTTTAGAATCATACGTGCAGGCGTCCGAGAAGAGAATTTAGTTCTTTGATTAGTTTAGGCCTTTTCAAATACTGCACAGTACTAGTTTCCACACAAACTGATGGAGTTGGCAGCACCAATGTCAAAAAGGAAGTCTATGCACTTTGATAGTATCCGTTTTTTCATATTTAAGGATAATCTCTGTCTTGATCAATCATTGACTGAAAAAACAAAGGTGAAAGGATCATTAGTACTAGCTTTCTAATAAAATCAGCTAATAAAGCTCCCAAGTCGACGTGTGCATGCTTAACAGAAACAAAATCAGCTAAAAGCACTTCTTGTTTAATAGAGGTTGGTCATACCTACTCCTACCATTTTGCCCAAACAGTGAGCTGTGGTAGGCCATAAGCCCATGATAAGCAGCCTGTCCTCTTCTCCGCATCTTCCTGGTCATGTGACTTTGGGACCTCTTCTCAGAAGTTTCAACATTCTTTAATCACAACCGCCAGTGAGTTAATGGCAGATGGCAACAAACAGAATTTGGGCTTAACTGAAGGCATTTGGTTGCAGAGGTAAGCCATGTGCTTTGAAGGGGGCAAAACCGGCAAAGACTATGCTGAAACCAGGCTAACCTGCTGATATCTGACCATTTTTAGAGTGTTTGATACTCCTACTTGACTGTCATTTGCAGCGACGGTCCATTTGGACAAAGAAATGCTCCTAGAGTGTTTGACTACTTGTTGTAGGAGTATGTATGTAACTGTATAAGAATGTGCAACTGCAGATCTTGTGGAAGCTGGAACAAATAATAAGGCGTGGAATTGGCCGTCTTGCTTCTGCATTACAGGAATATGGAGGCCGTTACAGCGTCGACAACAGACACTTTGCAGCGACATCTGCAATGTCCCATGACAAGTGGAAGAACACACTGTAGAAATTCCTGTGATGAAGGCTCCAGACTGGAGTACTCTGTTAAAAAAAAAGCCAAATTAGGTGAGGATTTTACATCACATAGTACAACTAATCAGGATATAAGGTTGTCCAGTTTTGTTGTTTCAGACTTTCAGGTGATATCAAATCCCCATGTAAAGTCCCTTTTGATTCGTAGCAATGAAAAAAAATGAAGGAACAGAAAAAGACGTGATTCTGACAGGAATATAAGTGTAAAATAGGGAGATTGCAAAACACAGAAAAAACATAAAAATGATCGTTTAATTGAGCCGTAGGAAAAATATAAGAATCAAATAAGAGAGATAAACTCAAAGATTTTTTTTTTCAAAAGGTTGGACCTCTTGCAATGAACCATTCCACAGGAATTACTTAGAATTTGGAAAACTCCAATCTTTTGATTCAAATAGAAAAAATTTTAATAGGATTTCAATCGTATAAAATTCCTCTGTAAATTCTTAGATTCAAATGGGTCTAAATTGTTTTTTCTGTGATGGAGCGAGTATAGACCAGTCGGAGTCAACAAGTCAGCTTGCAGTTAGCGGCATTTAATCGGACCAGTCCTAAAATTCCAACGTTTCACCGGCATTGTGCAGTGCAGCGCTGTGTCGCAGAGGGAGCATATCAAATCCTTCTTGGAGGTGCTATACTGCGATGCAGCAGCGGCCCCTCTTCAAAAGTTCAAACCTGATGAGATGGGAGTGCTGTGCCAGCATTTATTTCCTCTGTTTACAAAATCAAATCAGTATAGAACGTGACATATTTAAATACAATGAGCCCTCTTTGATTCAAAGGAAATTCATATAAATTTTAGAGGATTTCATTCCTATAGGAATTTTTTCTATATATCCCTTTGAATCAAAGTAATGGATTTTATAGAATCCTATGAAATTCCTATGGATTGCCTAATGCCATGCAAGTTTTGGAGGAATTCTAACATGAGGTAAAACCTCTTGAAAACTTTTCTTTGAGTCTTTATCTCTCTTCTAATTCCTGTTTTTTTCCTGCGGTCCAATCAAACGACCATTCCTGTATTTTGCAATCATCTGTTTTACACTTACATTCCTATCAAAATCCTGCGTTTTTTCTATTCCTATATTTTCTCATTTCTGCGATTCAAAGGGGCCTTCAATCTGAATAGATATGTTCAGATTCATAGTACTAGGATGTATCACATCCAGTACATTGATTTTTTATGGGACGAAGGGAGTAGTATGGTTCTCATCAGACAAGAAACACTTAGGCCCCCTTTGATTCAAAGGAAATTCATAGGAATTTTAAAGTATTTCATTTCTATAGGAATTTTTCCTATATAGCCATTTGAATCAAAGGAATGAATCCTATAGAATCCTATGAAATTCCTATGAAACGCCTCTTTCCATGCAAGTTTTGGAGGAAATTTAGCATGAGGTAGAACCTCATGTTAAGAATCCTTTGATTCTTTATCTCTCCTCAAATTCATATATTTTTCCTACGGCTCAATCAAACGGTCATTCTTATGTTTTTCCTGTGTTTTGTAATTCTCTGTTTTACACTTGTATTCTTGTGAGAATCATATGTTTTTCCTATTCCTCCGAATTTTCATTCATGTGAAGTACTCCCTCCATCCAAAAAAAAGACAAACCCTAGGTTTCCGTGTCCAACTTTGACTGTCCGTCTTATATGAATTTTTTTTATAATTCGTATTTTCATTGTTGTTAGATGATAAAACATGATTAATATTTTATGCGTGACTTGTCTTTTTAATTTTTTTCATAATTTTTTCAAATAAAACGGAGGGTCAAACGTTAAACACAGAAACCAGGTTTGTCTTTTTTTTTATTTTTGAGACGGAGGGAGTAGGAGTAAAATGGGACTTTGGAAGTAGAGGTAAAATGGTCAGATGCTCGAAAAGCTGGGACATCATAGGTAGAGTCTGCCAAAAAGAGTGGGCTAGTACTCTTTTGACGCACTCCAGTCCTTTGGTGTCAGTTGGACCGGTATGTATAGGAGCTGGTACACCATGGTAGAATGACACCCATTTATTCCTTTTCAGTTTATGGAAAAGGCTGTGTTTAGTTAGCGAAAAAAGTTGAAAGTTTAGACTGTATTTAGTTCGTTGAAAGTTTGAGAAAAGTTGAAAGTTTGAAAAAAAATTTAGAAGTTTATGTGTACATAAAAGTTTTAGATGTGATAAAAAGTTGGAAGTTTGGGGTAGTTAGGGTGAACTAAACACGGCCAAAAAAAACTTCTATTACATGTTACCTCCTTCAAAAAAACGAATTTAGAATAGGATGTATAAACACACCCTACAGAAACTAGGTGCCGTGTGAATACATTTTCTTTTTTCTTTTGTTGAAGACGTGAATACTTTTGTCTTGGCAAAATGCAAACAAACTAATGAGTAGACCGTATGGTTTTCAGACTTCAGGCTAGTATGCCCTTTCTACTCCTTCCATGTTTCTCACTATCCTTGCCGTGCCAATGTGGTCACTGTCTATGGCATGTGCGGACGTGCCGATTAACCGGGCCACAGTGCCATTTTGTTAACTGAATCAGGTCGGCGCGATATAAAGTCTTGCTCTCCCCATGGATTCACGGTACAGCGATGGCTCCACGTCGCCGTCGTTTCGTGCCACGCGACGCGACACGCATCGCCGGCTGCTAACCTCGAGATTGCCTTGGCCGCGGTCAGCTCTCCAGCTGCTTTCAGTTTAATCCTGCAAATTTTCGTCGGGGTGTGGTGCAGCCGTGCAGGTTAGGTTCGCGGGAACATGCCCTCATTGACTCTTGCGAGTATCATGGCACTGTGTGTTTTCTACACATGTGTTTCTATTGTCGTTTCCGTGTCTGGATACCAGCTCGTTGCTTGACTTGCTAGGATCCCTTCTTGTCTGCTGGTTGAGGCAGGGAAAGATGCCACCAAGTTTTGCCTACCGGAGTACTCCTATACTGTACCTTGTCAAACCTACTGTCTGACGACAACGTCGTTGTTATGTACTCCGCGTCAGTAGTGCTGGTGCACAACGCTCTGCTCCTTTCGTCAAATACCGACCTGTTTTTATTCCTCACGGCAGGGAACGGAGCAGTAATGGTCCAGTACAGTGTTGCATTGACTCCCTTGAAAACTTGGACGAGCCCGTGACCTCGCGTGACGCTGACGGCTGAAACCTGCAGGCTTTGGGCACGCCGCCCTTGAACCAATCTCCGTTATTCCCCATGAGAAAAAGATTAGAGGTGATTTATTCTACACTTATTATGGAGTGAAATTATTCTCCTCAATTATCTCCTCTCCAAATCGAACCAGGCCAATTTAAGTACTACCTTGTATTAGTCGTATTCGTACAGTACTCCTGTATAATACGGAGTACGGGTAAGTAGCACGCGTACTCGCGGCCTGCATCCTCTTCGGGCTTTGGTGCATCCTCTTCGGCCTGCATCCTCGCGTACCAATATGTGGCCTGCTGGACCACACACGGACCTAGCAATCACAGTGCAGACCAATTATTGTGGGCCGCATATTGGTCACAAGGCCGACAAATAATACGGCCCTCAAGTAAGTAGCAATGCGGAGAGACACCGTTGTTTACGGGCTCTTCATGCCGCTGGAAATCTGGTCCGAACTGAAGGTGAGGGGTTGGGCCACAAGACGGCGGCGTAACTCGGTAATTGAGCTTTCGAGAGGGTGGCGATGTACGTTTGGGCTGTGTGATTTACACAAGACAGTTTTTCCTTTTTAGGAGAAAGGCTTTGTGTACTTGGCGAGTGGGCTGGATTTCCACCGGTGGTTTCCTTTTGTTTTTGCCTTTTTTTTTTTATCATGGTGTCCTTTTGTTTTTTTTGGGAATAAGTTTATTTTAGATCCCTTAACTTGACAGCAACTTCGATTTTCGTCCTTGAAGAAAAAACAAGTACAACGGGACCCACCGTTGTCAAAATTGGTGCAATATAGGTTCCATGACAGTATAGTGGGTGTTTTTTATCTGATGTGGCAATTTGACCCGAGTCAACCGTGCCGAGTCAATGTGGGTCCCACATTGGCCACAGTTCAGTTGTTGGAGGACTTGGAGCTGGAGTAGGCCAATTGCGTCGTTGTGGGCGGTTGCGGCGAAAGGTTGGGACATCGGGCGGCGGCGAGCTCACTCGTGACAGGCGGAGGTGATGGCACGTTCACTAGTAGAGGTGGGGACGACTTCACAGGTGTTTGGGTCGATGTCAGTGGAGGCGGTGAAGGCGTCACTAGAGAAGGACAACGTGCAATGAGGTGGACGACAACCGGCATCCATGAACCGTTGTGCCCCCTACTCCAGCGGCCACCACGGTCGCCTCACTCCAGCAACTCCTCCGCTAGTCCTCGCTCCCGCCGCATCTCATCGCTGACAAGCTCTCTTCATCCTCCTCCTCTGTGTGGCCGACACAGTGGCAATGGGGATATGGGGTTGCGCCATTGTGTGGGAGATTGTGACGAGACAAGCCAACGATGACGACGTCAGGCGCGAGGAAGATGACGACGTCGGAGAGGAACGATAGCGAGAGAGGGGCCTACAGCCACCGCCAGCCTAGCCGCCACCGGGGACCAGCTTCGTCTAGGGCGATGCTGACATCCTCCCCCTCCCCGACAAGCGTCCCTCAACCCTGCTTCATCGGCTGGCGGGATTGGACTCATAAAAAGAAGGGGAGAGAAAAGGGCAAAGTGAAAGAGAGAGGGGGAAGAACAAGCTAGGGGAACCCTGACATGTAAGGCCCACGCTGATTTAGATTGCCACATCGGACGAAATCAAATCGAACTGACTGTCAAGTTAAGGGACCTAAAATAAACTTATTCCTTTGTTTTCCGTAACACGTATGTGCAACTGGTTCTTCTAGTTTGCAGTTTGAGACAACTCAAAAGCTTAGAAGTCCGAGTACAGCGGAAATAGAAATATGAACAGAGGAACAATCGTATGCAAACATAGGTGATGTTCTTTTCTTTTTTTTTCTTTTGAAGATAAAGATGAGAATAAAGATTAAGTTTTTTTACTAAAACAATATGGTATTAACATATGATTGATTGAGTTTTAATTATTATAAACTTGAAAAATATATTATTATGATATTTTAGAGCAACTTTCATATAGAAAGTTTTCACACGAAGCGCACCGTTTAGCAGTTTGAAAAGTGTGCCACGAAAATTTTTATCCTCACTTTTGTTGGAGAAAAAAAAGACCTATGAAAAGAAAAGTATATGAAATTGTGCAGCCTTGTTGCAGGTGTTAATATCGCATCAGGCACTGGCAGTACAGCTACTCCATACCATGACCGTTTCCCATCTATGATTATCCCATAAATATATGCATGTCAAGTTGACATTTGACAACCCAAGTTTGTTCCCACCCAACGCGGACCAATCAAATAAGGCCATGTTTAATTCGCGAAATGAAAATTTTTAGATGTTACATTGGGCGTTTGATTCGATGTTGGAAGGGGTTTTCGGACACGAATAAAAATACTAATTTCATAACTCGTCTGAAAACCGCGAGACGAATTTATTAAGCCTAATTAATCCGTCATTAGCACATATGGGTTACTGTAGCACTTATGGCTAATTATAGACTAATTAGGCTCAAAAGATTCATCTCGCGATTTCCATACAAACTGTGCAATTAGTTTTTTATTTTATATCTAATGTTCTATGTATGTGTCTAGAGATTCGATGTGATTTTTTTTTAAAAAAATTGGAAACTAAACAAAGCAACAAGACATAAACAAAGGCAGAACAAAAGAAAGCTACGCCAGGTCGCTCGACTCCATGGCTGTGTAAGAGGTCGAATTTATCCTATTTTCTAAAAGAAAGAAGATCAACTTCGACAAGTTGATATGTGGTAGGACCCTAGTTATCAACGGATCAACCCTACACAGATCACCTCGACCAATCGATAAGTCCGACGACACGGCAACACGGCTACTTGTTCCCAGACTGGCACGACGACTGTATAATATATGCGACCGTATAACGTGCGTAATTGATGCTCAATTCGGCGAGGAAACAGAAGAAAAAAAAGAAACAAAAACGAATGGAATCCAGATGGGATACCGATCATGTGCCGGCCGTATAATCTTCAGACTTGAGGACAAACACGACACATGAACACAGAGACGTTAGAGGCACCATGCATCTCCAGGTCCCACGTTTTCAGGAATCCAATCAGGGATGGCCGAGTCAGTCAGTAGTGGAGGTCACATTTTCAGTTTCAGGTTAGAGACTTCATTTTATTTTTCTTTTCATTTTGATTAGTTGAGGTAGTTCAGTGCTCAATTAAGTCATTTACGATTAAATTAACTATGCATCAACTACTACTAATCTATCACCAATTGGAGCTTTGGAAAAGGAGAGGAAATGCTAGTACGATATCGAAGAATGATGTGGTCAGGTTGGTAATGGTTGTCTACAGAAAAGAAAAGAGAAAAGAAAACGAAAAGGGTTGGTGATGGTTTGTCTGTCCCAGCCATGAGCGAGCTGTACACCGCCTAATCACACCTCCAAACACCGGTTTAATTCAATCGTTGTCCCAATCAATCATCCTGGGGGACCTTAATTGCAGCATTGGTTTATGCCTGGATCAATCATCGATCCATTTTCTCTGTATTAGTTGGGAGCTAATCCATCTCATCTTGGGACTTAATTTGGAGCAAAGCTCCAAAAATATATTCCATGCATGGGGTATTATATTATTGAATTGTGCTACTGCAAATGAGGCCATTTTTCTGAGCATGGAACTGAAACCATCATGTAGAAGGGGACCTGGCTCTTTTATGGATACCAATGGTTGATCACATCCTACAGGTGCCCGTGTCACCCCCGGAAATGAGGGATTAGCTTTGCTAATTAGGTGTTGCTTTTGGTGGTACGACATTGTTGCCGTGCATGCAGGTAAGCGTCGTGGAAATGAATGCGCTGAGTTAGTGGCATGCATATGCATATGTACTGCAAAATGCTAGTATATATTTTTGTATATGATGATTGTTCAGTTGCCAACCAACAGTTGGTTGCATAAAGAACAGTACATGATATGACACTGACACGCGAGATTGCAGTTAGATTTTCGGTTCGATGGGTTGTCACAGAGATTCCGTTTAGTTTAGGCGTTGTCAAATGTTCTAGTTCTACCAACATTATTCCCCTTTTATTTGAGGTTTCAATGTCTGAATGTCTGAATGCGTGCTTCAAAATTGCCCATGTTTGTGCCGTTGATTTGGTAGAGGAATTCGCATCGGTTGTGACGAAGAAAACATGGTCGAGATGGTTAAAACGACAATAGGATCCGGTAGCCTTGATCCGTCGGTTTCATAGAAAATGACCACGTGGAACTTAGGGAAATACGGATCATCCTCCAACGTCTAGATCAGCAGCGGCTTTGCATAGGATTCTCATGGCGAAGAGATACCTTCTCTGTTTCTTTACCAGGTGAGAAAAAAATAAAGGTACATAGGATCCGTGCAAGTTTCGGTCATGCATTTGACATGTCAGTGAGCCAGTCTTACATGTACAAAGATGGGTTTTCTGCCTCTAAAAATACAGTTCTATTTCGTCAGTTGCAGAGATAGCAGCCAATCGGACTGCAATAAGACGCCTGGTCGGTTGCCCAACGGGCGGTGAAGTGAATCTCCTCCATGAAAGTATCCATGTGATCGAATAGAAACAGATTTGTCGATTGGGTATTTGGATTCTTTTTAAAGATGATATTTGAACTAGTGACAGTAGTAGATAGAGAGTCGAACCAAATTTGTGAAGTCTAGATGAAACTCAATACAGTTATTACATGCCTATTCTATTTCGCACTCCTGGGGAGTATGGCTGTATGGGTGACTGCCTAGAGTGATGGCGTACATTAGACATCCAATGTTAGAGACTCAGAGGTCACTAGATCAGTACATTGGACGAACAGGTTTCATTAGCAACTTGGTTAGTTGGTCTCCATCCGAACGTGTTGAAATATTACAGTGAAATATCTAAAGTAGTGAAAACACTAATGTTTCTCCAATCCTGATTGAGCCACGTTATCCGTTCACTATGAATATTACATTGGAGTATGCATATGCATGCGTTCTATATAATTCAACAAATATTAAGTTCATTTCCAACGTTAACTTTTAAATCGTATGAATACATATAAAAAATTTACCCCTAAACTACTTTTCATTGATTCGGTTTTTTTTTCAGCCTTGGAGCAACGATGACGCTGCATGTGATGGAGGGAGGACGGAAATTTCGAGCGGTAGAGTCGGGTAAGATTGGCTAAACCTGATTGCGACTTGCTAATACAATATTTCTTGGGTCTCGTCTTCGTTTCCTTCTCTTTGGCCGAGTCACTAACACCAGTGGCGCTAAAGTCTGCAGCTGCAGAGACTATGGCACACTGTCTTGGGTTAAAATATCATGGCACCTAGACACCTGTTTCCAAAGTTAAGATCTTAGGAAGAATCCAAGATGGTTTAGAAAACGCTAATTATAAGAAAAAAAAACCGTTCTTTCTAGAACTCATCTGCTTGTCCTGTGCGATGGATCGAGATGAGATGACGGAGAGTTTCTGATCGATCGATGTGGCCCTGCATTTCTGGTGAACACCAATGGATGCCTGGCAACTCTACTGGAGTGCTTCCAAAATGGTGTTGACAAGAATACGTTGATTAGTTCATGTTTGCTTTCTTAATCGAGATCAGATCACAGAGCTTTCGATCCGTTAGGTACAAAGCATGCTGAGCATAACTCTATGGCCGTCATTTGAACTGAACTTTAAAACTGAACAGACAGTCAGATTTGCAATATATTCAACCATGCCAAGTTATGCTAGCTCTGAATTCCTATTGCTTCTTCAGCTGAAAATAAATCAGATCTCTCTCCTGAGAAATTCAGCTATCAGGGACCTGCAGCATGTAAGGCTGCGTTTGTTCCTTCAGTATGATACGTAAAACGAAAAGCTCATCAACATATAATTGATTAAATATTAATTATAACAAACTTAAAAATTTATTTGATTATTCAAAAAGTTATATAGATTTTTTTAAAATATATTGTTTTATAGTTTAAAAACGTGTTAACAGGAAACGAGAAAATTATACTACGGAGTTGAAAAAAAAGAACATGCACTAAATCCTCCTTATTCCAATATAAATCTAATCGTATGCATTCAAAACTACATTTCAGTTTTTGTATTTTGTAGTTTCTATCAGCATTGGATTCTGCTAAAGTGCTATAAATCGGCAGCCCCCTTCCGATTTCCGCCGTCCATTTCATTTTTACCCAAAGAAACAAAAAAAAGTACAAACAGAAATTCTTAAAAAAAAACCCAGCAAATAACACGTCATTAAACGGAAACTAATCCGTTACATGACGTGGGCCCCACCCAGCCGCGCCAGCCCACCTATTCGTTCGGCTTCTCCCCCGCCCCCGCCGCCCGCCTCGTTCGCTTCTCTCTTCCCCTTCCTTCCATTCCAGCTAGCAACCGCAAGTCCGCAACGCGAGAAACGCAGGCAGCAAAGCAAGCGAACCCAAAGCTGGCCTCGCACTCACACTGACAGCCTTGCTCTCCTCCTCCCCCTATATCTCTCCTCCCTCCCTCGCCGCCTCCTCCCCAATCCTCCAAACCCTAATCCCCCACCTCACTCTCTCTCGATCTCGTGCTCTCCTCCTTTCGCGAGCGCGTTCTTTGGAGGGGAGATGGCGGAGGAGCCACAGCCAGAGGCCGCGCCCGCCGCGGTGGCGGCGACGACCGAGGTGGCGGTGGCGGAGAAGGCGCCCGTGGAGGCGGAGAAGGAGAAGAAGGTGGAGGAGGAGACGCCGGCGGTGGAGGCCGAGGCGAAGGAGGAGAAGAAGGATGAGGCGGCGGCGGCGGCGGCGGCGGGAGGTGATGAGGCCGGGGCGATAGAGGGGACCGGATCGTTCAAGGAGGAGAGCAACCTGGTGGCGGACTTGCCTGACCCGGAGAAGAAGGCGCTCGATGAGTTCAAGCAGCTGATCGCCGCCGCCCTCGCCGCCTGTGAGTTCAATCTGCCTCCCCCTCCGCCGCCTCCCAAGGCGAAGGTTGAAGCCGCCGTTGAGGAGACCAAGGCGGAGGAGACCAAGGCCGAGGAGGAACCCAAGGCTGAGGAGCCGGCCAAGGAGGAGGAGCCCAAGGCCGAGGTGGCGGCGGCGGCGGCGGCGCCGCCGGAGGCAGGAACCGAGGAGCCGAAGGCGGAGGCGTCGTCCGAAGAGGCCAAGACCGAGGAGCCGAAGGCCGAGGCGGCGGCCGACGAGCCGGCCAAGGAGGAGTCCAAAGCTGAGGCGGCGCCGGCTGAGGAAGCCAAGCCGGCCGAGCCGGAGCCGGAGGAGAAGACCGTCGTGGTCACCGAGGAAGAGGCGGCCACCAAGACGGTGGAAGCGATCGAGGAAACCGTCGTGCCCGCTGCTGCTGCGCCTGCTGCCGCCGCCACGGAGGAAGCCGCGGCGCCGGAACCGGAGGTGCAGGCGGCGGCGGCGCCTGAGCCCGTGTTGATCTGGGGCGTGCCCCTGGTAGGCGACGACGAGCGCACCGACACGGTGCTCCTCAAGTTCCTGCGCGCGCGCGAGTTCAAGGTGAAGGAGGCCATGGCGATGCTCAGGTCGGCCGTGCTGTGGCGCAAGCGCTTCGGCATCGAGTCCCTCCTCGACGCCGACCTCGCCCTGCCGGAGCTCGACAGCGTGGTGTTCTACCGCGGCGCCGACCGCGAGGGCCACCCCGTGTGCTACAACGTCTACGGCGAATTCCAGGACAAGGACCTGTACGAGAAGGCATTCGGCGACGAGGAGAAGCGGGAGCGCTTCCTCAAGTGGCGCATCCAGCTGCTGGAGCGCGGCATCCTGTCGCAGCTCGACTTCTCGCCCAGTGGCATCTGCTCCATGGTTCAGGTCACAGACCTCAAGAACTCGCCACCTATGCTCGGCAAGCACCGCGCCGTCACCCGCCAGGCCGTTGCTCTGCTCCAGGACAACTACCCCGAGTTCATCGCCAAGAAGGTACTAATGATTTCACTGCCATTGATTAGTGCTATTTGCGTAGCTATTTCTTTGCAACTGAAGCAATTTTAGAGTAGCTATTTGTGTTTGTAGGATTCAATTCTTAATTAATGCATTTGTAGTTTAACGTTGCAAGTGAATGATTGGGCTAAAACTTTGTTCTTTAGGCAATGTGATAAAGGTTGGAACTTTTAGGGTGTCACTGCTAGCTCTTTTGCACCAATTTTAGTACTGGCCTGAGTTGACTGTTGTCTTTTGGCGTGTGCTTTGTTGTTAATCATAGCGCGAGCTGGGATCTTTTCCTTTTGTTCTATCTTTTTCTGGTACGATCAGATGAGGGAGTTCTGTAAGGCTGTTAATATACCAATTTGTAGTTCATTCCAATAGTTTCAGTTAATGAAATGTGATCAAATGTTTTTGGTTGGGTCATGGTGTGCAGGTGTTCATCAATGTGCCATGGTGGTATCTCGCTGCCAACAAAATGATGAGCCCGTTCCTCACGCAGCGTACCAAGAGCAAGTTCATTTTTGCCAGCCCAGCCAAATCAGCTGAGACCCTCTTCAGGTTTTGCACACAGAAACCATTGAGAATCAATGCTTTTGGTATTTTCGATCTTCCAAGTTTAATTTGCTCATGTATTGCTATCTAAACGCAGATATATCGCACCAGAGCAAGTCCCTGTCCAATTCGGAGGTCTCTTCAAGGAAGATGATCCTGAGTTCACCACCTCAGACGCCGTTACCGAGCTCACTATCAAACCTTCATCGAAAGAAACCGTTGAGATTCCTGTCACTGAGGTTGGTCCTTGTGTACGTGCCAAATTACCTAGAACAATCTTTAGATGCACTGATCGCTGATACTGATTATTTCCCTATATATGAAATTTGCAACCTTTGTAGAATTCCACGATTGGATGGGAGCTCCGGGTGCTTGGATGGGAGGTGAGCTACGGAGCAGAGTTCACTCCTGATGCCGAGGGTGGATACACAGTCATCGTGCAGAAAACGAGGAAGGTGCCTGCAAATGAGGAACCAATCATGAAAGGCAGCTTCAAGGTTGGCGAGCCAGGAAAGATTGTGCTAACGATCAACAACCCTGCATCAAAGAAGAAGAAGCTCCTCTACAGATCCAAGGTCAAGAGCACCAGTGAGTCCGTTTGAGGTTGCAGCTGCCTGATCACCAGATTCACCACAATGGCAGCTGAACTCATTCCCTGATGGAAGAGAAACCTTTTGGTTTTGGTTCTTTAATTTATTGGTTTTGCTGTTTTGGTTCACATTTTGTATTTGTTTAATTAAAAACCAAAGTGAGCTTGTTTTTGTGATAGTTGGAAGGAGAGGGTTGATATGATATAATGACATCGTGATGGTTTGTTGAGGGCAGAGGACAAAAATTGTGGAAGGACTGAAGAATATCTGCTGCTTTGTATATCTGTCTGTACATTGCATCTCTGGATTCTCATGGACATGTTAAATTTAGAAGTACTTGTCATCATTCACCAATCCATGTTACCCTTTATATTTCTCCTCTTAATTTCCTTGTCTCTCAGAATCTGAGGGAATTATATAATCTTGATTTCCATTCTCTAACCTTTTGCTTGCCCATTTCCTGCAAGTAAGGATCAATTGCAAAATGATCATGGTTTCACTTGCAAAATGAGAACTACCCTCCATCCATTTCTTTTCTGTATCTCCTGTTGACTGAAAAGAAAACATGTTTTTTGACTTCTCCCTTTTGTAAATTACTTACTGCCTGACTTGCCTTAAACGAACAAACAGCATGAGGACAAGATGTGCAGGCCAAGCAGGAAAGCGATTAGGCATCTTCCAGGTGTTTGTGCTGCTAATGATGGCCATAAACTAAGCGTGGGTGGAGCAACATCCAGAACCTTGTTCCAAGGCTGTCATCGTGTCCCTCAAAACAATCCGCCAGCGCCAATCAGCCACAGGAGAAACAGCTGTTGCAGATAAACAAGGCAAAAGAACAATGCAGCAGTGCAAGAAACTCTCTCCTCTCCTCCTTTGACCACGACAGCAAAGGAAAGAATAAAAAAAACATAGGGCCAAAAGGCCTCATATCCAGTTTGGCCATGTGCAGTGCAAGGGAGCTTTGAAAAAAATTCCCTTGGAGGACGAGCAGAAGAGAGCTTTCAGCTTTGTGTGTGTGCGCCCGGGCATTCCGGCCAGCCATTTCGACAGGTTTGGTTTTGAGTCTCAAGTGTTGACACCCTGTGTGTTGCCCTCTTGTCTTTGCTTGAACCAATGAGACTGGCTAGAGGCAAAGGTCCCATACCTGCATGGCTGCATATGGCTGTGTTTTTAATGGCGAGAGGAAGAAGAAGAAGACGACCTGATGATTGATGATTAGTGGTGGCAAGGCAATGGCATCGACATGCACCATTTGTCATGTTTGACGTTTGCGTGCCCATTTATTCAGCGGCCACAGGACGTGTCTCCGGTTGTAAGAAAGGTTGCCAGTATCAAGATACTACTAGGTAGCATCGTTTTGCTTAAATAGTATCATATCGTAGAATCATATCGGAATATTATGAGATTTTCTTTTTTTACGTTTAATTAATACTTAAATTAATTGCATATAGCCATTCTATATAAAAAATATAGTAATAATATATGTCATGCAAATATAGACATTTATCAAGAGAAACCACGTTGGTTTTGATATATTTAACTGATTTCTATATAAACTTGAGCATATTTATTTACATTATTTTTAAACCATCTTATTTTAAATAATATTTTGTAGTATCGTAGGGATCGTACAATCGGGATATCACCTAAGATTTCGTAGGATCGTATAGTAATGAATAGTAGGATCGAGATACTATGAAATTTAGGATACTATGTGGGATCGGTATCGTTTTCACATGGTAGAATCGTAGTATCGTAATATACTATTATAATAATCGGGATATTGAAAACCTTGTGTAAGTAGGGACTCGCCCATATGCCAGACAGACAGCACCATGAGTTTATTTCTTCCTCCGTGTCAACCGGCTGACGGCTGGCCTCAACCTCACCTCGCTTGAGGAGTACTTCCTCCTTTCAAAATGTAAAGTGGCCCACTTTACATTTTGAAAATGAAACGGAGTGAGTGCTACTGATAGGAGTTGAGATGAGCACGGTGGAAGCCTCAGTAATTCCGTCCTCGCGCGCGCGCATGTCTGGGTCCCCGCCGGCGGCGGCGGCGGCGGCGGAGATCGCTCTCGCGTCGTGGGCTAATAAATTGGAACGCGACAGAGTTGCAACAAGGCGGTGGGAAGTGCGCATCCATGGGGGCAGTTGGAACGATACTTGGACCAGTGACCAGTCCGGATTGGGCTCGCCGCGGTGCAGGGACCAGCTATAGCTAAGCCAGCGACAATCTGGGGGCCACCGATTAGGCGCCGGTCCACGGCCACGGCCGTCCAGACTGCCGTACGTACACCGGACTCCCCCTCCCGTCCCCGACGAGGACATGGTCGGTGAGACGCTAATAGTAATAACTTTTGAGGTATTTTGTAGTACTACGTTCTCAGTGACAGTGCATTTGAGTAGCGGGTTGATGCGTTTGCCCGTACACGGACACAGCTCGTGCATGCGTGCGTGCGTGCTGCTCGCTCCCAACTGGCGTCCGCGCGGACCGGTCACGCCGCACGCGCAACCGGGGAGACGGACGGACAGAGCGGCAAGGCGGATCTGACACGCGAGCACGCGTGAGGACGGCGCGCGATTAAAACGGCTCCGATTCCTTCCTCCCTCCTGCGTTTTTTTTGGTCGTTCTCCGCTGCTCGTCTCGTCCTCCCGCGCGCGCCGCAGAGGGTATCATGTGGCCGCGGACTCGCGGTCCTCCTAACCGGGCGCCGGGCGCGTGAGGCGACGGGGTCGCGCACGCATCTCGCCTTGGGCTGGGCTGGGCTTCGCTTGCAGCTCGAACGTGTTGGTGTGTGCTGCGGGGGGTTTCGTGACTGAGGTGTCCCTGTCGTTTCTCCAGTTCAGCTACACGACGGATGCCGCGGCTCCACTCGCTGGTGCTGGTCAGTCCAGCCAATGCTTGCAGGATTGCGGCCGTGAATCACGCGCGGCGTATCGGCAATCAAAAGACTCGTACTCCTACTCTGCCACGCTGCCCGCACGCGTACGCGATCCACAGCGCGGTCGGTGGCCTGAGCAGTGTAATCGTGGATGGGATTCCTCCGTAACTTGGCGATGCAGGTAAATTAAACCTGTGTTGGTTGGTGACCCCATATCGTGTGGCTACAAAGCTGTTTGGTTTATGATTTGTGCAGGATTAGGCGTGTCTGGTTTATGCTTCGTGCTGCAGCAGCAGCAGCAGCATCGGTGCTTCGTCAGTTCAACACAATGCCTGACTTGTGCAATGTCCAGAGAGCATATGAGCAGATCCAGTGCTATGTCGTCTAGAGATTAATGTGCTCTAGTACCTTTTTTTCCCCAAGATATGACATGAAAGTCACACAGACTGTTTGCCAGCCGGTCGGCTGCGTGCTTGCATTGCACCACAAACCCGTACTGTTAATTGCTAACAGATGTAAGGTGAGCAGAAGCCAGCAATTGGCAATCTGGCATGACAAAGGAGAGCGTCGAGTTATTTCGGCTGCCATCAAACACAAGAGCTAAAAACACAGCACATGATGAGGATAAGTGAGCCACTTCATTTCAACTATCAGTAGACCAGGTACAACCAGATACATTTGGGTACCCAAATCTGCCAGCCAGACCGCCAACAAGTAGCGTGTTTCGCATTATGCATAGGTGCTAAAGGAGATGTTTTCAGTGCTACTCCTGCTCCCAATTAGGCAACCGCAATTAGGATTAGCACTCCATTTGGCGAGGTATAAAGGCGAGAATATAACAGCTAGGAAATGAAAGTGAATCGTTTTGTACTCCAGCTCCAAAGTTGTACTAGTAGTGAGTGAAGAAAGAAAGCAGGGAAAGGCGAAAACCTAAAGCATACCATGTTTTCGGGAACTGCAAAAGTTCTGTTCGGTGCTCGCTCGCTCTCCAGTTCAACTCTTGCATCCTCACTGCAGATTGATCATCATGACCGATTGTAAATCCTAAATCTCCTGTCGTTAATTATGTACCTGCAGATTTGACAGTACTATATTTTGTGCCAGAGCAACAGAAGTACCACTCATCGACTCAAGAGCTGGGTTAAGTTAGACAGTAAAACAACATTCTGAAACAGGCTGAAAAAAACTGACTCACGATTGCCCGAGAAAGTGAGGAAACAGTTGAAACCTGAAAGCGCTGAATTCTGTATACACAAGTAGTAGTACTGGAGTACTCTACTGAAGATGGGCATGACTTGAAGGCTGAACCTCGGATTCCATTTCATGGCAACGGTTGCAAAACCGATGCCCACTATTTGGGCTATTAACCCTTTTTGGAGCCTTGTATGAGTATACGCGACCAAAGTCACCGAGATTCAGGCCACGTGTCTCGGGGCAACGAGATGCTCTTTCGAAAACCCTTTACAACGTTCGGTGTTCATCCGTTGATTATCCTTGCAACGTTTAAGGTTGCAGAATTAGGATATCCAATGATCTTTTTTTAGATAATGTGGTTGATTAATAAAAGAAGAAGCGACATTAGTCGCTTAATGATGACAGTTCCTGTTGAAGAAAAATAAAGGGTTCTCTGTCCATGGGTGTTAGCAGATTTCACAAGCCAAACATATTACTCTTTATTATCTAAAAAAACAAGCATATTACTCCGGTCATACATAAGTGACATTTTAGATAATGACACAATCATCAATGCACTTGTTTTACAATATAGAACTTATACTACAACAAGTATAGCAAAGTTATAATATTTTGAAAATATTTTTGAGACGAGTCTAACCATATTACTTTTGAATGCTGAATTGAAATATTTAAACAGAAATTGACAATCAAGGTTTAAACATATTGGTTGTACGCATTTCAAAATGTTATTTATTTGTGACCGGAGGGAGTAGTACCCTAAACTGCCGCTACACCTTAATAACATTGCAGAATGCCAGAAAGAAAAAACCCTGAAGATCCAATTCTCACTAAAAGCATCGGAGGACACTTCATATCAATATATCATCACGACTGCCCTTCAGAATGCACACTTTGCTACTTCTTGAATCTTCTTGGTTTAAGCTATGTTGATAGTGTGACAGACGAGAAGAATTGAGTAGGCAGCTGTTTGATGACTCAGTATAGCTTGCACATAACCACGCACTTGGTATCAAAATGTGGGTTGGTACTTGGTTAGATACTACTCCTTGCTCTTCTAGAACCTTGAACGGCTACTGATACAAAATTACAGTCCTAGCACTAGACTACAACATTAACCAAACTGAAGAGGCAGTACATCTCACGTATGCTATATCTAGCCCAGGGCATGAGTGACTTGGGGGAAAACGACTGTAATGCTGGCAATGCGATTTCTACTCTGCATCTATAATGAACTGCATTTCTGAAATGATACTACAACAATAGGCCGCTAAAAGAAGAATAACTTATCAGGAATCCCGTAGCAAGGAGTTATTTGATGGATCCAAGAATACACTAATTTCCTCTGCAAAAAGAAGAAGAATATACTAATTTCAGTTTACTCCTAGAACCAACCACACCAAAAAGATTGACTTCACAAGTTTCTGCATATAGCCAAGGTGATCCAGGTACTCTGAGTTGGGCAAGTAAATTCATCTATTTAATGGCCAGTGTAGAAAGATTTCCATTTTCATATTTTTACCAGAAAGGATATGTTACAAAATTCTCTGAAAAAAAAACTAAAAAAATACCAAAACAAGTGAACGGCACAATCAGAGTGACAGGAACTAGCTATTTCTAACTAATATTTCAACTACCAACTCCTCGTTTTTATTGAATTTACATAGAGATTGTGATGAAGAAACATGGTCGGTACAGAATTTGAGTTTTACCTGATATTCTGCCCTTCGTTAAATTTAAGGATGAAGTCAGACAAAACACTGCTGTCGTTGCAAGAGTCCCTTGTGGATAACCATCTGTCATCAAGCTGAACTTTTACATCCCTGTGCTAGGAGAAAGCATAAGTTCATTTGCTATTAGGAGTGCTACCTACACTTCAAGATAGACTTGATAAAAGAAACTGTAGGTAAGCTCTGCAGCTCAGTAGGGCATTAAACCATCTATATGGCAACAAAGAATGAAGACATTAAGTACTTATAACAATGTAGGACAACCAGACATAAGATTTGAATATTCATGATTACTGAAAAAAGCATACCTCTTCAAGCTGAGAACTTCATAATTTTTCCGCAGGTAATCTGCATGCTTAACTAGAGCATCCTGGGCATAGTCCTTGCCAACAGTTCTAACTGCAGCTGTATTAAGCAAATTTTCCAATGAACCATGTTTCTTTAGAAGTTTCACTGCAGTTTTCCGACCAAAACCAGGAACAAGGTGCTGTATTCCTGGAATACCATCTGCTTCATCACCTATGAAGCACCCTGTGCAGAATAGCTTCGATGCATCAGTTAGCTAGATTTCCTAATAATGATAAAATTAACTTTACATTGTAGGATAATACATAAAATATAGACATATACTCACTGAGGCTCAAATCTGCGGTTGGGTCACACTTGTACTGTGCAACATAATGCCTCAGCGTATAAAAGGACCAACGGCCAATCTCAGGAATGGGCATAACTAACTGAACATCTTCAGATATCAGCTGCTTGAAGTCTTTATCTGGTGAGCCAATGACAACTCTAAAACCTTTCTGTAAAACTTGCTCTGTTAAGGTAGCCACTACATCATCTGCCTCATACCCATCGACTCTGACGACCTGAATTTGCCGTTTGCAGATTTGTTCAGCGTCAGAAACTCAGAGCTCTACCTAAGAAAACGTTGCCGATTTCTCGATTTTAGTAATCTGTATATAAAAGATCTGGTTCACCTACCGGAACATTGCACTCGCGAAGAACATCGATAACGCGCGAATCGGCGCCTGTACCAGGGCCACGAGGTCGGTGCGCCTTGTAGGACGGTAGCAGCCGCCGCCGGTACTCGTTCCCGCCCTCCCCGTCCAAAACCTAACACGAAGCAGAGATAATTTCATAAGTGACTAGCTGAGAGGAGCATGTAAGGACGATTCCTTCGTTGGGGTCTGGGAGTGCGTGCTCACGGCGACGACGGGGTCGCGGAGGCTGACGTGCGCGAAGAAGAGCGCGAGCCAGCGCGCGAAGGCGCCGAGGCTGCGCTGGGATCCGCGGAAGCAGAGAGGGTTGACGTCGAGGAAGAACACCCGAGGTTTCGCGGGCTTCGCGGGGGCGCCGTCCCTGCCCACCAGCTGCTTGCGGGAATGCCTCGCTGGAGGCGGCGGTGGGATGGAGACGGCGAAGGTGGAAGGGGAGGACGACGAGGATACGGAGGCGTACGGGGTCACGCGGAGGCGGAGCGAGCGAGGTCTACGGGGCGCCGCCGCCGCCGCCGATGACGACGACGCGACGACCGGAGCTACCGGCGCCGTGCTCACGGCGGGAGGTGGCATCGCGATGGCGCTCGGTTTGGTGGGAAGCGGAGATGGGGATGTGGATAAAGGGGGCTGAAATAAAAAAATAAAAAAAAGGAGAGATCCAAATATTGCTGGGCTTTTTACTAAACTTCATCTAAGTTATGGGCCAAAAGCCCATTTGCTAATAAGCTCTCAAGGCCATGATGTATTTGGCCCAGTACTGCTTCCTAAATACCTACTTCTTCCGTCCCAAAATATAACTACCTAGTACATGATGAGACATTATCGTAGTACTAGGTAATGTCCCATCACGAATCTGGAGTCCAGATTCGTAGTACTAGATAATGTCCCATCATGTAATAGGTAGCTATATTTTGGAACGGAGAAAGTAGTATAAACAAGGCTGAGTAAGTTGAGTTGAGTGAGAGATGTGCATGTGTGTACAAGGAAGATCACGGCACAGCAGGGATCAAGACATGAGTGAATTTATGTAAATAAGTCCAACAGTGTATTTACAAACAGAAAATAATATGTGAATAAATCTTTTATATATGTGTTCTTAGCAATCTAAAAGTAAAGGCTGAAAAATAAACTTCAATGAGAAAACCCTAAAATCAACTACAAATTTAAGGTTAAAAAAATCAAATTTTGCATGATAAGCATAAGCATAAGCGAAAAGATGAAGCTTTTAGATAAAATGAATAAGTTCTCTCTCTAGGTCCCTCAATTTATCGTCCAATATGATTTTTTTTTGTCCTCGGTCTAGAAAATAGGATACAAAGCATCTTCCAACTTATAAAACTGTACAAACGAGTTTCCTCATCAGTATTGACTCCGGTTTTAGCTAACGTGGCGCATACATGGATCATTTGACTAGTTTTTCGTTGCCACGTGGCATTAACATAGTGTTTGCATGGCAATTCAATGCGGAAAAATAATAAAATATGTGGGGCCCACATATCGGTTACACAAACAAAACAAAAAAACAAGTGGGCCCATGTGGCCACACATGTCATCATCACTACTTCCCTCTTCTCTCTATATTTCTAGTTTTCTTTTCCTTTTTGTTTTTTCTTGCTTCTTCCCCGATGGCATCCGGCGGCTAGCCGTGAGCAGCAAAGAGAAGGGCGGCCAATGGGAGCGCCGCGCCGCCGGAGTGGGAGATGTCACGTGGAGGTCGGTGTTGGTGTCAGCCATGGAGCGCGCAAGCTCGGTGGCAAAGATGAAGCCGTTGTCATCGCGGTCAAAGGCCCTTCCTGTCAACGATGTCATCGCCGCTACCGACCTCCCAACCCCCTCACCAGCCTCGCCAAGAGGAGGTCGAGCGAGTGGATCCGCGACGATTAGGTGTGAATTTTTTGCGCGTGACGTGTGTGAAAATTTCTTTCTAGCAATTTTTCCCTTCATGCATAAATTTCAGGATGATCCGATGATCACAAATCTAAAAGTTTCGAGGGTAAAAAACTTGCGAAAGTTTTCTAGCAATATATGGACCGCCATAAAGTATATGGGTCGAAACCTTTATTCTCATCTCTAACCTACCCCGTCCCAAAAAAAAAAGACTAACCCTAGTATGTGTCCGGATTTGTTTGCTAGGATTGGGTTTTTTATGGGACGGAACAGTAAAAACTTTGCAACCATGTACCTCTACTAGTGAAAGTATTCAGAGGGAGACATATCACGGCGTGACAAAACCGACAAGTATTCATGTACTATCTTTTGAAAATAACTTTATTCTTTTAGACATTGTTATTATCGTTTCCCGGCTTGAATCCAACCAGTAATACGCTGAAATATCCTAGACTTGATTTGTGGTACAGATTCACTGAACCTGGACTAGGTTGTCTGGCTAGCAACAACAGGGAAAGTTCAGTGTATCTATGACCTGTGACAGTGAAGACCAGAAGCTAGACTTCTTTTGATGCTTATGCTTTGCCGGCAAGTCTCTTTTGCCCGTTTTCTGTGGTAAGTAGGAGTACAAAATTCTATTAATGCTTATTTTACGTTACAATTCCATTAATTTTAGTAGCGAAAAAGATTAGTCCTGATAATAAACATTGTTTGATGTAAACCCAGCTGGTACAGTACTGTACTACTGCTACCACCTTTATCCTAAAATATAGAATGAGACTCACTATTGGACTATGAATCTGGATATACTTTATGTCCGTATTCATAGTCGATAGGTCTCATCGTTACTATATTTTGAGTCGGAGGGAGTATTTTTGAAAGGATCCCTCCTGGTACTTCTGTTTTCACTGAAGAGGTTGGTACGTTTGCTAGCTAACTGCTGTGTGCAAAGGAATTGGATACGAGGTACTGGAATTCCGCTTTCCTGAAAGTATAGAAAAGGTGCGCATTATTGGAGGATAATCTATCTCGTATCTGTTTTTTTTTTTGGCAAAGAATACAAATATTGCCTTCATACGCCACTGAATTTTTCCCAAAAATGTAAGCTGATTCATCATTCATCCACCATATCCATGGTGTGCAAGAATGCAAAGCGCAGGGATGTCCCAATCTGTGACATGTGCAGGCACTAGCACATCAAACGCAAGCTTATCCAACTTAAAAAAAATGGACACTAACTCATAATATTTTTATTGAGTTCTTAAAAAAACTCATAATATCGCAACGAAACCCGGACGCTTTACATGTGCATCACGTTGGACCGCCGTGATCTTAGAAACAGGGCCAAAGTTCTTCTGTACAGTACTACCGGTCTACTCCACGGTGTCACTGTCACCCCAGAAACCTAGTAAAAGGGAAGAACTGCCTTGTTTTAGTTTAGTGCTATTCTAACTTTGTCATTTTTGTATTAAAAAAATTGTCATTTTTAGTAGCTATAGAAAGAATTTGGTTATTGCCAGAACTTTTGGCAAAAAAAAAAAAAAGATTAGCCCTTCGTTTCGTTACTACCAAAGCTATACGTTATAGAATCAAATAAGTCAAATAATTAGCAATGCCAATGTCTTAGCTAACCAAGCAGACGGCTAATATTTGGAAATTATCTATGAATTTACCTAGTTTCATCGTCCAAAAATAACTTCGTAGCAATACAAAGATAAAATAATAAGAATGTTTTCTACTTTGTTCATAGGGGTGAGGGTACGTTCGTTGTGAGTGTCTACGTTGTACTGTGTAATTAATACAAAGATAAAATAATAAGAATGTTTTCTACTTTGTTTATAGGGGTGAGGGTACGTTCGTGTGAGTGTCTACGTTGTACTGTGTAATTTTTTTTAAAAATATACTATATTAAAATTACAATTGATCCCACTGTATCGAGTTTAATTTATCCTTCATTTTTACTAACTTTTTTTTCTTGTCATGTAACAAATTTTACCTGCAGTATGTCGGAAGTCAATCGTCGATTCGTCGACACGGCCCAGAAAAAGGGCCCAGCCCACACGGGGTAGCCCGACCGGCACGTGTCGGCGGCAGGTGCGTCGACCACCTCCCAGCCGGTTTCCCGTCCAGGTTCTTCCCCCCGTCGTCCGTGCTCCATGCTCCAAGCCGCATCCGCGTCTCTCGTCACGCCCACACCACCACCCACCAACCCTCCCCTTCCGTCTTCATCAATAGTAGTACGCCTCCCCTAAAAACAAAACAAAGAGAAGTCCACCACACATCCCCCCCCCCCCTTCCCCTCCTCACCTTCCCTTCTCCGGTTCTCAGATTCCACCCAATCCGCCGCTGCGTCGCGTGTGCTGTTCGGCGAAATTCCAAGCCCCAATTCCCCACATCTCATGGTTCTCTCTCCCATCGCCTCCGCCGACGTCGACCGCCTCCTTTGCTGCTGTCGCCGGTGTTGTTGCTGTCGCCGGTGTTGTTGTTGTTGAGGGGGTAACGGTGGTGGTGGTGGTGGTGGTGAGGGGTTAGAGGGGCTAGGGTTGCGGATTTGCGGCCAATTGGTTGGGGGATTTCGAAGGGGGAATGGATCTCTCGCGGCCGGAATCGTCGGACCTGTCGCTGGGTTTCCACTCGCTCGGCCACGCCCGCGGGCACGCGGTCACGGGGCCGCTGCGGCTGTTCGATGACATGGAGGACGCCAAGCCGGAGAAGAGCGTCGGTGGCGGCGGAGGAGGAGGGGGAGGAGGAGGCGAGGAGGAGGATGGGGAGGAAGGGGGCGACCAGCACTTCTCCCTCCTCGGCCACGCGCTCTGCGTCAAGCGTCCACGCCGCGCGCTCTACGGAGGCGGAGGCGGAGGCGGGGCAGGAGGTGGAGGAGGAGGAGGAGGGGAGGCGTCCTCCTGCTCGTCTTCCTCCTCGTCGCTGCACCCGGCGAAGCGGCAGGCGACGGCGGAGCGCGGCGCGGATCTGGAGGCCCGCCGCGGCGCCGTCCGCGCGTGGGGCAACCAGGCGCTGGCGGAGGCCGACCCGGACGTGCACGCGCTGATGGAGCTCGAGCGCGACCGCCAGGTGCGCGGGATCGAGCTGATCGCGTCGGAGAACTTCGTCTGCCGCGCGGTGCTCGAGGCGCTCGGCAGCCACCTCACCAACAAGTACTCTGAGGGCCATCCCGGGGCTCGGTACTATGGCGGGAACCAGCACATCGACGGCATCGAGCGCCTCTGCCATGAGCGCGCCCTCGCCGCCTTCGGTCTCGACCCCGCCTGCTGGGGGGTCAACGTCCAGCCATACTCCTGCACCTCTGCAAACCTAGCTGTTTACACAGGTCTCCTCCTGCCCAAGGACCGTATCATGGGGCTCGAGCCGCCTTCCGGTGGCCATGTCAGCCACGGGTACTACACACCAAGTGGTAAGAAGGTGTCTGGAGCATCCATATTCTTCGAGAGCTTGTCGTACAAGGTGAATCCGCAGACTGGGTATATTGATTACGACAAGCTTGAGGAGCGGGCAATGGATTTCCACCCTAAGATTCTCATATGTGGTGGGAGCTCATACCCCAGGGAGTGGGATTTTGCACGGATGAGGCTCATTGCTGATAAGTGCGGTGCGGTGCTCATGTGCGATATGGCACATATCAGCGGGCTTGTTGCGGCCAAGGTAAATAACTACCATAAAGGATCATTTATTTATGTTGTATGAAATGTAGCAGAATTACTCAAATCACGACTGAAAAGCCTAGTTGTTAGTATGGTTTGCTGCTAGCTGCCCAGAAACGTGTTGAAGAAGAGTTTCAATCTTTGGCTACCTTCATTACCTGGCTATCTGTTAAGTCCTGTTGATTTGAACCATTCAACATCACAATGCAAGATTTTCTTTATCATGTTTCTAATGTGACGATTAGGCTGATACTATAGTCCTGATGAAACTATTTTGCAGTCAGTTATCAATGTATCGTATTCAAACTGAGTTTGAGCATAGTAATCATAGAACATTTTTATTTTTAGAGAACCTAAGGTTACATTTCTAGTCATGTTCACATAAGTTAAAGATAACTACTACAGAATTATATTTTCTGTGAGTCAACGTTGATCCATGCTAGTTCTGGGATTTTCCCCTGGTGATGGAAATCATGCTGATGAACTAAGTTACTAGCACATGTTATCGCTATTAACCACAATATTCAAACTGAGTTGATACTGTAGTCCTGAAGAAACTATTTTGCAGCTAGTTATGTATCATATTCAAACTGAGTTTGAACATAGTTTATCATAGAACATTTTGATCTTTAGGGAACCTAAGGCAGGAGTAACATTTCTAGTCATGTTTACATCTGTTAAAGATAACTATATAACTATATTTTCTGCGAGTCCACATCGATTCGTGCTAGCTTATGGGGTTTTCCCCTGGTGATGGAAATCATGCTGATGAACTAAGTTACTAGCATGTGTTATCGTTATTAACCGCAATATCTTATCAATATTCATTCCATTAAGAAACTGCAGTCTCCATGTACGTCTTACTGCTGTTTTAATATTAATACACAATATAATATTTTCAAAGCATTTTTCAATGTCATTTTTATATGGCAACTTGAGATAGTTTCACATATATGTTATGTCAAACTTTGAGAATGATGACTAGGTTATACATTTAGAAACATATAGAATAGCTTTTGTTAGAATTATCCTTAATCAGTTTGTTGCATTTTTCATGTTTGCTTAGATGCTACCTACACTTGCTACTCTTCAGAAATGTTTTATTTCCTTAATGTGTGGCATCATTGTGTGAAGCCGGGGGTCTGCCCCCTGAATCAAAATAAATAACTACAAAAGTTCTTAGTTGGTTCTACTGCTAAATCTAGCTAGTTCAATGTTCTTGATGTTCATATTGTAATAGTGATATTGTTGCATGCTCCTTACTGTTGCGAGATTCTTATTTATACAAGATGCTCATACTGTGGTTGCTGAGCATTTATTGACTACTGACAGTTTATTTCTTGTTAACTTTTGCAGGAATGCCGTAGTCCCTTTGATTACTGTGATGTGGTTACATCAACTACTCACAAGAATCTGAGAGGTCCTAGAGGTGGTATAATATTTTTCAGGAGAGGGAAAAACTTAAGGAGGCGTACTGGATCTTTTTCTCAAGCGGATGAGAATGATTATGACTTCGAGGACAGGATAAATTTTGCAGTTTTCCCTTCAATGCAAGGAGGACCCCATAATAATCATATTGCAGCCTTGGCGATAACTCTGAAGCAAGTAGCAACACCTGAATACAAAGCATACATCATACAAGTTAAGAAAAATGCCCAAGCTTTGGCATCAGCCTTACTCAGAAGAAAATGCAGATTGGTTACTGGTGGCACCGATAACCACTTGGTACTTTGGGACCTCAGAAATTTAGGCTTGACTGGTATAATTCTGCCTACTGTTTTCTTAATTAATCTGTTTGTAAACTTGTGATCAGGGGGTGTGTTAATTTCATAGTGGGTGCCTGGAAACTGAAATATCTCTGCTATGCTAATGTAGCTTAGCACTTAGTTTTTGGAAAAAAAGTCTATACGTACTTAGTTTTTCTTATTAAATTCTTACTAACTCTGACGTGTGTCATGCTATGAGTACATCTAGTTATGTTATAACTTCCATCTAGATAAACGAAACGGTTGATATCATCGTTTGTAAGAGTTTTGTAAAAAAAAATCCATTCTTTAATTGCTTAAAGTCATGTCTCTAGTACTATTGCTCTTTGACACTTTATTTCTACAATTTAGATGTGGAAATGCATGTGGTTTCTAATGTATTGTGTTCAAATTTTTACAGGAAAGAACTTTGAGAAGGTCTGTGAGGCATGCCACATCTCCATAAATAAGATGCCGATATATGGGGATAATGGCTCAATATCTCCTGGGGGTGTTCGGATTGGTTAGTGCATACACCATGGCTGTTTTTTCTTACTGTTTTGTCATTTCTACATAAAACATAGACTATTGTATTCTACTTACTGTCATGTTACATACAGGAACACCTGCAATGACTACTAGAGGTTGCTTGGAAGATGACTTTGAGGTGATCGCAGATTTCCTCATCAGAGCCACCCAAATAGCTAGTAATCTTATGAAAGAACATGGAAAAATGCAGAAGGAATTCCTGAGAGGCCTACAGAACAATAAAGATATCATAGAACTCCGTAACCAGGTTGAGAATTTTGCATCGCAGTTTGCAATGCCAGGTTTTGATGTATGAGTGTGCATGTATGTGTACATATCTTGGTGAGGTTGTCCAGATTCATCAGGAATTAGCAACCGTTTCACTCTTTGCCGAAGTGTTTCTTTCAACAGGAGCAGAATAGGGAAAGATCGTTTTTTCTTTTGTTGGAAATTGGTCTTGACTGAAGCTGTACATGCATACTTCTGAGTTGTCATTTATGTAACGTATTGAACCTTCATATAACGGCTTTGTATAGGAGATAATTTTCCTCCATGCGTAAGGATCTTAAATCTATTTTGTGTTTATGTCTAGCCTGAACTGTATTGATCCAGATGTTACAGGGTAGTTGTGATATCAGTAGCTGACTTACGTGCGCCCTGCCTGCATGTTGTTGTTGATAACCAGAAGCCCTGAACAACCAAGACATTACAGTGAGACTAGTAGTAACACTATCAGTATAGCACTGACGCATTGACAATAATGGCTGTCAAGATCTGACTATTTGTTGTACTGGAGTACTCCTACTCGCTAAACGCTGTAAGCCAAGCACAGTGCAGGTTGCATCATGGTACTCCCCTGTTCGCTGTATAGGGAGAAACCCATCATGAAGATTTGGTATAGCTGGCATGTTAGGTAGGAGTAGGAGTAGGAGTAGTAGCAGCCTAATTCCGGTTGCAGCTGAGATGGGTTATCATCTCCTCTTTTGACCCTTGCCTGCCGCCTCCCTCGCTCGGTTTTGTTTTTGCCCGTACTTGACCATTGATACGCTTCTTTTCGGCCATGATTTGCTTCGCTCCGGTTTGTTGCCGATCCATGGACATCACATCGGTTTGCTCCGTTTTTCCTCCGTGCAAATGATGGTGTGCGGCGTCCGATCCATCGATCGATCGCCCGATCCGGGGGGCTTAAGGCGAAGAAAGCCACGACACAGGTCCTTTTCTTCAATGCGGAGCAGAAAGCGGCGCAGCTTCCAGCTGCCGTTCCAGAACCCCTTTAATCATTGCGACCATCTGCTCTGCTTCTTGGGACATCAATCCAATCAGACAAACACCAAAAGCCGGAGGAGTAGACTAGCAGGTCGCAGCTGCAGTCGCAGTGTGTGTTGTGTTTTACACTGATGGTGTTCAGTTGCTCATCTCTCTGACTCTCAATCACTCCTCCCGAATCCCTTTTATCTTTCTGGGTGTGTTTAGTTCACGCCAAAATTGAAGGTTGGTTGAAATTGAAATGATGCGACGGAAAAGTTGGAAGTTTGTATGTGTAGGAAAGTTTTAGTGTGATGAAAAAGTTGGAAGTTTGAAGGAGTTTGAAACTAAACTCGGCCTCTGTCTAGCATCTCTCCTGATTAGAGACAATGAAACATTAGTTAAGCTTTCCTTTTGTTGCCTTTTCTTTTCTCATTGAGGGGGATATAAGGAATCTAAACCCCTTTTCTCCCCCTATTCTTGTTCTAGTGGAGTCCTTAATGATGACTTATGAGGAAGTGAGCTCGCCACTACCAGTAAAGAACTGATCACTAGGTATAAGGGACAAAAACAATTGAGAGAGAAAAGAGGGCGAGATCTTGGCATTTCACACTTCCTTTTAAGGTCTTCTCGTTTCTCAGTATCAAGTTTCACAGTGATTGATTAATCACCTAACCTAGAAAAAGAAGTTGCTGATAGCAAATGGATGTGTCTTAGCATAGATTCATCAGTCATCACAAGGGCTTTTTAAGGTTTTTGGTTCAAGCCTATCCCAATTCATGATAGCTGACAGTTCTAATATGAACAAGAGACAATTAGACATACTCACATACCATGTCATTTTAGTATCTATTTTAAAATGAGAGACATAATAAATTACTCCCTCCTTTATAAATTGATCATCATATAATAGAATCTAAAATTTCTCAAATTGATCATTGTATAACTATATGGACAAGGATTTTATAGGAATACAATTAATGCAGTATGAGAGAACGTGTGCGTGCTAGGGTATACTCTTAATTGACATGGAGTTTTAATCGATGCATACATTATGAGAGAATGTATGCATAATATCTTTATTGATGTGATTTAAATTATACTTAGTTTTGGTGTATAAACTTATACGATGATCAATTTATAAAGGAGAAAGTAGTATGGTAGACGTAATTCTCATGCAGATGCTTCATGCTTCCCATGAGAAAGAAAGAATGGGACTCTTGATGCTGAAGCTGGAAGCTACGGTCTACTGGGCGTAGGAGAGAACCAAAGTTTCGGCCATTTTTCGCATTATGGTAGAACTCTGATAGTAGCCCGACCTACGGCACGTCTGCCTCCCCAGGCGAACAAACAAAAGGCGACCCCTTCCGTCGTGCAACTGCAACTGCCTGTGCTACTCCTGCAATGCAACAAGAAAGATTTCCTTTCTCTCTCATCCCCATCATGCCTCTCCTTTCATGGCACCTTTCATGGCAGAGACGCAGCAACAGGATGGAAACAACAGCAGCAGCAGCAACAACAACATCATGAGCAAAATGCTGTGACAGCGACACACTCTGTCTCATCGAGTACCACTAACTACTACTCGTACTCGCTACTGAAGATTATGCTTGCTACTACTACGTACAGTACGAGTACTCTACCACGCGAAGCATGAAGCATTTCATGCCATCATCCATGGCGATGATGATGGTGTTGCAGTCGATCGATCAGTGGCTGCAAAGGTCGGAGAGCTCCTTCCTGCCCTCGACAATGTCGTCGAGGAAGTCGTCGAGCTGGCAGACGAGGCCGTCGGTGCCGGTCCGGAGCACGTCGAGCCACGCCTTGAGCTCGTCGACCTTGTCCTTGACGCCGCCGTCGCCGTCCTCGCACTGCTGCTTGCGGGGGCCCGCCGCCACGGCGCGCTCCACCTCCTCGTGCGCCGCCTCCACGGCGGCGCGCGCGCACCGGAACTCGTACATCCGGATGCCCCCCCGCGCCGCGCCGGCGCTACCGTCGGCGTCGGCCTCCTCCGCCATCCTCTGCTGCAGCATTGCGATGGACGCCACGAACCCGCCGGCGTCCGCGGCGCCATCCGCGGAGCACGGCCCCGCTGCGGCGGCGGCGCAGGAGACGGCGCCGGAGGCGAGGACGAGGAGCAGCAGCGAGCTGGCGTTGTGCAGCGCGTAGAGCAGGCCGCGGAAGCCGTTGAAGCCGCTCAACCTGGCGTCCGCGGCGCGCAGCAGCAGCCGCTCGTCGAGCTGCAGCGACAGCGGCGCGATCCTCGCCTCCGACAGCGCACGGTTCTCCTCCTCCGCCGCCATGGCCTCCCTCCTCGACGCAGAGATCGCCCTCATCACCTGCACCGATCAAACAAATCTCCATAAACACAAAAAAACAGAGCATCCAACAAAGAACACATAGTAGCGATCAATCGATCAAACACACAAACAGAGCAAGAACCACTAATGGCGTGTCGCAGCACAGAAACAAACACGTTTCGCAACCAACCAACCTGGCGAGTGGAGAGAGGGGAAGGGTCCTGGAGCCAGTCATCCATGGCGGCCGCAGCACAAGACGCGGCAGCGCAATACCGCTCGACGGCGGCAAGGCCGACCTTGACGGCGAGGCAAGCCTCCCAGAGCCGCGCGGTCTCGTCCATGTACTCGTCGAGCCACCGCCCACCGGGCGGCAGGTGGAGCTGCCCCACCAGCAGCGTGAGCTGCGAGTGCAGCCCCCTGAGCAGCGCCGCCGCCCGCAGCAGCGCCGGCAGCGACGACAGCCCGCCGCCGCTGCTCAGGTCGTCCAGCCCTCTCGCCAGCGACGTGAAGAAGGCGTTCATGGCGAAATCCCCACAGCAAGAAAGATCGAACACCGGTCGATCGATGCGTCTGGAAGGTCGAGCTCCGGCTGGCTATATATAGCGCGCGGTGCAAGAAGGGCAAGGAGGAGACGATCGGGGAGGAGGAGGAGGAGGCGGGGGGCGTGGAGGGGCAATGATGGGTGTCTAGACGAGGGGGAGAAGGGTGATGATGAGGTTGGGGGGAGGCAGAGGCACAGCCATGGCTGATGTCTCGCTCGCTCGCTCGCTGCTGCTCGCTGTGCTGTGTGCGGTGCTCTGGTCTGGTCTGTGGCTCCGCGCGCGGCGTACGAGCGGGGCGCGTTTAATGGCTGCCTCCTCGCGACACCGCGCGTTGCCGGGTTTCCGGAGGAGGTTAGGCTTAACCGCCGTCTTTCTTCGGTTTCACTGCGGATGTTGTGGGAAACAATTTTAATTTCTAGAGGGCATCCTCGTATTTTTAAAACACAACAGAAACATAGGTAATCATAAAACACGCATACTCATCGCTATAAATAAACACGCACACAATACATCTATAAACATTTTTTAAAAAAGTTACTGTATATACGATTATGTAGCGTTACACAACCAAATCCCATGGTATTTTCTAGCCGTTTCTAACGAAGTAACACGTGACATTCACTATCTGTTAGCAATCGTATAATTATCGTACATATAAATCGTATACATAGCATTTTCGATTTTTGAAACACTAGACCGACATATCCTCGTCAATCATGAACGTCTCACTATCGATGATTACGTCGCCTGCACCGAAAGAATATCACCCATCTTAAGCCTAGAACTTTAATGGGTGATTTGGTTCCGTCACAAGAAAACTAACTAGTTAAACTACGTTTAGTTCGCTAGTTATTTACATATTATCAAAATAATTAGGAAAAGTATAAAAATTTAACGAGATCAAACTCCATAAGCCTACAATATTAATCAAGTTAAATTTTAGAGTGGCATATCACATATTAATATATCTTGTCAGTTTTAAAAAATATTTTATAATGCAAACATAATGTTACTAGTAGAGTTCAAGATCCATTCCCCATGTGTTTTTAGCCATTTCTAGCGCGTACCGCAGGGGGGCGTTGGTGGGGGAGGTTGTTGCTCCATGGGGTGGCCCGCCTACGGTAGGGGGGAAAAACATACCTACCAGATTATCAGCTTTTGGTGAAATTTCTCCACCGGAATATTGCGCTTTCTGCATAGTTCAGCGGTCAAAATGGCATGGCATGGAACGTCCAGTCCTTGACTACGGAAACAAAACAATCGAGCACTAGAAACAGTCTTGGAGAGGGACTTGGTCGTGTGTGGTTTGTATGGTTCACTGAACTTGGAGAGTATAGTAGTAGTAGACTTTTTTTTTTGGCATTGAATATTTGCAAATAGTTCAGCTGCTCTAGCGATGCCATTGAGTGGTTATGTTGGCTAAAATGTCAAACCAACTGCACATTGTAGCCACCTCTAGTTACAGTTACCAAGGATTCTCTCATCCATCCTTTAGATTTTTTTGTTATTCTTTCAACATTTGTTCATTTAAAAATTTGAAAATAAATCGTCCATACCAACCAAATTTAAGGCCAAATGTCATGCCAAAGAATTTTTGTAGCGCAAAAAGCCAAGATGTGGCGATGGTGATTTACTATACTATTGTGGAGTAACCAAATCATTACCACACCATAGTTTTTAACCCATGTGGTAACATTGTCTTGTCATGCCACTAAATATTGTCACTTTGATTATGTTGCCACCTACTGACTTGACTCTTAGCATCTGCAGCCCCATCGTTTGGCTTTTTCCCTATAAAAATAAATTTATATTTTATATATGTGTTATTGGTGGCCTAAAAGCTAATACTGAAAAAGAAACTATAATAAAAAAAATCTCAAAATTAAGTTTAAAAATTTAAAAATTGCCTTTTTTTGGCTGATTAGGCCATCCGATAGGAGCCTATTTGTTGGTTTGCGCAGCCAAGATTTAAATTTTAAACTTAATTTTAAGTTGAATTTGGGATGTTTTCTATCATTGTCTATTTTTCAATACCGTCTTTTAGTCTGTGAATAACATAATTTTTATCTATAAATCATTTCTGATTGCTTCGTTCATACTTCTATAACAACCAATGGCATGGACCAGGATAACAAATAAGCAAAAGCCACTATATGAAGCGGCAAAATAGAAATATCCTTTTTAACATTATACAAAAACATCAATTTTTTTTAAAAAGGCTCTTTTCCATAGAGGAAAAATATATTATTGCTGTGAGGAATATAGAGTTTTCAGTTCTCTCAGTAAAAAAAACTGTTTTTCTATAGCTTGGTAGGATTAACTTATTTTAGCCACAGGGACAGATATGATGAGTGATGGTGCAATTTAATTAATGAGTTAATTTTACTTTGGGCTATGTTTTATTGCCAAAGTTTTATTTTGGACCACCATTTATCTAATCTTTTCACTTTGGACTAGGTAACTTTACCTTTGTCGCATAATGGACCACCCCAAAACACATTTTCATTTCTTCGATGACTTCGAGCAAATTGTTAACGACATACCAGCAAACTTTCATATCTATATGCATGATATACTTTGTCGAAAGAGACGCTAGACATCACAAGCGAAAAGAGTTAGGGTTGTCCATTGTGCAACAAAGATAAAGTTAACTAGTTCAAAGTGAAAAGATTACGTACAGGGTGGTACAAAATAAAACTTTGATAATAAAGTACAATTCAGTCTTAATCTTATTTGTCACAACAACGCAGATAGTACAAAGTAGAGGCAACTTGTTCTGCTTGCGAATTGTGAACTGCATCAGTATTCTGCCTGGTACTACAAATATCATCAGAAAAAGCAGTTTCCTTTTTGTAGGTTGTGGATCACGCTCCGACAACACAGCGTAGGGTTAAATTAAGCTATGCGATATTTAGTACCATCAATCCCATCAGTCCATTTGACATCCCAAGCATGCGTTATTCGATTCAATCTTATACCTCCCTTTCCTCCCCCTTTATTCCCTTTCCAACTCAGAGATGCAAATCTTATCCTGCCAAAGCCACTACATATCATAGCTCACTCGAATTCTCTTCTACAGTTCATCCCAACTCCCATTAGCAAGGAGCTAAAGATCTTCACTACTTTTACACCAACGAAAAACAATTATACTCATTCTGTATCTTCAGACAAGATCACAAGAGTCCAGAGACATCTAGTCGAAATTATTGCAATACACGAACAGTTACCTAGGTAAGGCTATTTTGTACTTTTATAGAATTCCAGTAGAAAACATCCTGAGCTTTAAATCATGCACTATTCTCCTGTTTATTCGGGTTGTCAAATTGACCCCTTTTTTGTTTCCCCTCCTTTACATGAACAGTGGCTAATACTTCCTCCGTCTCAGATTACAAGACGTTTTAACTTTAGTCAAAGTCGATCAAATTGTTTCAAGTTTGATTAAGTTTATAAATAAATATAGTAATATTTATAATACTAAATTAGTTTCATCAAATCAATAATTAAATATATTTTCATAATAAATTTGTCTTGAGTTGAAAATGTTACTATTTTTTTCTATAAATTTGATTAAGTTTAAAGCAGTTTGATTTTGACCAAACTCAAAACTTCTTATAACATGAAATGGAGCGAGTAGCAAATTAACTGGCGCCATTGTGTGGCATGATTTCAGCGTTGTCTGCTTGCCATTTGGCCGTCTCAGTAAGTTTCAGACGAAGAGTTAACTGTCAGGGCTAGTGTACTCAGATCACCACTCCCTGCTCAGAGAGGGACAATTACCCGACATGCATGGGATTAGCATGGTTTTCGGTCTGAGCAGCGAACTTCTTGTGATGCGCCTTTGCGCCTTTGTGTTCCCATCTTGTCAAGCACTGAAAGATGATCAATCCTAATCCTGCTCTTTGTGCGCGTAAAGCCTGTGGAGACACGGCAAAACAGCCTCGTCGAGCAGGGACATGAATGATGATACCAGCCATGGAAGGTGGTCATGGCAGCTCCCAAGCAAGAGGACAAAAACGGAAGGCTTTTTCTTCAGAAATGAGAACTCTGAACTCTGAATGTCTGAATGGAACTTCTTTGTATGCTGCATAATTTCTTTTGGAAACATCTGAAAGCAGGGTTGTGGTTAATTAAAAAACCGGTCTACTAGACCATGAACATGGAACAGGAGCCCCTAGCTACTATGCTTACCGTAAACGCATGCAAGAAACACTTTTGTATTGTCACCTGCTGTAATGAGACATCTTTGCAATAACTACAGCAATTTGAGCTAAAATTGGTCAACACTATCATGCTTAGGGTCCCCAAATTAAACTGCACTTTTGACTAAGAATTGGCAGAAGCTAGCGGCAGCAAATTGTTCCTTTCCATTGGACATATTCCCCAACTCATTATTTAACGACGCTTTTCCATTCCACTTGATACGCTAGAAGAACCGTGTGGTTTATCATATCTGCAAACCAAACGGATGCAATCGCTAATCACATGGATAAATCTTCGCAAAAGGGAGAGATTTCGGGTGTGTGCGTGCGCATGCGTTGTTAGAGCTGCTACTCGTGGGATCTTGGAGAATGTGATGCTTGTAGAAAGAAACAGTTAAGGGGTATAAACAAATGCTGGAGAAGCAAACAGGATCCTAAACCGTGATCTCGCGTAATCTAATCACGGTCTATTGTATCGCCAACATGTGATAGGTGTCTAGAAGCTTGCATTTTAATACTACCGGCAAAGCTTGATTTGCCTCTGCTAATGTGATCCAAACATGATAAACCGGTTTTGTATCCATCCCTGAATTAGGTATTCTCTTGCCTTCTGACAGTGTGATCCAAACATGATTATCCGGTCTGTATCCATCCCCGAATTAGGTACTGTCAAATACAGTGAATACACTATTGTCATGTGTATGCATTCTGAATATAAAATAGCCCAAAATGTCATGTGTGACCAAGTTTTTTATGAAGAACACATGAGCAAATCAGCGTGCATTATACAGTGGAGTACACTTAATCCTGCATTTATTTTGTTTGCTAAGGAGACAGGGAGACGATGGAGTTGGAAGGCATGAGATTTGCGCTGCACCAACCCACATGGATGAAGGATTCAAGGGGGACAAAGACTGCTGCTGAGCCTCTTGAGTGAGTCCCATCATGGTCACTCATGGCAGTAATTATGGCCGCAATTATGCCTGCCCAAAAGCCCACAGGGCGGGCAGGGCCAAATGCAAGTATGCAACCGACCCTAATGGAGGGGATTAGCAATAATTTCCTCGTTTGATGCTTTTGACCACCGATGATATCAGCACTAATCACAGGGGTGGATTGTACACAACACACTACACAAAGGCCAAAGGGATCCATGCATGATGGTGCTGCGTTTGTAGGGCACTCGGCCTAGACAGAACCCCCGAAAAGGCTGCAAAATCTGCTGCAGCTGCAATGTGAGCTGAGAGTGAGGCCGATCGAGCTCGAGCTCGAGCTCGAGCTCTCCTCTCCCCTTCGATTCTTTTTGGACAGTGCGTGAGCTAATGGCCCCGGCCTAAGCTCTCCTCTCCCCTTCGATTCTTTTTGGACAGTGCGTGAGCTAATGGCCCCGGCCTAATTCAATAGGGCCAGTATTTAATAGTACGGGCAGTCTCTTTTTCCCTGCAGGGCTTGTCTTGGCCGGTGGGTAACACAATCTCAGAATCAGTACTGCTAATGATCCGCTTGGTTTTTAATACCGCTACAACTACTAGCACTACTATTCCTAGTTGCAGAACGGAGAGTTGAGCTAGGCTGTAAAGATCGCGGAGCACGAGTAATTCTTGCTTGGATGCATGGACAGATGGATGCGTGTGTGCATGGGTGCAGCTGCAGTGGCGCCGTCATCATGTGGTTCAATATTGGGGCGAGCGAAATCTATCATTTGTCGGGCCGACACGCCAGCATGGACGGATCGACGGACGCTGGCTGGTCTCAGCCGTTGCTCCTGCAGCCTCCGCGTCGACGGGGCGGAGGAAGACGAGAACGAGACAGCGAGTGTGTGCGCAGCCAGCCGGCCAGGCAAGGCATGATTCGGTCCGGTCTGGCTGGCTCCGATCGGCAGCGCGCGCGCGCGGCGCTGTCAACCATGTGGCGCTGCGCCTCGCGGGGAAACGACACGGCGCGCGCGCGCGCTGCGTGACGCGTTCGTTTCGGTTGCATGCGAATCGCGGGGCGGATCGATCGTGCCGGATTTGAGTCATTTGGCGGGGGGGGGGGGGGGGGGGGGGTGCTGGTTTTGGCTGCCCGCTCGGCGCCGGCGTTGGTGGATTCCTCGTGTGCTTCTTTCGGATTGATCGATCTTGTTGGCTGCCCGCTCGGGAAATGGCTTGGTGCGTTTGCGTCAGGAGTGGTCGCCGGCTCGGCCGGGTGGGTCGATCGAGTTGTAGGGGCCGCCGGCCGCAGCATCACATGCTCGCCTGCTGCTTTGCTTTCATCTGCTGCGCAGAGGTAAAGGGGTTATTAGTGAACGGACAAGATCTACAAGTTTTCAGTCATGCCGGCACGGACTTTCCATCGGGCCTGGTCCAGTAAAAAACCAAAAAACCGCGGGCCTAACCGCCTAAGTCATGTATGCAATCGTTGTGTGGGCTAGAACCAAACTCCTGCGCTTTCGAAGCCCAATACCAACCGAATAGCAGCGACGACGTAACGCGGCCCGTACGCATGCGGTCCGCTCTCACAGTCACAGCGTACGCGAGCGGAGCACCTCGCGGCGCGGCCCAAACCAACCAAGTGCACGTTCTGCCTGCGTCGCGTCTCCTACACGTTGCCCCAGCTGTAGATTGGCGGCCCACACGCAACCGGCGGCCGATTCGGTGTCACCCGCCAGTTCGCCACCGAGGAGGCGTCACGAGTTGCAATGAACGATGCAATGGATGTTGACGTTGCAGGCTCAGAAGATGCAACGAGTTTTGAAGTTTTCCGGTCGCGTTGCAGCTGCTCCGGCTTTGCTGACGCTTTTCTTTTGCTACTCGCCTGATGATAGAACCTTATAGGTTGACAACAACGAGAGCGAAACAAGGTGCATTGTTGTCGGTTGTCCGCTTCCGGTTGTCTACGACGAACAGGCGCTGAACCGTGGTGGATTCATCAACACGACTACAGTACCATCTCACTTCCCTTACGCACTGCACAGTGGACTCTGCCGGCGCTCTCTCGCAAAGCTGGACTTTGCAACAGTCGCAAACTCGAGTACAAATCTGGACTTCAGCTGGTGCACCGCTGCCGCTAGATCTGTGAATGCAAGTCTGCAACCACAACACTTTAAGGCCCTAGCTATCGGTCTGAAACAGAGAGACGCTCATTCAACTATACCCTGTTACTATTACTATATGTCTCAACTCTCAAACTTGCGTAAACTTATCAAGGATGTGCCCACAGGTGAACAGGCCACAGTCTACAGATTCTTGTCTTTGTCCGGTTAACAGGCCCCGTATCACAAACGGGTCCCGGTGGGGACACCGCCGCAGCCGTCGATGGGAGCGGATGAACGGCTAAAATGCATCGTGATCCGGATCTCGGCCGGGACCGCTGCTGCTGCTGCGAGAGTTGTAGTAAAATCCAGCGGTCAGGAGCTCAAGAAGCGAAATACCCGGGCAGCATTCAATTCCGCTGTACGCCCGCTTGGCAGCGCCGCTGCTGCACCACCCCGCATCCATCCGCTGCGGCCACGAGACTCGGTGGCATTGCTTGCTGGCTCGCGCGCAGATCTGGTCCGGTACGACGCGTGCACGGTGGTGGGGGCGACGCGTCTGCACGGTCGCGCGGGCTCCCCCACCACGACGCGCGCCCGCGCCCCTGCCCGATCGAGCGCCGGGACGGGGACGGAGACGCGATTGGCTCGTACGCGCGCGGGGGGCATGCGTGTGCCCGGCGCCCCGGCGCGCACGGACGCGGAGACGCAACATTTTGTCCCGGGGTTCGGGACGTGACGTGCTCCACCGATCGGGGTTCTTGTCGCTGAATATCGGTGAAGTGTCGGCTCGGTTGGAGACGAGTAGCCCCGGTGTCGAGTTACTGTTCCTCTCTTTGGATTTACTCTACTGGCTATATATACCGTGTTGGCTGTTTACCCGCCGGTAATTGGAGGTTTGCTACGATGCGTACAACTACTCAAGCGAGTAAAAACAAATTCTTTTACCAGTGGCTGCATCCATGGTTGCACTGCATCAAACGTTCGTGCATAAAGCTGAGCTCAAATCATTACGTACTCCCTCCATTCAAAATTGATCTACATATTTCATAGGTACACTAAGACCAAAAAAACTAATAACTCTCTCATACTATATTTATTCTAGCAACAAACTCTATGCACCATCCCTACTATTTTCCTAGACAATAGCAAATCAATATATTGCATGTGTTATAAATACTTATAAATACTTGTGTGCATAGATGCATGTATCAATGTTCATTTACTCCAATGCACAAATAACGAATAGACTTAATGAATGAACACAAATATATAGATCATTTAGTAATAACCTCAAAAAAAACTATATGTAGATCAATTTGGAATGGAGGGAGTAGTATGTACCGCTGTGAAACTGTGACCACTCCTCATCCCGAGAGGCGAGAGTCACGGTCATCGTAGGGTACAAAACCACAAATCACGATGAAAAATGCGTGTGCATGTCCGATGAAAAGGAAAGAAGGAAAAAAGAACGAAAATGATATACATATGACCCTGTTGTCCGGCTACTGTGTATGACTCTGGTCACATGGAAAGACACAGACGGTAAAAGTCTCACTCCGTAATAGAATCTGACATACGTAGTGATGCCATAACGGAGTCGGACGCTAGTCGAACGCTGGATTCGTATGTATAGCAGCGTTCAACAAAGAAATGCGTGTGCACGTTCGATTTTAATCAGCGAATTATTGGTGTGGAATTTCCGTGCCTGAAACATGGGCACGCATCTGTTAAATAATTAATCGACTCTCGGGCTCACCGCTCACGCGAATGCAATCAAGCGCCAGGTGATTAACACCGTACAGGGGCAGTTAGCACAGCGGAGTACGTCACGATTTTAATTCAGGGCTTAAATGAGGTTCTGACTGCCAGCGTGGAATAGTACTCCGTGCTTGTGAGTTTTGACGTGGAGATGGAAGCTTCACAAGCTAGCCTTCGATTGCTTGTGCCTGGAAGAGAAAAAACAATTTCAGGGCCCTTTGAATCGTAGGAATGAAAAAACAGAGGAATAGGAAAAACACAGGATTCTGATAGGAATACAATTGTAAAACAGAGGATTGCAAAACACAGGAAAAACACAGGAATGGCAGTTTGATTGGACCACAGGAAAAACGCAGGAATCAGATGAGAGAGATAGACTCAGAGGAAATGTTCCAAGAGGTTAGACCTCTTGCTAACTTTCCTCCAAAATGTGCATAGGATTACCCATTCCATAGGAATTTTAAAGGATTGGATAGGATTCAATCCTTTGTCTCAAAGGCCTTCATAGGATTTTTTTTCATAGGATTGAAATCCTCCAAAATTCCTACATTTTTCCTACAAATCAAAGTGGCCTCATTTTTTGGCCTTCAACCTCACAAGAGCCACAGTTACGTGACATTTCCTGCCCACTCTCTGCCTTGATTTGATGTTTTATTCGTTCTTGGCCTTTTCTTAATAGTACTAGAAACGGTTCCTTTAATGGAGTAGTATAGGGTGTGTTCAGTTGACGCTAAAATTAGAAGTTTTGTTGAAATTGAAACGATGTGACGAAAAAATTAAAAATTTATATGTTTAGAAAAGTTTTGATGTGATAAAAAAAATTAAAAGTTTGAAGAAATAGTTTGTAACTAAACTCGGCCACAGCCGATCGATCAAACAAGGATCTCGTGTAGTAGTGTTGAATCTAATTATACATTCTATACACGCCAAGTAGGAATATTGTATAGTGTAGATCCACGGCTCAATAATGTCTCCATACACATATATAAAAATCGATTAGTAGTACTAGGTGCAACGAATTTCCACGGCGCAACATTTACACCTGATGTTCATTTGTAACATTTTCCCGGTCCACAGAGCAGTAAAAACTCAGGCTATGCACTTCATGGCTTCTTTATTTCCTTGCTCCATTTGGGTTGCCCTCGCAGCAAAACCGGCAAGTAGCAACAGTAACCTAGACGAGAGCAGCATGTCTCCCTGTAATAAATTCTGCAAGCAAACTAAGCACAATATGGGCTCTCTCGCAGTAGATGAGCTCTGTGGCTTGCATGCAGTAGTATATTTGCCAATTGCAATGCAAGCCTGCCCATGGCATGCGATCATCTTGTGCAGATGACACAAACAATATCAGGTCGCCCTTGAAGCAATTGCGTGTACTAAAAAATGGCAAGGCTGTTCCGTCGAGGAGCGAGGAATACGTAAGAATCTACTCCTACGTACCCAGCTGCCATGCTGCTGCAGCCATGCAGAGCAACAGAGGGGCTAGTTGTCTCGTCCATCCATATTCACTGAGCGGCCATGAAGTACTATTCACTTCTCACGATAAATTACACAGACCGTAGAGATATGCGTGTTCATCCAGCTAGCCTTGCGTGCGTGAGAATTGTCAGAGACATATAGTAGTACTATTAAGTTATTTAAGTGTGTTTTTAGGTGTTAATAACTTGCAGACTGGTCCCAGGAAATCTATATGGTTTTAGGGTGTGTCTTAGCAGTATTGAAAACAGTGCGCTTCTTCTTCTTCTCTTCTTGGCTGACCCTAAGCTAGCTTCAAAAACAAAACAGTGGAAAGGGGCAGTAGGGCTAGCATAGCACATGCATGTATAAAAACAGGAGTTTAATTTGTATCATTTTCCAAAGGAAAAAAATGCATTTGGAATGCTTACGGTGCATGATACGTATATGTGGATGTCCTGCCAAGAATCCCGCACATTACGATTGATGCCGTATTGACCAATCCATCTCTTGGTTTTTGGAGCTAACAATAATGCCAACGAAAACCGGCAGATTCTTTTTGCGCGCCCGGGCATGCACGAAACATATCCGTAAGCATGTGAAAGGGTATAGTATAGGCCACCGGATCAACAACAGTAGATAGTACACATACGTATATACGTCGATTCGATTATTACTGTGGCATTAATTTACCACTTCAGCCTCAGTGTACTGCAACAGTGAGTAAAAATAATCTCTTCACACTGAGATGATCAAAGGCCCAAGATTAATTAATAAACACGAGCATATGCACTTTGAGGATTTGAAAAGTCTGGATTTTCAGTTTGTTTTCCTTCTAGTTCATTATTTGGATATAATTATGGGCTCTTTGAATCTAAGTAAGAATATACTAGCTAGTAGATTATTTAGGTTGTGTTCTTTTATTGAAGTTACCAACTCAACAACTCTCGCCTTTCTTGTACACGCTTTTTAAACTACTAAACGGTGTGTGTTTTTATAAAAAAAAAATACGTAAATTGCTTTTAAAAAATCATATTAATCTATTCTTAAAAATAACTAATACTTAATTAATTATGCACTAATGAGTCGGTCCGTTTTAACGTGCATGAAAGATTAGTTCCCAACGCCTTAAAACGAATACAGCCTTAAAGAGCTAAAATTCTAGGAGAATTTGAGGCTGCCAGAGCCTAGAATCCCTCTGGACACGGCCTATGTACTTCAGGAACATATCCTATCCTATATGTACACAAGCATTCTCGTGCACACTAACTAATAAATTCCCAAAAATTCTTTAAAAAACACATATGTATTTTTATAGTATTACATCTACGTGTAAAGTTTCATCTTTAAATTCATCATACATAAAATAGACTTATAGTCTTAAAATTGTCAGTTTTTCTTAGGACTAAAATATAATAAATTTAATGTTAACATATTTTACACGTAAGTATAATATTATTGAAAGTATATGCACATATTTTTCTAAATTTTTCGATAATATTTATTAGTTGATGTACGCGTGAAGCTTATGTATACATGATATATTATCGTGTCACTCTGCACAGATATGCAGCAGTACTCTTTTGTCTGCATTAAGTTTTTTTCTGCACGTATATACTACTCCCTCCGTTTCAAAATGTTTGACGCCATTGACATTTTAGTACATGTTTGACCGTTCGTCTTATTTAAAAAAATTAAGTAATTATTAATTCTTTTCCTATCATTTGATTCATTGTTAAATATATTTTTATGTAGGCATATAATTTTACATATTTCATAAAAGTTTTTGAATAAGACGAATGGTCAAATATGTGCTAAAAAGTCAACGGTGTCAAACATTTCGAAACGGAGGGAGTATACCACTAGGAGATTACTGTGCCGAGCTAGAACCTTAAAGATGAGCTAGAGTAAGTAATCAGTGGAGGAGTATTCACTAATCAGCTAGCACGGGTGCAACACGCTCTCGTGACCACCCCCCCATCCCCTCTCCTTGGCTCCCACTCTTTAAGCGGCCCTTGTCCTTTCAGCTCCTCGGTCCCTCCCCCTCCATCTCACTCCCTTATATCGCTCGCTCACTCGCTAGCTCGCACCGCGCCGGCCGGGAGCACGCACGCACGCATTGCCATCGCCGTGCGCGGAGGAGGAGAGGAGATCGAGGTCTCGAGGTCGTTGGTTGGTTGGTTGCATGGCGAGCGGTGGCGGGGAGCACTTCTTGCGGCAGCTGAGCGCGAGCAACGGGGGATACGGTGGTGCGGCGCAGTATCAGATGGGGCGAGGGGTGGTGGCGGAGGAGGAGGTGGAGCTCGGCGGAGGAGGCAGGAGGAGGGGCTCGAAGCGGTGGTCGAAGAAGAGGGCGGGGAGGGGCGGGTACGGCGGCGGCGGCGGGGGGAAGGGGGACGCGGCCGCGGCCGCGGCGGCGGCGGCGGCGGTGGCCGGGAGGAAGCGGGTGATGGTGGTGGTGGACGACACCTCCGGGGCCAAGCACGCCATGATGTGGGCGCTCACCCACGTCGCCAACAAGGGGGACTTCCTCACGCTGCTCCACGTCCTCCCGTACGCCGGCGCCGGCAGAGGCGAGGAGACCCCCTCCCTCGCCAACTCCCTCGGCACGCTCTGCAAGGCCTGCAGGCCAGAGGTAGCGTATACGCGTATACGTACATCATACGTGCATGATGTTTCTTTTTTTTTCTTTATTTTTTTTAGAGGGATGCATGTCATTTTGTGTGCTGTTTTTACTTTTGTGCTCTAATATGTGTTTTCAAATTACAAAATTTTAGGCGCTTCGATTAGAGAATCATGTGTCTGATCTCTGCTGTCTAGCTTTGGTCATTCTGGATTTGGAAGCATCTGCTTGGAGGCAATGCACGAGGGAATTATTACTGCTAGCTCACAAAGAATTAGAAAAAAAAGCTTTTGTTAGTGTACTGGCTCATGAGAACTTGACTAAACTGAAGGATAAAAATAAAGTATAATTTACTGTACGGTTTGTAGAGTTATCAATCCTGAAGGTCACCTGAGAGGGATAGTTGTAAAGTATTATTTGTTGGGGGACAATCATACAGTAGATCAGATCAGATATCAGAACATACATGAAAAGGGGATCGTATTCCACTTTTCATGGATGAACGGATCTTGCATCTTGGCAGGCCAAAAAGGTTCGAGTCTTTGATAAAAGTTAAAAAGTACTACCTCCGTTCCATAATAAGTGCATAAGTGCAGCTCCGTTCCATAATAAGTGCAGCCATAAGTTTCCGCGCTCAACTTTAATCGTCCGTTTTATTTGAATTTTTTTTATAATTAGCATTTTTGTTGTTATGAGATGATAAAACATGAATAGTACTTTACTTGTGACTTATGTTTTTAAATTTTTTCAAAAATTTTTTAATAAGACGAACGGTCAAAGTTGGGCGCGGAAAACCATGGCTACACTTATTTTGGGACGGAGGAAGTAATTAGAAAAGAACAATTTGTGGGGCTCATGCTCATCCCAGGTTCTAAAACCATTAGTAAAATGCATCAGTAAAATCCTACCTAAACCGGCCGTAAACAATGGCATTATGAGATCATATCATCATTCCTTCCTTGATTTGCTTGCATTGCTTGAATCAAAAGTCAGCACTTCAATGTAGTAGTGTACTACTAGTAGTACATCCCTGCGTAAGAGCAACAGTACCGTGCATGAAGCCATGAACTATTCCTTTGTCCTACTATAGCATGTGCAAAGGAGGGCTCATACGAAATGGGTGTGAATGTGGTAGGTGGAGGTTGAAGCACTTGTGATCCAAGGACCAAAGCTGGCCACTGTCCTCAGCCAAGTGAAGAAATTGGAGGCGTCTGTGCTTGTGCTCAGCCAATCCAAGCCATCCCATTTCTGTTGGTTGAGTTGGTAAGCATTTCTCACCTCCTACCACTGTAGCTCTATCTTTCTCATCCCTATTGGATGTGTTAAAAATGTGAGGCTCAGGTCAACTATGAATGGAAACTGGCGGGGAGAATATAGTATCATGGTGTCAGTCAGTCCCTAGTGTTATTTTAAAACAATGCCCAGATTAATGCATATGGCTAGGTTCCAATAGAAACCTTTAGTTGTACATCATTTTTTATATCGTACAAGTATCAGTTTATCAGGATACATAATTACCACTAGATCTAAATTTATGGGGAGAGATCTGGTCATCTTTTATGATAAGCAGGCCCACTAACAAGCAATGAGTAAACTGTTTGGGAAATAATCCTCCTTCACCACCGTTCAATAGCAGGGTCCCCTGCCTTTCGGGAAAATAACACCAGGCAGCAGCCTCCATGTGCTATCCATAAATCACAGATGCTTTCCTTGTCCTTTTTTGGTCACAACTCAACCAAATGAAAGCAAGACTCCTACACTTCACTCACCTAATTTTTGCTACGTTCACGTGGACAATGTAACAATCACCATCACCAACACATTGAAGTTGAGTCAGGAAAAGTTACTTTTCATCTTGTCGTAAACTATAGCTATGGTCCTTGTTGAGCAAATGCAAATGTCTGCCTGCGATTTTACAGCATCCTGCGGAGCAGCAGCGAGGAGTTCGTCGAGCAATGCATCAACCAGGCTGAGTGCCTGACGTTGGCAGTGAGGAAGCAGAGCAAGGGCGTCGGCGGGTACCTCATCAGCACACGGTGGCAGAAGAACTTCTGGCTCCTGGCTTGACAAAGCCAAGGACTATTCAATTTTCTGCCAAGGCTTTCAAGTCTCTACATAATCATATTTTTACCCCCGTATATCTGCCATTCTGTTTTAACTGAGTGCGCCATAAAAGCCTCCCCGCTGCCATGTTGCGTCACCGTGCAAGTGTTACCATCCGTTGTAAAGCCCAAAGGAGCCCTAGATCTGACCAAACCCTACTTCCCATCTTCTTTTCAAGTTCAGTTTGTGTAATCTTGTGCTGTACTATTGTGTAATGTTGCATAAATGGCCGTTTTCTGTTGTCACGTGTTTTACACTTTTACTTTCATAACAACTCCTCAACTTAACACTACTGCTACAAACCAAGAAATCAAGAGCAACATCAGGTTATTTTCCATAACTGAAGGTCGCATTTCCAATGCAACAGCTAGAAACATGAAGATCTAACAGCTAGTAACATTTTTAGTTCAAATCTTGAACTGGAGTGTGGCTACTGAGGGGGGACCTCGCTTAGCTCTCTCTCACTTAGGAGCAGGAGAGGACGAGAGGTGCAGTTGCATTGGTTGGTTTCAGGCTTGGGCGTGGTCCTCTTTACCGCTATTCTCTGAATCCTAGCACACACCTGCCCGTGGGGCACCGCCTTCAATGGTCGTGGGCCTAGGGGGCAAACAACCAGGCAAGGATCAAGATCCCCAGTTTGCCACCAATAGCCTGATGGCAAAACCAACCTCCTCAAAATATTGCAGCTAATGCTTATGGTAGCTCATACTAGTCATACTACATCTCACACTTCTCACTTAAGGACTGGTAACTCACAATTTATGCACAGATTGTTATACAATAGATAGTAGATCATTTTTTTTAAGAAAATGGAAATGGTTTACATCTCCAGATTCTACCATAAGGCGCACGGCCAATAGATAATAGATCAACATGGATAGATACACAAGCCCGATTCTTCTATGGTCGATGGAATTTACGGTAACGGAGGTCTAAAGCAGACAGGGAAGAGTACTAATACAGAGATCAGTTCTAGTACATAGCTCAGCTAAGCCAAAGAAAGTATTTATCAAGTTCGTCCCGCGCGGGGACAGAGCACTACTAAAACGGAGACAAATGCAGCCACTAACCAGGGACCATTGGCTGTCCTGATTACCTACATAGAGATACCAAACAGGCTGCAGCACCATTATGGTACTTGAAATGATACGTTGGAAGAGCCAGTTAGCCAGAGGCTAGCCTTGCTCATCATTACCACGCCATACTGGCAGTGGTAACTCAAACCCAGTCAAGTCCCCCATGGGAGTCAAGGGACAAGCTCATGATTCTACAGTCCCATTAACTCTTGCAGAACACTGCCCATGCAAATGCAAGCTAGATGCCAGACAGTGAGGACAAGAATTGATAGACAAAAACCAAATTGCATATGTAAATGAAAAATGAGCATAGTGCAAAGCTTCTAGGTTTAACGTTGAAATGCACACAGGAAGGTTAAAAAATAACTGTTGCAGTTTGGAAATGTTTTTGTGCAGATCGAACGCAGGGATATATGTAGAGTATTCTAAGTAGCATTGTGGTTGTCATGGTCAATCCAAGATATTCTAGTCTATGCAGTTAATAGCAGTGATCAAAAAGGAGGGCGAACTTTTCTTTCCTGCTGATCAATACACTGAGAAAAAACTACCTGTGTCTGCGTCTCTTGGCATTTTCTTCTGTGAAGGATTCCCATGCACTATGGTCAAGCTTGCTCAAATCTTCTAGCTCTGCAATGGTAAGCAGGTATTGTGTAAGCTTCACCAGCTCTTGATCAGTGCCTCTGTTTGAATGGGTCCTCTTGTATGGTTTGATCACAAGACCATTCTGTGGATTCATGACAAAGTTCCTTCTGAGGTCATCAAACATGATTGTGTTTGTTTCATTGTACTGCATATGAAAGAAACAGAAGCAATGAGCAAATAATTCAATGAGAATCAGTCACAAATTCACAGTACCACGCCACTACTAACCTCGGGGAACTGAGCCCAAATGACACCAAGAGGCTTGCAATCAAAAGTTTTCTTTTCTGACAGGTTTTCAGATTGCACAGTTATCATCGCCAAGTGATCCATAAGAGCAGTAATTTTGTAGTTGGGGTTGCCAAGAACTCCAAGTTGGTCCATCTTCATCCCCACCCATTTCATGCTGCATTCAAAGGCCAATTGTATTTTTCTTTACTTGTTTCACAGCACAACCATAACCAGTTAACTGATAGATCAGGATCACAAAACGCTTACCTAGTTGCTGACCATATCATGATATCATATTCTGAATATGCAGCAGAGAGGAACTCGTGTAGATCTGTGAAGAGGAATATGGCATCAATCCTCATGACAGCTCATTGGAAAACATAATAGTGGTGATGGGAGATGCCCTTACATGGACGCATCAATTCGATAGGGTTCTCAGCAGCGGACCTATGGTCGAATAGAGTATAATCAATGTCTAAGACAAGCAGTTTTTTCCCTTTGCGGCATGGATTCAATATCTTGATCTACAGAAATAGGAAGAAGAAAAGATAAATAATAAATTCGACGTCTATGTACATTTAACAAGATAGCAATTAGATCAGTGACCTGCTTTCACAACCAACAGCATCAAAAAGCACTATACTTGTATGAGTAGTAGATTATTACATTAAGTAGAAGACACACGCCAGAGTCAGATAAAAAATACTCCCTCCATTTCATATTATAAGTCGTTTAACTTTTTTTCTAATCAAACTTCTTTAAGTTTGACCAAGTTTATAGAAAAATATAATAGTATTTTCAACACAAAACAAACATATTATCTAAATATATTCAATCCTAGATTTAATGAAACTAATTTGATATTTTAAATGTTGCTGAATTTTTCTATAAACTTGTTCAAACTTGATAAAGTTTGACTAGGAAAAAAATCAAACAACTTATAATATGAAACGGAGGGAGTAGCAAATAGACAAGGTGACAACAGATAGTGGGTAATAGAGCAGATGCCAGCCTATAGAGGAATTTCAAAAACTACTTACTATTCTACTCCAAGTGCCTATATGATACCTTTCAGCACAATAAGACATCTACTACAAATCCCAAGCATGCAAAACAACAATTAGAAGTAAAACTAGTACATCTACATAGCTAGATGAGGAATTGACGATAACTTGTGGAACATAGTAGCACATTGCAGTAACCTGAAAATCGCTATAGCGCCCACAAATGTCCAAAATCTCTATCCACAAAAACTACCTCCCCTAGGGGCTTAGACTTATGGATCATTGCTAAGAAAAGAAGTTTCTGGCTATGGCTTCAATCAGCACCACACAAGAGAGAGAATAACCCTCGTCACTGTTATGGCTTTGGTCTATGAGCAAGTGAAACCACAAAATATTTCTAGAATCGACATGCTGACATACTAACAACCTGAACCACGCTAGGAAATATTACCAACTTCATGTAGGTCAAAGGAACAAGCACTAAGATGTGGCTCAGGCTGTCAGAACAAACAGGATATTGTGGAACCATAAAAGCATGGATAAGGAAGAAGCATATGACAGGAAACGAAAATGACACGGGAATATACCTTATATTGACTTGCACGCCGTTTTAGTTTTTGCTTGTAGACATCTTTATCCTTGATAGCAGTAACTTCATTCTGGCCTATTTCATAATCATTGAGTATCTCTGGATCATCTTCTTGGTCCACAAATATTTCATCTTCAACAGTGCTGAAAGATATACAAAATTAATGCAAAGTAAATAGAAAGCACCTTCAAATGGGACATAAGTACATGGTGTACAAATTCAAATTTTCAAACAGAACCATTATCTTTGAGATGTAACGCAGCAAAAGAGTGATTTGAACCATTGAAAAAAAAAACCCTGAAAACTTGAATATGCTGCTGTTGACTGTTGAGTAAAGCCAGAGTGCTAAATCAATATTAAGAGGAGGTCCATCTCCCATGGTTCATCTTGGAAATGATAAAAACAGATCTGAATCAGGAAAGGTATCAAAGCTCTCACCTCACAGTGCCTCACTAGAAAAACCACAAGTGTCACACCAAAGTATATTCAAGGTAAATGCTTCACAAACTTCCTCTGCAAGCCCTCCATAAGGCATGTTTTTTTCCCTAAAGAGGAATACTACATTACAAGTGTTCATAATTAGCGCAATTACATGCATTTTTCTCACCATCCAAGCATCCACTACTGATCCTACAAATGGAAGTACTATGGAGTGGACAAAATATTAGAAACAAAAAGGTGTGTCAAATGAAAGTTCTTTGTAACAGCCGTCCCAATATAAATAGCATAAGATCCTCCTAGTCTTCTACACCATTAGAAGGTTATCACATGAATGAACAATAATAATCAATCTACACCCAATTTACAATTTGCCAGCTATACAACCTTACTGTGTATAATTAAGATCTCTACTACATAAAAGGGACATATTAGTGGTGGTGGTGGTGAGTCTGCCATCACAATACTATTCCTTGAGTTGGTGCGATTCATGCGGATAATAAGGAACCTCTTGAACTAATTGGGTTTTTGTGGATAGCTCATTTGTGCACATGTGCTGTAATAGGGTTATCTCATTGATTTATGGTTGGAAGTATATATGTTCTCTGAGAAACATATACAACTTTTCATGTTTAGCTCTTCTGGTATATTTACTTGAGATCTGTTGCAAAGCATGAGTTTAGTTAGCAATAACGAATCATGATCCAACCATGTGCAGAATATCGGATTACATCAGTGGCTCAAACCACATAGCACATAAGCATTTAACAGTCAAGAACATACTGACATATAAATTAGTTTGCAAATTTTACCAAGAAATAACATTCACATAAGTGGCAAAGCATAATGAGTAACTTCACATTATAAAACAGAATAAAAGGAAGCTAATCGAATTATGTCCATAGGTAGGGTTTCAAGTTCAACAAAGCAAACTTTCAGAATAGGACACAGATCTATACCCTAAACGAAAATTTTGACCATATACCCTCCGTTTTGATTGAAATTGAGGATTCACCCTGCTGACCCACATGTAAATGACCTTAGATGACTCAAACATGTCATTGGCATAGGAGGGTAAATCCTCAATTTTCCATCTAAACGGTAAATGATCTGATCTCCCGGCCTAAATGGTATTGTCCAAACTCGAAACAGACTTTCTTTAAAGTTCAAGTTCAACAAAGCACACTTTCAGATTAGAACACATCAACACAGATCATAGGCTTAAATGGTACTGTACAAACAGACTAACTAGTTTGCCCCTGGATCATCATTCAGGTTCTTCAATCACCACCAAAAACATGCCAACTGAACATATAACATCAACCACCATCCAATTTCGCATCACTATCAGAAACACATCAGAAAAGAAACGATAACGGGCCTCTAGAGATTTAAGAAAAACAACATCCTGCTGTTTTTCTATTTAAAAAACCCACTAATCCATAATCATTTTGCAGCCATTGGTAACACTAATGCATCAATTTAACAATAAATTCACATGCTCCACGGATGATTCCATTGCAACTACAGCACTCCCGAATGTGTTCAAACTGTGAGGAATCAAGGTTTGAGAAGGTTATTCCTTCCTCTCAGATGAACACCACATAACCTCAGTCACTCCACGTTACTCCACGTCCATTCGTGAAACTAATCTAATAGACAAACGTCTCCACATACTGCTACTGGATGTCAATCCCAAACTTCAAATACCGTTCCCAGCATCTGAGAACCCATAGGAAATAAACAACAATTTCAAATCATGAACAACGCGATGCCACTGGATCGAATAGATCGGTCGAATCACCAACCGAAATCCAACATTCCCCCGAATTACGAGCTAATCATCCAGTTCAACGACGAGTAACCAAATGTTTTCGCAGTCAGGTATCTGCAGAACACGAGCGAGAGTAGACACGGGACGGCACATGGAGGTGTAGGGTTCGAGGAGGAAGGAGGGTATTGCGCTTACCCGATCATGTTGATCTTGACGTTGGGCTTGAAGGGGATGGAGGAGATGAGCTCGGAGTCCTTGCACTCGTTGAGCTTGAACTTGGGGTAGAGCAGCTTCTGCCGTTTAGGGAGAACCCCCGTGACCTCGCAGATGCGCCGCTTCAGCTCCCCCAGCGTGTCGTCCCCGACCACCCGCACCGTGTAGTCGTTCCCTTTCCACTTCGCCACCAGCGTCATCTCCTCCGGTGGCGCTGCCTCCGCCACGGCGGCAATCGCCTCCGGGTCCAGCGGCGGGACCGCCGCCGCCGAGGACGAGGACGCCTCCGCCATCGGCTTGGGGTCTGAAGAAACAAGTGGAGGTTTTGGGGGAGGAGAACGAGAATGATGTGTGCTCTACAGCTCTACTGTTCCTTCTGTACGGGGCGGAGAATAACAGGAGGCCAGGCGTTTACGTAACCGCCACTGGAAGGCGGAAGCGGAATTGTTGAACAGCAGATCGAAGATAGCGAACGGATGGGCTAACCTGCACTCAGTGGCGGATTCAAAAATTTTTATGAGTCGGGCAAGTCTAACAACAAATGAGGTATATACAAGCCTATATAATTCATAGATAACTTTAGTATGAACATTTGTTTTAAAAGTTTGTGTTGAGCGCGTTTACTGTTGTACTAGTTGCATTGTACTGTCTTGCCGGTGACTAAGAAAGGTGATTACTAAGATAATTAGGCACTAATTTACTGGTGAATTGTTGCGTGCAGCTGGTGGAGCCAGGGCCATTGCCTGTTCAAGCCGGGCTTTGGCTCCGCCACTGCCTGCACTGTTATTGGAGATCCATACTCCCTCCATCCTATCTTCTTATATAGTTGGTACCCATTAAGAGACATTTACTTCTATAAAGTAAGACATGCAAGAAGCCACATCATCAACAATTTTAAGCCATCAGATCATATTTAGTACAAATTTTATAAAAAAACAAACCTAATACGAGAATACTACGGAGAATGGATTATCATATTATGTTTGTTTTTTATGGGATGAAAAAAGTGTCACCTAGATGTAACACATTTTAGTACTATAGATTTGGATATACTCAAATGTCGTATTATGTTTGTTTTTTATTGACGAAAAAAGTATCATCTATAGCTGCAGTCCAACCATGCGATTTTAGGCTTTAACTCTACCTTTAAAAAGAGCCGAGCATGTTAGAGTGATCTGAAAAGATAAACTAAAAAGATGAAGCGGGATTCAGACTACTCCAAAGCTATACTTGAGATTTCGCTCTTGGAGTTAGCTAGAGTGTTATCAAATAGGTTATAAGGGCATTATAAGTGACTAACTGATGTGGTTGACCCAATTTAGGCCTTGTTTAGTTCCAAACTTTTTATTCAAACTTTTAACTTTTCCATCACATCAAAACTTTCCTACACACATAAACTTTCAACTTTTCCATCACATCGTTCCAATTTCAACTAAACTTTCAATTTTGGCGTGAACTAAACACACTCTTACCCGATCGATCATTCACATAAACTCCTCTCTCTCCCTCCTAACCACGCTCCTCTCCTCTCCTAAGTCCCAACAACGCTTGGCTCGATGACTGGGCTCTAAATTAGATTGTGCTCTGTATGTCTGGTGAACAAAGAGATGTTGTGATTGATTGAAATTAGAATGTAGGTGAAAAAAATGTTACTACTTTTAGGATAAATTTTAAATATTGTGTATTATTTTTTTTTTGATGGAATCCTGAGTACTTGCATTTGCGACTGTAATCTAGACGTTGTGCATTTGAGTAACCATCAACCACTTGTATCTTCAACATTGATTTTGTTATGATGTCACTCCCTTCGTTTTGAACTACTTATTATCTGAGATTTGTTCTAAGTCAAATATTTTCAATTTTGACCATTAATTACTAGAAATTTATATAGCTTAACGACATGTGAATCATATATCATAAAATTGCTTTCTCTAATGAATTTGAAAACATAAACCTAAATCTTATGATGTTAAATTATATGATTTTTTAAAAGAAAATACGGTCAAAGGTAAGAATATTCGACCTAGCTAAAATAATTTTAAATAGAGAGAATTGTATTCATAACAATAAATATATTATTATAATAAAACTAAATCAATTTTTAACACAATTCAACGCGTTAGAAGGGCTAAACAACATGATTTGTTAGTTTGCTAAAATTTGTAGCGCCTAAATCTGGAACAAAACAAATTCCAATGGCATATTTGGTTCGCTGCAATTTCTAACACTATTAGATTTTGGCACCATCTGATTTTGGTAAGATAACAAACCATACATGCTTTAAAAATACCACTATCTTACCAAAAAAATACGCAGCAACAAATTCAAACCTACGCAATACTATAATTTCCCCTTGAAATTCGGAAATGTAACAAACACTTGACTCTACACCCTACCTTGTCAAAATGTGATAATGGCAAATATTTATATTTTGCATGTCTGAGGTTGGCTTCAACATGCCCCTGCCCTGGAGCTTCCTAAAAGTATCCAAAGTGAAATTTAAATAAAACACTAGATATGTGAAAAGTGGTGATTGTTCATTTTTGTGATCGAAAGCTGTTTTTTTTTTCCTTCGGGGATTTTGTTTGTATGTTGAAGTTGGAAAGTAGATGTGGAACCCTAATTGAAGTCGATTTCTGGTAGTACAAGTTTGAGTTGAGAAGTTAGGATCAAACTTGTTGAAAGCTGTGACAGAGCGCCGTTCGCTGGACACAGATCCTGAACGCATCTTCACTCCACTACCCCTGTACAGGCTGTGCATCACACGGGGGTCGTCACGAAAACGTGGCACTCGTCCAGGAGACGGGACGGGGGTCCACCGCCGAAGCAGCGGTCGCTCTCATGGACTCATCGTCACCCGAGGCCCGACCAAGGTCACATGCGCGGATGCGCCCCGCGACTCCGCGACGCCGACGCGATCCACGGTTCCCCGGCTTCCCCTCCCTCCCCGCGTCGCGTCGCGTACGGCATATCCATCCCCAATCCGCTGCGTCCGCTATCCCCCGAACCCATCGGCCACGGCCAGCTGCAGCGCACGCACGCACCGTCCTCGCGCCGGCTGCCCAACCCAAGCCGCGAGTGACACTGCGTGCGTGCCCATCGCGTGTGTCGCGTTGCGTTTGCTTGCGCGGAACGGCGGGAGAGATGGGGCGTCCACACCGTCGTCGGGACTGTGGGCACGGCGCGGCACACCGAGAGAGGTGCCGCATCCAATCCAAACAACTGCACTCCACTGTCCCCACTCCCCCGGCGCGGCGTCTCCCTCCCCACGCTATTTTATACCACCACCACCACCACCGCGTGGTACTTGCTCATACGCCGTATCGACCACCACCCTCGACGGCGGCCATGGCGGGCGCCTCCTCCTACTTCTCGTTGCGGAGGCTACTCCTCCTGCTGCTGCCGCTGGTACCGTTGCTCGGCGCCACCACCGCCGCCGCAGCGGGCGCCAACTCGAGCGTCACGTATGACCACCGCTCCCTCATCATCTCCGGCCGCCGCCGCCTCCTCATCTCCACCTCCATCCACTACCCCCGCAGCGTCCCCGAGGTATGCACCCCACCCCGAACGCCAGCACGCGCGCATTGCGGTGGTACTACCGGTAACCTCGCTGCTCGTGCTCGCAGATGTGGCCGAAGCTGGTGGCCGAGGCCAAGGACGGCGGCGCCGACTGCGTCGAGACCTACGTGTTCTGGAACGGCCACGAGCCCGCCCAGGGCCAGGTCCGGGCCGCCTCTCCAAAATTTGTGATGGATTTAGCATGTTCGATCCGTGATAAACCTGTGTGTTTTGTGTGCGATTGGTGAATGCTGATTGCAGTACTACTTCGAGGAGCGGTTCGATTTGGTGCGATTCGCGAAGATCGTCAAGGACGCCGGGCTGTACATGATCCTGCGCATTGGGCCGTTCGTCGCCGCAGAATGGACCTTCGGGTTTGCCTCTTCGTTATACTGATGCAGTGTCACGATTGGTTGTAGTTGTGCAGAATTATGGTGATTCGATTTCTCTGGGTTGATGGGTTTATCCGTTTATGTGTGCGTGGATGTACAGGGGCGTGCCGGTGTGGCTGCATTACGCGCCCGGGACGGTGTTCCGGACGAACAATGAGCCGTTCAAGGTGTGGCGGGCTTGTGAATTTCGTGGCGTTTTATTTGGGGAGTTTGCAAGTTTGGTGATGGTTATACTGACATTTACTTACGCAGTCTCACATGAAGAGATTCACGACGTACATTGTGGATATGATGAAGAAAGAACAATTCTTCGCTTCGCAGGGTGGGCACATCATCCTAGCTCAGGTCTGGACATTGTCATACTAATCCTAATTGGGGCGCTGAAACATCAATCTGTTTCTATCAACTTTGAGATAGGTGTACTTCACAATTGACGGCAGAATTGGTGCACTGTAGGTTGAAAATGAATACGGAGATATGGAACAAGCGTACGGAGCTGGTGCCAAGCCATATGCAATGTGGGCAGCTAGTATGGCTCTGGCTCAGAATACTGGTGTCCCTTGGATCATGTGCCAGCAGTATGATGCGCCTGATCCAGTGGTTAGTTTCTAACATTCAACACATTTTGCTTAATGAAACATTTCAACCATGAATTGCTCCATGAAACATACTGGCAGTCAGTGTATGGTGTAAAATTCTTTGAAAGACCAGCACATCTGCTATATTTTGTCACTGACAGTGTATGGTATAAAATCCTTTGAAAAGTTTTTTCAAAATCTGAGAGATTGTGGTAGGCAAACTGAACAGTGAACAGCAGATAATCTGTGGCACTTGAAATCGTAACCTCGCAATTGGTGTTTTTGTACTGCTATAGCTATCAGGATTGTCTTTCCATAACGTCTTCAAGTATTCTTCCCGTCATTGTGTGATTCATAACATCTTGGCATATTCATGTGATTGATACTGATGTAAATAAAGTTTTTGCATATGCAGTAACTTTTCTTTTGCGGTTACACTCACGCATTCAAATTTACTTTTGCAGATAAACACTTGCAATTCATTCTACTGTGATCAATTCAAGCCAAATTCACCAACCAAGCCAAAATTTTGGACTGAGAATTGGCCAGGATGGTAACGATTTTGACATATTAGCAACAGACTCCATCTAGTACTTCTCATGTCTTTATAGCACAATATGGAGTTAATATTGTAGATGTTTTAAAAGAGAAGCTAATTGATGTGCTGCTGCTTGTTTCTTCCTATTTGAATTTAGGTTCCAGACCTTTGGCGAAAGTAATCCCCACAGGCCCCCTGAAGATGTTGCATTTTCTGTTGCACGTTTTTTTGGGAAAGGTGGCAGCCTTCAGAATTACTATGTGGTAATTGCTGTTGCAGAAGTTACATTTTAATTTGATAAAGGCACACTGATAATTGTTTTCTGTTGATTGCACTACCAAAGATTTACAGTCAAGTTCAAGCATCTTGATACATTTTTAGTCATTTGAATACAATTTGTCAGTATGAATAACTAGTGGAAGCTCCATATTTCTGAAAGTTGAATCAAGTTTTCTCTATCCTTTTGAAGTACCATGGTGGAACAAATTTCGGTCGCACTACTGGAGGGCCATTCATTACTACTAGCTATGACTATGATGCACCGATCGATGAATATGGTTTGGATTTATTGCTGTTATTAATTCCATCAAACTATTAAGCCTAAAGAGTTCTTAGTAGTATTAGTTGATCTGAAATGCAGGCCTTAGGAGACTTCCGAAATGGGCTCATCTAAGGGACCTTCACAAATCTATCAAATTGGGCGAGCATACCCTGTTGTATGGTAATTCGTCATTTGTTTCTCTGGGGCCTCAACAAGAGGTAGGTTTTATCGTTATAACCTTTGACCTAAATCTGGTTTCAATATTATATGAAAGCTTGCATCAAAACTTCTTATGGATATTAACTTCAACCCATCTCTGCTGTAAGGAGCATTGTACATTTAAATGCTGCTTATGTCTACCATACTGTAACCCATTGGTGTTTTAATGCACACTGCTATTCACTTTTTGCTCCTGTATTTATCCCCTGATTAAATCATTATTTTCTTCTACCAACTTATGGAATTGATAGTGTCCCATTTTTGCTTGCAGGCTGATGTTTACACTGATCAATCAGGAGGATGTGTTGCATTCCTTTCTAATGTTGATTCAGAAAAGGACAAAGTTGTTACTTTCCAGAGCCGGTCGTATGATCTTCCTGCTTGGTCGGTCAGTATCCTGCCTGACTGCAAGAATGTGGCGTTCAACACTGCAAAGGTATTTGATTTTCTATGTCAATGGTCTTCTGAATTACAACATGCATTGCTGCAAAAAATGTTTTTCTTAAAAGAAAAAAAGCCTTGTCAAAACAAAACGGATAGCACCCTTCTCAACAAATGGAACATGGATAGCAAAGGAATTAAAAAGGAGCAAAATAAATGGCAAATATCAGAATATTTTATGCTTAATCCGAGTTATATAAAAAGTGCCATATTGCACGAAGTTCTTTTCTCCCAAATAATTGTAGCTCCTGGCTCTTCATCTTTAGGTGCGATCTCAAACTCTGATGATGGATATGGTCCCTGCAAATTTGGAATCATCAAAAGTTGATGGGTGGAGCATTTTCAGAGAGAAATATGGGATTTGGGGTAATATCGACTTAGTCCGAAATGGATTTGTAGACCATATTAATACAACAAAAGACTCTACTGACTACCTATGGTACACAACAAGGTTGGTATACTGCAGTCTGTTTCATATATACTACTTCTATTGCAAATAGATATGCATGTAACAATCCAAAAAAGAGATCTTAGTATTGTCCATATTATAAGTTTTTTTAACTATGAACTTTCAGTTAATTATGTGGTCTTTATTCTTTGTGGAATATGCAGTTTTGACGTAGATGGAAGTCATCTGGCAGGTGGCAACCATGTTCTTCATATTGAATCCAAAGGCCATGCTGTTCAGGCTTTCCTGAACAATGAGCTTATAGGTTTGTTGCTTACCCTTACTTTGCTGAGAGACCATCATCAAATCACCATCCAATACCATTTTCAGTTCAGCCGAATCTTCTGAATGCCCAATCATTTCCATATAATCAAAATATATCCCTGAAATGAGAGTTTTATATAATTGTCACCTCTTCTTCTTCATCTTTTTTTCCCCAAAAAGACAACCATATATATCTTCAGCAGCACTTTCTTTGCATATATACACTTTACAGTTCTCTTCAATTATTGAGTTCTTCTGTTTAATGTCATTACTACTTGCAAATCTTTCTTAGGTAGTGCATATGGTAATGGCTCAAAATCAAATTTCAGCGTGGAAATGCCCGTCAATTTGAGGGCTGGGAAGAACAAACTTTCCCTATTGAGTATGACTGTTGGTTTGCAAGTAAGTGCCTACGTTTACTGAGTTTTACATACGAGTGTATGACTAAACTTGAGGCATATCCTTTACATGCAAATTGCTATTTATGGCATGTCAATTGTACCCACTTTTGTCAAAAGAAAGTTCTAACTGTACCCTATAGTTTGTTAAGCCTGCTATTTTAGCTTCAAGTTAAAAATGCTTGAATCATCTGATTGATAAAAACTGTGTGCCTTTTAAGAATGGAGGACCCATGTACGAATGGGCAGGAGCCGGCATTACAAGTGTGAAGATCTCAGGAATGGAAAACAGAATAATTGACTTGTCTTCCAATAAATGGGAATACAAGGTACAAGATTGTTGAATTTGTTCAGATATTTGTGTAATGAACTCAATTGATGATAAAGTAGTATACTGTTCCTTCAAAGCCATTCTATAATTTTTCTCCTCTCTTTCTATGTACTTGGGTTTGCTTTCTATGATGACATATCCAGTATTTGGGGCAAGGTGAGGTGTAATGTTTATGTGAATCTTATGTATTTGTTGGTAGATTGGATTGGAAGGGGAATATTATAGTTTGTTCAAGGCTGATAAGGGGAAGGACATAAGGTGGATGCCACAGTCTGAGCCACCAAAAAATCAACCAATGACATGGTACAAGGTAGCCTTCTTCGGTCTATATTTTCCATACGTGTTTTTCTCATCGTACTACTTGCGGTAAACTACTAATGCAACATACTTCTAGGTAAACGTTGATGTTCCCCAAGGAGATGATCCAGTTGGATTAGATATGCAGTCTATGGGGAAAGGCCTGGCTTGGTTGAATGGAAATGCCATTGGGAGGTATTGGCCCAGGATAAGTCCTGTCAGTGACAGGTGTACTTCCAGTTGTGACTATAGAGGAACGTTTTCTCCAAATAAGTGCAGGAGAGGATGTGGGCAGCCAACTCAAAGATGGTATGTGACGATTTTTGGCACAGCTCACAATACCTTTTTTTTCATACTTCTCACATTTCACATTTCTGTTTGCATTTGGTCAAGGTACCATGTCCCACGGTCATGGTTTCATCCATCAGGAAACACCCTTGTGATTTTTGAGGAGAAGGGAGGGGATCCTACAAAGATCACATTCTCAAGAAGAACTGTGGCAAGTGTGTGCTCCTTCGTGTCAGAGCACTACCCTTCCATTGACTTGGAATCCTGGGATAGGAATACCCAAAATGATGGTAGAGACGCAGCAAAAGTACAGTTGTCTTGCCCCAAGGGTAAAAGTATCTCTTCTGTTAAGTTTGTGAGTTTTGGAAACCCCAGTGGAACCTGCAGATCTTACCAACAAGGAAGCTGCCACCATCCGAACTCAATATCTGTTGTTGAGAAGGTAATATGCACAGTTCTTGCACAAAAAGTGCACATCTAATCTAAAACTTGAGAGCCTTTGATTCTGACTTTCTGATATACGTCGATGCATGTGGATTTAGATCCATCAGTTCTGACTTGTAGCCATAGAGCAACTGGAATTATATTATGTTTTTACTGTTCCAAACCAGGGAACACTGGGTTGGGCACATAGGAGGGTAAAAACTTTCCATTTCAAAGGAGCCATGAGTTCCCTATGAGTTGTCCAATAACTATTTCTGGACTGAAGTTATATGGAGATCTTGATATTACTGACCATCAAACTTTATAATTGTGCTGAACTGTTGTTTACTTTATCTTGGCAGGCCTGTCTGAACATGAATGGCTGTACCGTCTCCTTGTCAGACGAGGGATTTGGAGAAGATTTATGCCCTGGGGTCACCAAAACACTTGCGATTGAGGCAGACTGCTCTTAAGGAGTTTAACTCAGCAATGAGATCCATCGCTACAGATTCGCTCATCAACTTGAAGCTTATAGTGCTTGGTACAGTAGCATACTACAACAACTTCGAAGTGAAATCCTACCTAGATTTAGATTACGACCTGTTATGAGCATGATTTGGCACTTTGTTTCTTTGACTTCTCTTTTGCTCAACAATATGTCCAGGTACCCTTGACGGGTCGCCATTGTGGATGCTAACCATCCACCCGAGCAAAGGAATTAATTGCACTGCATTCCCAGGTTTGCAATGGACTACTGTATGATTCAGAAACATGAAGGCATGAACGAGCTTCTATGAGCCCAAAAGGAATGGGATATAATATAATATGATATATTGCGATGCCCATGAAACATTTCATAATTGTCATTTTCTTCGTGTTTAGACTTGCTGATATGTAGACACCAGATCGCACTGGAGAAAGTTCTTGGATTGCTCTCTTCATGTTGTGTCGCGTCATGATATTTCTGGATTAACCTGTGAATGAATCTATGGTTGAGGCAGCAGGTGGTCAACACAGTAGTTCATCTCTCGTTATGATTGGGGAGACAAAAATAAGTTGCTCACTGTGCGGGTACTGTGATGTTGCTAAGATCACAGTGCGGAAGAAACCACTAGCTTGTGGCTCCATTGGCCGTAGATTCTGGATAAGATTAAGTAAGATCTGCATTCCATTCCATGGCGTACGGAATGGATGTTATTAAATCTTTGATTAGCCATGGATTAAGGAGCCGGGGCCTTTGACTGGATGCCGCTTCATGTTTTCCTTGTCATGTGAGTATTATTTAGGGGCCCTCGAATTAAGTCCTAATCACCCACAGCCTGTTCCCTTCCTCTTCTCCCTTCTTCCGTAGTGGTTTCATGACTCCATTGATAGGCCATGGTACTTGTACAGTATCAGGGAATAAATAAATATTGGAGGAATCATCTCCATCGAAAAGGAAAACAGAGATTTCATTCTCCCTTGTTCCAATCTCTTGCAATCATGAGAGTGATTTCTGTTGAGTGCTTCAGTTTGAGTGATTTTTGTCTGCCGTTTCAGTAAGGTTCGTGAACCAAAGCCGCCGAAAGTACACCGCAAAGCAATTCAGAGAGAAAAATGATTCCAGATTGGTTTCAGTAATCTCAACTCCGCTTTAAATAATATGGTTTGATCGTGAAATCACATAAAACTATGATTGAACGATGGTTTTCATACAATTATTCCATTTTGATTTGATTGATCCCTTGGTGTTTATAATGTCATGAGAGAGAGGAGGCAATAAGGGTGTATAGTATATGAACAACGAGATGAGGAAACCAATCAAGAAGATTGAATATGACATGTAGGGCCCACCACTGATGATATCTGCCGTTGATCAACTACGGGACATGGATCGGAACAGGAACAACAGGGAAACCGCATCCCCTTTGGCTGGTGAAGAATAGGAAATCACAGTTTCTATTGGAATTCATCGATAGATGGCTAGTTGAAATTTGAAGCGCGAAAAGTTCGTCAATGGACATGTAAGAATTAGGATACTAGACAACATTGGTTGTTGGGAACAATATTCGGATGTTAGGTTTGAGAGGTTGGTGTCAATTTTTGAAAGCCCCATATACCGGTTTGAAACGCTTGGTACTTCGTGTACGTGCACCAGCGGGCACTCAGTAACCATCATATGTTTGGTTTCCTAGAGAAAAATGGACTCGAGGTTTGGATAATTGGGTTGGAAATATATGCAAAGTGGTTCATGTCATGGAGAGAGACACGTTATATTTTCAGTAAAACGTAACGAAAATACCCTCCAAATATTGTGTACATACACTGACATTATGACATGCGTATGGTTTTGTATAGTTAAATGTGGATAATTTAGAAAAGTACCTTGTGGAATCATCATTTGTGAAACATACAAGTATTTAAGAAAGCAGAGGCAGAGCGTATTTAAACACATTGCTCTCTTGTTTTTCCATCATTGACTCATTCGAGTAATGATCGGTGACATCTCAGCGAACAGAATCTTTTCTCTTACTCCGGCAAGTTCATTCCAGAAAGATAAAAGAGTATTTGCCGAAAAAGCATTTCCCAATAAGTTTCAGGCTCGAAAACCATCTTGTGCAAAATTTAAAGTTCTTGCAAAAGATTTTATCCATTTAGAGCCTTGTAAGGTAAGTCTTCAACATTGTATTTCTGAAGACTAGCCAACTAATTTGTTTTTGCTAAGATTAGCCCGGCTGTTCATCTGTCATCCACTTATTAATTTCAGACATTAAGCAGTATTATGACTTGTGAGATAATGCATACAGGTGTGTATTGAATACTAAGGACTGTACTAGCGCATTGGAAGAATATCCAGAATAGATTGCAAGGCAGGCCCAGCCATTTCTCCGCTCTGAGCAATATTAGGATATACTAATTGCAGACCAAGCGTGTCGTACATATATATTGTAATAGCAGCGGGCATTGCATGATTTGGTGTAAATATGCAGGGCCCGGGACATGAATGATTTGTGCTATCTTTTAACACAAGCCTCTCATCTGAAGATTGATGCAAGTAAAGATAAGGCTCCCTGTGGTGAACCAGTGTGTCCGGTTCGGTGCGTGGGTGATTCTCCATGTTTTGGGCTTTGCCCCTGTGGTGTGAGAGCCTCGGGCTCTCTTTTTCTTTTTTCTGTACAGACTCTGAATTTTTCTTCTTCTTAATACAAAGTTTGGCCGGCAAAGCCGGCCCGGCGACAAGATAAGGCTCCCCCTTGTAGCAAGAAAGATTGGCAACTTTAGCAATCACATCCTTGAAGATTGGGGGGGGGGGGGGGGGGGGGGCAGAAGTTTCTTGTTTATGCCACTTGTTCAAAACTTCAATCAAACAATATATCACAGATCAATCAGAGCCTCTTTTGTAAAGATAATCTGATGGAATGCATACAATATTTGAACAAAAGAAAAATTAGTGGTTCTGCTTCTGCATAGTTTGGAGGTTCTATAGCCGTCTAGGCAAAAAGGCAGCTAGATATCTTTCCCCAATCTGCCGACACTTGAGTGGGAGACACCTCTGTTAACTATGATGTCGTATACTGATGTTGCATCAGGTCGTTTCACAGGTACCAACAAAGACATGAAGGAAAACCAAGTTAAGGGAAAGGAAGAAAGAAAATGATTCCAATAGTTAATTGCTCGGTTTACCTTGGAGCTCATGGATTATTTGTGATTTGGACGCCAGCAGTGTGCGTGCCAAACTGTCATCACATTGCTCTAATCCTCTTTTGTGATAATCCTAATAGTTTGAAGAGATGACGTAACGAAGAATCTAATCATGCTCTCCTGGCTTCGAGTCCGACCTACAATATCATTGTCAAGTGACTGTATTCTAAGCAACATTTACTATTATACAGTTTCCAGTAGGAGGGCAAAGGACAAAATCGAAGTCATCATCAGCTAGGGAGACATATCTTAATTTTCTATCAGGAAAAGGCAAGCCCAAAGGAGATGAAAATACTACGCACCTAGATAGGCTCCAACAACTTGTAATATACAGGCCAATGATTTGCCAAACGAAATATATATATCATATTGTGAACTTTTTTCTTGAGAGATATCTGTATATTTTCGGAGGGGGGGGGGGGGGGGTCCCCTGTCTAGCCAATAGCCACAACTTTAGCATTTTTGGTAAGTCCTTGGTAAGTATAAAATACTATTCTTCATTGCATACACAACTTTTCCATGATTGTACCACCGATAGTTCGGAAAAAAAAAGAAAGAAAATGTACCAATTCTGAAAAATGGAGATATCAAATGTTCAAGTTAACCTATGAACAAATTTAATTAAAAACAATTTATTTATTCATCTACTTGTTTGAGAGCTAGAAATTTCATTGTTGTTTCCCTCTTTGCTCAGTTTCTCCCGATCAAGTGACAAGCCTAAAACTTGAACTCAAGTGAATAGGTTCCACTAGTCTAACTAGTTAATTGAGCTACACTTATTTCGCTCCATCTAAAAAAATCCTCAAATAGGATTATTTCAGTATGGTCCAGTGTTTTTCCTAGGTTGAAGAGATCTAATTTTGACAAATAAAAAATATATCATCAATTAAATATATTTTCTTGCGGGGAATATCATCAACTATATATGATCCTGGGTATATCGTTTTCAAATGCTAAGAACGAAATTGCTAAAGAGAAAATGACCAAATCATTGGATTCTTTTGGCTTCAATTTATCATTGGATCCCCCATGTTCTTGTCTCGACATTACTCCCAGTATTTCTTCGAGTGAAATAGCATGGATGCAAATGCTGATCCCATCACAACTAACAAAGATACATAGCACATGATTGCTCACTCACCGCTGACAGAGCTAAGCGATTCGGATCTTCTTTTCCACTGGGTCTACACAATTTCACCCCAACTTCCCCCTTCTGTAACTAACATTCGTTTGAGTGTCCAAATCACGAATTAAATGTTGATCTGATATGAAAGCCATCCTATGTGTATTCGAACAGCTCTCAGGGCTGAAAATAAACTTTCATAAAAGTAAGATTTTTTTGCTTTGGGAAAGCCAAGGAAGTGGAGGATCAATATAGATAACTATTTGGCTGTAATTCTGGATCTTTCCCGTTTAGATATCTTGGTATTCCTATTCATTATCGGAAACTCTGGAATGTTGATTGGAAAGGAGTTGAAGATAGATTTGAGAGGAAACTCAGCACATGGAAAGGCAAAAACATGTCATATGGTGGGAGATTGGCCCTTCTAAACTCAGTTCTTTCGAGCCTTCCCTTGTTTATGTTATCCTTCTTTTGAAATTTCACGAGGTGTGCTTCAAAGACTGGATTACTTTGGGTCACGTTTTTTTTTGGAGTAATGATGACCGGAAAAGAAAATATAGACTAACTAAGTGGGAAAACATATGTCGACCAAAAGATCAAGGTGGACTAGGTGTCCATAACCTTGATATAAAAAATAGCTGCTTATTAAGCAAATGGCTTTTCCAGCTGTTTAATGGTGAAGGCCTATGGCAAGACCTTTTGCGAAATAAATACTTAAAGGGTAAAGCTCTTTCTGGTATGTCTAGCAAGATAGGTATTTCTCAGTTCTGAGCCGGTTTAATGAAAGTCAAAGACCAATTTCTTAGGTTTGGTTCTTTTAGATGTGGCAATGGGACAAACATAAGATTTTGGGAAGACACGTGGTTGGGATCGCGTGCTTTCAAAGATCAATACCCTACATTATCTAATGTGGCTCGAAAGAAGCAGTCTACTGTGGCAGAGGTCATGAGCACAACGCCGCTAAATATCTCTTTTAGAAGAGCTATTGTTGACCAAAAGCTAATCGAGTGGGACGATTTGATCCTCAGGCTAGCTAATATAACTCTGTCAAATGAAAATGACTGCTTTGTATGGTCGCTCCATAAGAATGGTCAATTTTCCGTCAAATCTATGTATACCGCAATCATGAACTGTAATGTTCGGATCAAAAAGAGAATTCTGTGGGACTTGAAAATTCCACTAAAGATCAAGGTCTTTATGTGGTTTCTTCACGAGAAAGTAATTCTAACGAAAGATAACCTGGCTAAAAGAAAATGGGGGGAGACAAACATTGTTCTTTCTGCTATGCACAAGAGACAATCCAACATCTTTTCTTTGAGTGTCATGTCGCTCAGTTTGTTTGGAGATGTGTGTTTTTTGCTTTTAATATCCCCCACCCCGTAACGCCAGAAACATTTTCGGTAATTGGCTTAGAGGGGTATCTAGGTCCATTAAGAAGATGATTGTAATTGGAGCTAGTGCTGTATGTTGGTCAATTTGGCGTTGTCGCAATGATAAAGTTTTTAATGGTAAACAATTATCTAACCCTATGCAGGTTATCTTCATGTCTTCCTACTGGCTCCACTTTTGGTCTACAATGCTACTACAGGAGGAGCAGGATACTATGCGCAATGGTGCTACACTCTTGGAATCGGTAGCCAAGGGTCTCTTATTCCACTATGGGTGGCGTAGTTCCATAAGAATTGCTAGCTAAAATATTTTATGTGGTTTAACGCTAGTCAATAATTAAAGGGGAGTTGGGGATTTGTCCTATCACCTTATTTCTCATTTTGATTTACTTTTATCTTATATTTTTATTACTATTAAACTTATAGCTGTGTGTCTTATAACAGAAGCCGTAGATGTAATCCATTTTCATTATCTAAAAATGTTGATCTGATTTAGACTTGTCATATGGGGGTCAAACCAGTTCACCTTTCATGTTTCACTCAGCCACAGGGACGCCCATGTTGCAGCCTCTCTCGCTGTCACTTCGTCGCTACTACTACCCCTGTCGAATAGTCTTTCTGGTATGATTGACTCATTTCTGTTTTCTGTAGGTTTGTTGTGGATGTCTGCTTTGCTGGGTGAAGCTAGCGTGAGCTAGCCGATGATTTATTTTCCAAGGAATGCGTTGCATTGAATCGTTGGGTAGTAATATGGTCTTAATTCGGCAGGATTGTCGGCCAAAAGTGACCCCCCAACTGCAAGCAACGTTATGGCTTCTTGGACCTTCACGTGACTGTCCCTAGTGAGGCGATTACTACTGAACATAGTGGAGTGAGTGAGTCTCCTGGTACCCTCCTTGCTCGATCTCTGTATATATGTACAAGGATTTCTTGGCAGGTAGATCGGGCGCGTCAAAGTATTGTAACTGCGATCGTTTACTACGTCCGGTTGAGTTACGGATCGTTTACTACGTCCGTTCTGTTCGGCATTGGCTTCCATGAGTTACGGATCGGGGTTTGTTTCGATGCCACATGTCCAATTACGCTCCGGGAAGGGAACATGAGAAACGAGAAACGAGGATAGCCCATCGAACAGAACGGAACCGACCCAAACTAGCGGCGCCGAGCCGAGACGTAGTACGTGACAAAGATCGCGACACAGCGTGGACGAGCAACCGCCGCGTACGCGCGACCTACCTGTGGCTCCTCGCGCGCGCCGAGCCTAGCCGCCACCCGCGCGCACCCCGCGCGTACGTGGTGAAATCCACCCGATGCGTAACACATCCATGAGCAATTAAGTAGATAAAATTACAAACAGATCAGTGTTAGTAAGAATTTAATAAGAAAAAGTTAGTACGTATAGCCTTTTCCCACATCCAGGCCCGCGAGGCAGCCGCAGCGCGCGACGGCAAACGCGGGGATCGCCGTGCTCTCACAAGCCCACACAACCCGCCGGGCCGCGATGGATTGGGCGAATCTCGCGCGCGCAAGCGGGGGGCGCAAAACGTCTCGCCCCGCGCGGTGTCCGCAGGACGAACCCGGTGTGCGGTGCGGAGCGCGGCGTGTGCGACTGTATTACACTACGTAGTAGTACGTGGGACAAACATCTTTGGGCTCGCGCTGCGGCGCCCGCCGCACGGACGATTCGGTGGGGGGTTCACCATATGCTCGTGGCGGCTTGTTAATTCGCCGGGGATTGCATCCTGAATCCTGATCCTGATCACCCACCCCAATCGAGATTCGAGAAGCTAATAACGGACAGTTTGTCCCTCGAATCGCGAATCGATCCGGTTTTCGGTTTCCCTCTACTGTACTGCACGTGTTCGTCGATCGCAGGCATCCTCGCAATCACCCCATCAATCGAGAGATCAGTATATTTTTTACTACAAGTTTACAACCAACTCCAAAATTAATCTACCACGTGAGATCGCATCGCTCCAGATCCGAAGAAGTTACTGCAACTACCACTACACCAACAACTACAGCATGTCCAACGCCCCAGTGGCCACTGGTGGTCAGTTCGTCACGCACCTTGGCTCCAGACCCTGCGACAGAATACGTACGCACCGCTGGCAAATTTTGTTGCCACCCTTACTACACAACGTGCTCATTCAATTTCCATCGGCCCGGACGATCAAGATCGGTACGTGTATGTGTACCCGCCTACACGTCCGTATACGTGGCGTCGCGTCTGCACAGAGATGGACCAGGTGGCGATGGCCATCGACCGACCGATCGATCGCCATCTCCACCACCAGCTTCGCACATGCGCACACGGCCGTGACGAGACGACGCGCTCGGGAACAGAAGAATCCAAGGCGTTTGCATGGCCATTGACTAGAAGCGTACGTGCCCCGCTCGCAGTTTCTAAAATCCAATCGAGTACGCGTAGTAGCTCATATAATTTTATATGACAATCTGTCTGATAGTGTACAAAGAAAATTTTATATGTGTTGTGGTGACTCAGCCAGCGTGATAGGCTGACAGGCAGCACAGTGCGAGGAGAGCCACTTGATCTGAATGGGGGGATCAAGTAGAGACACACACACACACATCATATGCACGAGCAAAGCATTTTCATTTGGGCCGGTACGGACAAGGCAATAATTGCTAACCGTGCCGTTCTTATTCCCCAATCATTCACCTCCATCAGATAAAACCATCTTGTAATCATGCACTACTGCAACACACAGAACACTCCAGCTCTCGTCGGCCGTACACGCAGTAAGTCTTTGGCGCCTTCTCCCTCTGTAGTTGGCACCTTTCTTCAGGACTATATATTATAAAAAACATTACGACGGCTTTTTACGATTCCGTCTTACGGCAAAAATCCGTTAATGATGGATTTGGTTCTAAAATTATATTTGTAGTACTAGTAGTACCCCTAGATCAGTTTGTGTATTCCAATTTTTGTAACTAAACAAACTAATGAATCTGCTAATTTTTTATTTCTTGTAGCCCATAGCTTAGAACATACTCTTTTTGTAAAAAAAAACACAATCCTAATTACGAAATAGACATGCACTTATTCAAATAATGCTCAGAATTGAATTTTTTTATAGGGTTGTAACCATCAAAATTCTTTTTCTCCTCCACTGGAGAAGTAGATGGTAGGCAGTCCACTCCACTCCAGTCCTTGTCCATTGCCAATTCACCCCTCATGCCGCTATGTCCCCACATGCAATTTTTTCCCTCCCTCTCTCTAAACACCAGTTCAAATAAATGCCCCTACATAAAAGCCACTCTTCTCTCTCACTCACTCACTCACCCACACAGCCACACTCGCTGTGTTTCTCCTCTGCCGCTTAACCACCTCCCTCCGTAACAAACTCCTCATTTCGCTCCCCTCCCTTGCTCTTCTTCTTCTTCTTCTTCTTCTTCCTCCTCCGCGACCACCACCGATCCATCCATCCACCGTGTCTTCTCTTCCCTCTCCAATGGGGAACCCTCCCGAGCTGTACCACCGCATCCTCAACATCCCCAGGGAGACCTCGCCGCAGGAAATCCGCGCCGCCTACAAGAGCCTCGTCAAGAAATGGCACCCCGACAAGCACCCGCCGTCCTCCAAGCCCGAGGCCGAGGCCCGCTTCAAGGCCATCACCGAGGCCTACGAGGTGAGCCCCTAGCCGTGCGTTGCGTGCGTGCGTTGGCTGTAGATTGCGACGGCGTCGTGTCGTGATGTTGGGCGATTCTTGGTTGCGCAGGCGCTCCTTGACCAGCAGGAGAACAGGGCGGTGTTCGGGGTGTGCTGCAACGACGGCCGCGCGGGCGAGAAGGCCATGGCGTGCGGCGTGGTCGGCGGCGGAGGGGCACACATCGCGAGGACGCGCAGCGACGACTTCGGCGCGAGGATGGCGCCCGGCACGCCGGCGAGGGAGTTCAAGAAGGTGTACAGCTCCGGCAACTCCGGCGGGCGGCGCGCGTTCGCCGAGTTCTCCAGCTCAATCATGCGCAAGGCGCCGCCGCTGGAGCGCAAGCTCGACTGCACCCTCGAGGAGCTCTGCCACGGCTGCAAGAAGGAGGTCAAGTTCACCCGCGACGTCGTCACCAAGAACGGGTATACCCCTTTCTTCCTCCACCTAATCCGTGAGCCAAGATTGATTGGAGCTTTCACCTGAATTCTGGCGAGCAATCGCTTGTCATCCATCCATCCATTTTCCTCTTTTAAAACTAACAATTCGATGCAACCGGAACAACCCTGATGTGATTCGCTCACTTGCATGCCAATTTTAATGGATCGATGCTTGGAAACTTCAGAGTAGGCAAGAATTCAGAATTTGTTCTGATGGCGACATCCATTCCGCTTTGTGCCTCCCCAATTCTCTGCACTGTTCGGAACAAAATGATCCATGAACAGTGAAACAGCACGACCACTTCCTTCCTTTCCAGGCTATGGCGCACTTCTTTTTTACAGTGGAGGGTGACTGCTTTATTATAGCCTGCATTTGTCAGTGGAATATTTAGCTTACTTTGGAACACATGAAAACCTTTTTACACAAGTTCCCTTTGGTGTGTACCTTTTCTCTTCCGGGGTATCTATCCTATTCTTGCAACATTATCCTACCTAACACAAAGCATAATAACAGCAGTGTTGATCAGGGTTTAGTACATGTTAAGATCCAATCTTGAGGAGATAAAATCTCAACTCAAGTTGCTTTCGTTGCCACTTATGCGTATACGTGTTTGTCGAGGGCTTAGAATACAGTAGTTTTGGATCTAGCATCTAGCAAAGTGGACCATTTGGGCAATAAGCACTATCCACATTTTCTTTTGCATGTTGATGGTGGTGGTAGTCTAGGAAGGTTCAGTGACAGTGACTATTAAGCACCTTTCCTCCTTGGATTCTCTCTTTCAGTGTTGCTGGACTAATCACCTTCAATGGATTTACAATCTTGGACAGGTCAATAGTCAAGAAGGAGGTGAGCCAGATGGTGCTGGTGAAACCAGGGTGGAAGAAAGGGAACAAGATCACATTTGAAGGCATGGGGGATGAGAGGCCAGGGTGCCTACCGGCCGATGCCGTCTTCGTCATATCGGAGAAGAAACACCCTGTCTTCAAGAGGGTAGGCAACGACCTGGTGCTGAAAGCCGAGGTGCCATTGGTGAGCGCGCTCACCGGCTGGTCCTTCTCATTCAGGCTCCTGAGTGGCAAGAAGGTGAGCTGCTCATTTCAGGATGAGATCATCTGCCCAGGATATGAGAAGATCATCAAAGGGGAAGGGATGCCAATTGCCGATCAGAAAGGAGCACGGGGTGATCTAAGGGTGAAGTTTGAGATCGCGTTCCCGAAGCAGCTTACTGACGAGCAACGCGACGGTCTTGCTCAAATTCTGAGAGGATGTGCATGGGATTGATGAGATTGAAATGCAAGGTCCAAGTGTATCAAATTTTCTCAGCCTTGTGTTAAACAATCAGAATGAGTACATAAAGAGAGATGCCCTTGTATATACAGGTATAATATATGATGAAAACCAAGTCTTCTGTGGATAGTACATGCCTTTCCAGATGAGCTGTATGGGTTTATTTTGATGAGATCTCGCCCTCTTCTTTTTGTCCATATATAATGGCCCATTTAATTAATTACTAACCCCACTTCATTTATTTAAGTATCTAAAAGTGAAGCTTCATACTATCATTCTACTACCGTACCCAATGCCACTCCCACCTGCTATGTCCACCTGTTCTCCAGGCTCATTGTCTTTTGCGAAAAGCACTAACAATCATTCGCCTAATTGTCGATTGTTCTCGTCAGTTACAACGGACGTGCTGGTAACAGCTTTGCCTAATCCCTTCCTTGGCTGATGAACTGCAGCTTTACTTTGTGCTTTTCCCCCCTGCTTTTGCTGCACTAGTTGACAGGCTGCAGTTGCTGAAACCCCAAGGGATTCAAGGGTCATCACACTGCTTACATATGATATGTTGCCAATGGGCCATTTCTTGGGCCAGCGAAGCATCGGCCGATCCGAGAAAATCGACGAACTGGACCACAGCCATGAATAGATCGATCGTTCATACTCGAGTGAAGTGCGAAGAAATTGAATGCGATGATCTAGTTGTTGGATCACAAAGTTGAGAAAAGAGCTGGAATGGTTGTTGGTGCAGTGCAGGCTCCCCCATCAGAATGTTGGGCCCCTGCGTGTTCCTTGATTAGAAAGCACAACCAAATCGTCCCCTGTTGCAGCACGCAGACGCAGTGGTTGGTTGTTGTTTCAATGCCAATTAGCCAATGCACCTTTGGTTAGGCGGCAGCGGCAACAAGCTGTTGATGCTGCGACTCTGCAAGTTGGGGTGATGCACTGATACCACGAGACAAGTAGACAGGCTGGGGCTTGGTCAGTCAATGAGGCCGGTGTGCTGCTGCACTGTGCCTAACCAACCTCCATTTTGCATTGTCGCATCGCACTGTAGGAAATTCGACAAAATTCCCGCAAAATGAACACTTTCTTCTTCTTTTTCCCCTTTTGCTTGACAGGTACAATTGGTACCTGAATATGTTGTGTGAAATCCTATGTTACAAACAATAGTTGGCGGCGAGGAGAACTAGTACTGCATCACCGTCGATGAGATGTTGAGCAGCGGCTCCAGCGCGTCGGCGGAGAACTTCCTCGCGAACAGGAAGCACGCCGTGGTCGGCCGGGAGTTGTACATGCAGGGCACCTCGCTCCTCCTGATGCTCAGGATCAGCTCCGGCGTGACGTCGCCGGCGGTGTACGTCGCCGGGTGCGCGCCGCCTCTGGACCAGTCGACGTACGTCACGGTGCGGTTCGAGTTGTCCGCGCCGTGGAGCATGGCGACGAACGTCGGGAGGTAGTGCTCGTCGGGGTAGCACGACGGCCGGCAGTGCCGCCGGAAGAGCGGGTAGTACCTGGCGTCCGTCAGGGCGGCCACGGCGAGGTCTCGCCTGAGCTCGAACCACTGGGAGCCCTTCCTCCACTGCGGCAGCGTGATGTCCGGCTCCATGCGGCGGCTGTACCGGCCGCGGCACGTCTTGCCCTTGTGGTAGTAGACCTCCACGAAGCTGTGGCGCGAGCCGGTGAGGTAGCCGTACGCCACCGGGAAGCTCTGCACCGGTATGCAGCTCTCGGAGAGGAGGACGAACCGATCGTTGGAGAAGTCCAGCAGCGCGTTCGCCAGCAGCCGCTTCTCGGCGTCCATGAGTGTTATGGATCCCCATGAGGTTTCCTGCAAGCAAGCCATGAAATCGCGAGGATCAGATCATGATGCTTTGCTGCGAATGATGGCGTCGCGCTGTTGTTCGGCATTGTGTTTGTGTCGTGCTCGTGCACCTGGCTGGGGATCTGCCGGCCGTAGAACGGCGAGTCGTCGGACACGTTGAGCACCATCCCGGGCGGCGCGTGGACGTAGATGGAGAAGAGGCCCTCGTGTCCACGGAAGAATCGCTCCCAGAGCGGCGCCAGCGGCAGGACGCCGCGGCCGGCGAGGAACATGAAGGCCACCTTGGGCACGCGCTGGAACGGGTACGCGCCACCGGACGACGCCGGCGCCATCGTAGCGCGCCAGAACAGCTGCTCGTCCGTCATATCGTGCATGAGCCGCGTCGGAGCCACGAACTCCGAGAAGCTACCGCCGCCGCCGCCGCGGTAGCGGTACACGGTGGTGCTCGGGAAAAGAATGTTGGTGTATGTGCTGCAGCACCGGCGAGGCCCGGTGGCCGTCCATAGGCCGGCGACCACGCCGAGCGCGAAGATCACAAGGAACACGACGGCTTTGGCGAGGTAGAGGAACCTCTCCTTCCTCGTGAGCACAATCTTGAATTCATCAGCCATGGCGGCCTTCATGCTTGTCACAGTGGAATGCAACAAAATGCAGACGTACAACACTGTACAATTAGCTAAACGGCAAAAGCTATCAAAGAGTGAATCAAACTACACTATGGCCAGTTCAAAGTACAGCTGCTTCTGCTTGACATGGATGAACAAGGAGAGGAGATTTTAACGACGCCATAGATGATCCATAGCTTGGAAGACTAGCTAGCATAAGATACCAAGATGAACTAGGCCGCACTCCAATCTCCAATTCCTGATTCTTCCATCTGGAGCTTCAAGAACACGAGACACGGACATAGAACGAGAAAGGTATATATACTTTGAGATCAATTTAAGAAAGGCATGAATATACGCAGAGAAAAATGCCAAAAAGAGAGGAGGATTCAAGGAAAAGGAAGTTGCGCTTCTAGGACTGCATGTTTGTTCTTTCAAGGACCATGGGAAGTACTACTACTATTGCTACATATAAGACATGGTGATTTTGTTTACGATAAGGCATATGGATGTGGATTTTCATCCCTCGAGGGGACATCCCCTGTTGTTTGTATGTCATCTAAATAGTTATCATTTTTTTTAAAAACAATTGACAACATAGATTAATATGAAATATATCACTCCACAAACATGCAAGACCAATTGAACTTCTATAAGTTGCAACAAAAATAACAAATTAAACTGAAAATAATTATCGCACATTCGTAACTATATTTGTTATTTTTGTTACAACTTGTAGAAGTTGAATTTAAACTTGCATGTTTGTGGAGTGATATATTTCATATTAATCTATGTTGCCAATTTTTTTTTATTTTTTTATAACTATTTAGGTGACATGCACAAAACGAGAGGATATCCCTCGAGGAATGATTTCATTTTCCCAAGGCATCTCTCTCCTTGATAATGTACAAGAGAAGCTGTACGTCCATGTTGTCGCAGAATGGCAGTTAGTTTCGAGGACAAAGCAAGCATAGAAATCCACTAAAAACAGTGCAGAATGTCCGGATCATGCAGCATCGCAGTCGCAATCTACAAAAACGAATAAAGCCAGCTTGATCTACGCCCCAAGAAATCGTGGATTCTGACCAATACCAATGTGCTTTCGAGACTTCCAATCTCCCATGGCAAGCTGGACTCTCGGTGTCTTCGAGGCTTGGTAGCAGTTGAAAGAGTACGAGTCAGTATTAGGGCCAGATTTGTAGTGGCCTGCTTGGTAGCAGGCCAGCCTTTCAGGAGACGCAGAGACCAAGTGGAATAAGTCTACTTTACCTCTCTTAACTCATGCGCATGGTTGAATTGCATCTTCAACCGCAAAACCGGGTATAATCTATCCTCCAACTCACAAAACCATTCCAAATTGACTCCTTGGACGGTTTGGGAGACGATTTTGTCCTACGTAGCGTCTTTGAGACTCTGTTGACATGCTGAGTCAACACGTGAGCCCCACATGTCAGTGCAAGGTGTGGCCGGTGAAAACTCACCGAGGGAGGAGGAGGCAGTCACCGCCGCGCGGCTTGCACCGCCCACGCCCAACGCCCTCACCTCACCTCACCTCCTCCACCACCCACCGGCCGCCGCCATCAAACCGGCCGACGGAGATGCCCTCGACTAGGACCCCAACGCTGCCGACGCTGCCAACAGCTTAGCTGCCGACCCCAACACCGTCGACGTCGCCATCAACCTGACCGCCACCCTTAACACGGCGGGGAGGGAGGAGAGGAGGTGGCGGCAAGGTCGGAGGAGGGGAGGCCTGGGATGAGGAGGCCAGGGAGGCGGCGGTGCAGAGAAAGGAGATGAGGCGGTGGCGAGGTTAGAGGAGGGGAGGGTGGGGATGAGGCGGCAGAGGATGGGCGAGGGAGGGAAGGCGGCGCCGACAAGGTTGGAGGAGGCACCGACGATGAGATGAGACGCCTCCGCTCCCACCATTCCTGCTGCCTTGAACCGCACCGACACCAACACCATTGACGCTGCCATCAACGCGGCGGGAAGGGAGGATAGGAGGCTGCGGCGAGGGCGCGGATGAGGAGGTGGTGGTGGGGAGAGGAGGTGCCGCAGCTCCCACCATCTTGCTGCCTCGAGCCTCGCCGCCCTGTTGCCCTACTGCTGAGCTCTGGCGCAGATGAGGCAGCGATGGCGAGGTCAGAGGAGGCGTCGGCGAGGAGAGGAGACGCCACGGCGAGATTCCTGTCACCCCACCCCTCTTGCCGTCCTGCTACTCCCTGCGTGGATGATGGGTGCCAAAGTAGGAGCCGGCCTGTGAGCTCCACCCCTCACGCAGCCGACCAGTGAGATCCTCCCCATGCACAGCCATTGGCCGACGAGGTCTTCCCACGCACGCGGCTTTCCCGGCCGATGAGGTCCTCCCCAATGTGTGGCGCGGCCGGCCGGCAAGGTCCTCCCCTGCGGGTGGCGCGGCCTTCCGGCTAGGTCCTCCCTACACGTGGCATGGCCGGCGGCATCGTCTGTGCTAATGGAAGAGGAGAGAAGAGGACTAGATGAAAGAGAGAGAGGCGGGGAGATGAGGTGGAGGCCTACTGGCAAGTGGGTCCCACCTGTGACTCAGCGAGCCGACTGCCACGTCAGACAAAACCACCTACGAAACTGCTCAGGGAGTATATTTGCAACGGTTTTGGAAATTAGGGGCGGGTTATACCCAGTTTTGCGGTTGAGGGATGTGATTCAGCCAGGGGCATGAGTTGAGGGAGGCTGAACAGACTTATTCCGAGACGAAGTTGATAGGCGACGAAGCCCACAGCCCACCTATTGGTGAGATGGTGCGAGCCGTAACTCTGGCGCGCTCGCGCCGGTCCATGTCACGTCAAGCAAATCAGGATTACCGGTTCTATTCATAAGCACGCTGCTTGCTATTATTTAGCTGAATTTTAATTAATATTGTATCATGTTTTTATCATATTCATATTCATTTAAGTTTGAGATTCGTATTAGAATCAAATTCCTAGTTATATTTTTAATTTTGAATTTTAATTAATTGGAGTTTACACGGACTCTTCTTTTATTACTACTACTATGTTATTATATTTTATTCCGAATTCTAGCGATTTATGTATTTGAGTTTAGAGTTCTTGTCGGAATCGAAATTCTTCTAAAAAAACCTAATAAAAACATCTGCCGAACCTAACATAGTATGCGGATCATTGTGGATAAAAAACGGTGGCGAGAGAGAGAGCCCGTCCCTAATTAACCGCCGTTCCTCTCGCGCCTCACCACCGAATCACCCTTTTGCCTTCGCAATTCTGGGCCTGCAACCACATCGCTTCGCCGCCGTATCCCTTCTCTTCTTCCTCTTCTCCGAGCGCTCGCATCGCACCGCAATTCAATGCCCGCGCTTCGGTGTGAGATCGACCTAGCCGGCCTCCCTGACGACGATTGAAGATCGAACCTACCGTGTAAGCTCGTTGATTCTGTTGACGCCTTGTTTTTCTTTTTTTTTTAGGGTTGTTGACGCCTTGTTGATTGATTCATGGTAAATGTTGCTGTTAGTTTGATTGGTGTACTCCCTTGCAGCATTGCCTTGATCGATGAGTTTTAACTGCATTATTAATAGTTAATTCTTTTCCTAATTTGTTCTCGGAGATGAATTGACAAATTCAATCACAAGCTAATGCGGGTTGTTCCCATGCAAGTTCAACATAACATATCCTGAATATATTTTTGTTGAAAAAATATCATACGGAGTATTCCGAATCATATACATGTACTTGTATGTTTTTTTCCGTATAACACATTATCCAAACAATTTTACTACAGAATATTTTTCTTAATATATCTCTCGTTAACTAACTCTTGTCTTAATCTTACATATACAGTGCAAGATCTTGTATAGTTTGCAAAATCCAGCTGTCTAACGAAGAACATGTAAAAGATCTTGTATCTGCATGGATTTCGATGCGACTACCTAAAGTGCCAGGTAAATAACTGAAATAAGCTATCCATAAGCGGGGAATCCAGTACGACGATGGCTGTAGGAACAGAGAGTGGCTCGGGCGGCGTAGCCGAGAGCGCCCCCTCGACGCCAATGTCGGCAATGACAACAACGCCCATATCGGCGAGGTCGGTGAGGTGGGAGAGCGACATGCCGGACATCGAGGAGGGAGGCGGCGGGCTGGAGCGGCCGCTGCTGCGCCGCCGCGGCACCAACACCACGTCGCAGATGGCCATCGTCGGCGCCAACGTCTGCCCCATCGAGAGCCTCGATTACGAGTACGTGTGTCAATCGTGACATCTCTGCCTTCCTCTCTAACTCTCGCGAGTTTTTTTTTTCTTTAGGCCTTGTTCAGTTAATCCGCGAGGGAGGATTGGAGGGGATTTATTCCACACCTATCGCGGTGTGGAATTATTCCCCCTCAATTCTCTCCAATACTTTTCAATCTCCTTTAAACCGAACAAGCCCTTAGAGATTCATGGTACCGGTATTTATTTTCGATTAGATTTGTTTCGATGTTTCATGTATGTTTTAATATCTATTTTTTATTATAGACGCGCTTCATGCTAATGATGGAATACTATATTTGGTTTGACTACTTCCCAAAATGGTTGAACTTTTTAACTTTGACCGTCAATACCAATTTAGTAGCTTTATAAAATATAGTAAATTTGGTATTTACATGCACTTTCTGAAAGACGTAAAATTTGTCTTATAAAGTATAATAAGTTTTTTTTTGGAGCGGACGTATAATAATTTTTTTATACAATGATAGTGCATACGCCATTATTTTTGTTTATAAACTAATTAACTAAGCATTTGAGAAGTCAGTGACTGTCAAAAGTTTTACTTAAATCTTATGACTAGAGATAGGATAATTTTACAAGGGACAACCCAAAGTATGTTATTATGAACACTAGTTTGAGTTTGACTACAATTTTACAAGTGAGGTGATCAATGTAAGTGTGGTAATTAATGGATTTTCCATATTGACTAATGATGACACAGACTTGTGGAGAATGAAGTGTACAAGCAGGACTGGAGATCAAGGGGGAAATTGCAAATCTTCCACTATCAGATCCTTAAATGGGTCCTAGCACTTCTTGTTGGATTAATAGTTGGCCTAATAGGATTCTTCAACAACATTGCCGTCGAAAACATAGCCGGGTTCAAGCTGCTCCTGACGACCAATCTAATGCTCCAGAACAGGTAGAGTCCACCCTTCCAATGCGGTTCATTGCAATTGATGAACAAAACCAGTCAAAAATTTTTTTTGAGCTCAACATTTCTTGGTACTTTAGGTACAAGGCGGCCTTTCTATGGTTTATCAGCTGCAATGCAATGTTGGCAGCAGCCGCTGCAGCATTGTGCGCTTACTTTGGCCCAGCGGCTGCCGGATCTGGCATACCTGAGGTGAAGGCCTATCTGAATGGTGTCGACGCGCCGTCCATCTTAGCGCCCAGTACCCTCTTCGTCAAGGTATGTATGATCCTGATTGAAACATTCAATCTTTCTAACTCTAATTTGATCATCACGACACCGATTTTCGATGTGCATTGGATCATGTTGGTGAGCTTTGTACTTGCAGATTGTTGGGTCTATATTTGGGGTGTCTGCTGGGTTTGTGCTGGGCAAGGAAGGTCCTATGGTGCACACTGGGGCTTGTGTTGCCTCCTTTCTAGGACAAGGCGGGTCGCGCAAGTATGGCTTCACTTGGAATTGGCTCAGGTACTTCAAGAATGATTTGGACCGCAGGGATCTGATCACCTGTGGAGCTGCAGCAGGAGTTACAGCAGCCTTCCGCGCCCCTGTCGGCGGTGTCCTCTTCGCACTTGAAGAAGCAACATCCTGGTAATTCCCCAAAATAAAAACCAAGTTGCATCTGAAATACCATTTTGCCAGATATGCTACAGTACACCCAGCATGTCTTTTGAATTGTCAATTGTAATCTTTGCACATTGTCAATTGAAAATCCACATCCCAATTACTCAATTGAAACTATTAACCTTTGCGCTTTCTCAGGTGGCGGAGCGCGCTTCTCTGGAGGACATTCTCCACGACAGCAGTGGCGGCAATGGTGCTAAGGTCCCTAATAGAGTACTGCCGCAGCGGCAACTGTGGCCTGTTCGGGAAAGGAGGGCTGATCATGTTCGACGTAAGTTCACAGGTGACATCATACACCACCATGGATCTCGCCGCGGTTGTGCTGCTCGCCATCGTCGGCGGGCTACTTGGAGCACTCTTCAACTTCCTCCTCAATCGGATCCTTCGTGTGTATAGCTACATCAACGAGTAATCTTCACCCGAATCAATGCATTTCAAAATTTTCAATCATCTGTTGCAACTTCGGCAAGATGATCACTGAGCTTTGCATGCATTTGGGTTAATTTTGCAGGAAAGGCGCGCCGTACAAGATCATTCTTACGGTGGTCATCTCGCTGGTCACCTCGTGCTGCTCCTTCGGCTTGCCGTGGCTGACGGCGTGCACGCCATGCCCGCCGGAGCTGGCCGCCAGCGGCCACTGCCCGACCATCGGCCGCTCCGGCAACTTCAAGAACTTCCGGTGTCCGCCGGGGCAGTACAACGCCATGGCGTCGCTGTTCCTCAACACCAACGACGACGCCATCCGCAACCTCTTCAGCGGCGGCACGGAGAGCGAGTTCGGCGTGCCCATGCTGCTCGCGTTCTTCACCGCCGTCTACTCGCTCGGCCTGGTCACCTACGGCGTGGCCGTGCCGTCGGGCCTCTTCATCCCCGTGATCCTCTCCGGCGCGTCGTTCGGCCGGCTGCTCGGGAAGCTGCTCGGCGTGCTCACCGGCCTCGACACGGGGCTCTTCGCGCTGCTCGGCGCGGCGTCCTTCCTCGGCGGGACGATGCGGATGACGGTGTCGGTGTGCGTCATCCTCCTGGAGCTCACCAACGACCTCCTGCTGCTGCCGCTCATCATGCTGGTGCTGCTCGTCTCCAAGACGGTGGCCGACTGCTTCAACAAGGGCGTGTACGAGCAGATGGTGCGCATGAAGGGGCTCCCTTACCTGGAGGCGCACGCCGAGCCGTGCATGCGCAGCCTGGTCGCCGGCGACGTCGTGTCCGCGCCGCTCATCGCCTTCTCCAGCGTCGAGAGCGTCGGCACCGTCGTGGACACGCTGCGCCGCACGGGGCACAACGGGTTCCCGGTGATCGAGGACGCGCCGTTCGCGCCGGAGCCGGAGCTGTGCGGCCTCGTGCTGCGCTCCCACCTCCTCGTGCTCCTCCGCGCCAAGACCTTCACCGCCGACCGCGTCAAGACCGGCGCCGCCGAGGTGTTCCGCAAGCTCGCGCCGTTCGACTTCGCCAAGCCCGGGTCGGGCAAGGGCCTCACCGTCGACGACCTGGACCTCACCGAGGAGGAGATGGCCATGTACGTCGACCTCCACCCGATCGCCAACCGCTCGCCGTACACCGTAGTGGAGAACATGTCGCTGGCCAAGGCCGCCGTGCTCTTCCGCCAGCTCGGCCTCCGCCACATGTGCGTCGTGCCGAGGACGCCGGGGGTAATAGAGCTTACCAACTTAGCTGAATCCTACATGCTTTTCCGCCATTTTTGCATCTGAATCTTGATGATGATTTTGCAGAGGCCGCCGGTGGTCGGGATCCTGACGCGACACGACTTCATGCCGGGTTACATCCGCGGGTTGTTTCCGAACGTCCTCCGTGAGTAGCGGCCATGGCGAGCGCGCGAACGAATTCTTTTGCACATATCTTTTTTTTCTGCTTTTGGACCTTATTACCAACTGGAGTAGATTAGCTTAGATTTGATGTTTAATTAGCACCCAAGTGAACGAGCGGTGGCTGCAAAATTCTATGAACTCGCAAAGCCTGAGAGTGAGAGTTCAGCTATATGAGGTGAGAATTAAATGTCATAGGTTTAATGGAGCTTTGTAATTAACTGATGATCTTTTCGAAAAAACAACTCGTCGATGATGCCGATAATGAATTTGATTTCAGTCAATTTGTTGGTGTAATTATGTGAATGGAATAGTCTTGGCGTAATCACTCTCAAACGCATGCAGTGGCTTTGCTGGTATCATCATCAGCGGACGCCGTTGTCGCTACCGTTGTGAAATGGCAATCGGTCAATTGCAGTGATTTGTCACTGCTAACCGCTCATATTCTAGCCGAAGCTAAGACAATTTAATTGGTGTATCTAGCACTTCGTACACAAAACTGTCATATCTTGTTAGCCGAAGCTGCTCCTATCTGTTCTAAATTGTAGATCGTTTAGGTCTCTAGTAAGTCAATTTTTTTTAAAAAAATATAGCAATATTTACATTTATAAGGAAATTAATATATTAATGTTTGGTTTTGTGAAAAGGTTGTTTGAATTTATAAAAAGTTTGCTTGGATTTATGAATAATTTGCTTGAATTTATGAAAGGGTTGGTGTTGTGAATGTTAGTATTTTTTTTATTTATAAAACTAGTCGAAATCTAAAATCTTATAATATGGAAGGAAGGGAGTACACAACAACCAACGAGCGGAAACACCGAGTATTCATTTGAAATTCAAGAATTTTACATAAATTTTGCAAGAAACAATTCAATTTTGAATTTTGTAAAAAAAAACAAATCAATTTTCTTATGGAAACAGAAGAACTGTCCACTATCCTGATGGGATTAGAGATGAATTTTACTCCATAGAACAAACGAATAGCATATATTTTTTCCCTTTTTTTTCTTTTGATTGTCTTGTACCTTCTTTGTACAGTTGGACACTCGAACGGAACGGCATTGTGCCCAATGTTGCAGACAAGCATTGGGCCCACATGCCATTGTCAACATCGCCGGCCAGCCTATCAGCCACATAGACCAATCAGGCCAAGCTGTTGGCCAGATGGCGCGAGAACGGAAACAGCCAAATCTGAATGAGATGCGCGCCTTCCTTCTCCTTCTCCGGCCCGACCTCCCACTCCTCCTCGACGCGCCTCTTCTCCATGTCGAACGCCACGAGCTTCCATGGCGTCCACAGGTACACCATCTCCCTGTCCGGGTGGAACGCCATGAACAAGAAGGTGACGGCCTGGCAAGCTCCGCTCGCCTCGCCGGCGACGAGGTCATTGACCCCCAGCTCGTGCTTCAGTGCCCACTCCGATGTGGCCGCGTTCTTGAGCTCCCAGAACTTGAGGCGCGTGCCGTCGCTGGACGCGTACCGGAGGCGGCCACGGCAGTGCCCGGCGCGCGCCCGGCAGCTGACCGGGGCCGGGAGCGCGGTCACCGCGCACGCCATGGTCCCGAGGTCGATGCGGACGACGTGGCCCGAGTAGGCCAGCACGTGGATCGCGCCGTCGAAGTAGTGCATGGTGGCCGACATGGCGTCGGTGTCGAGCCCGAAGTCGAGCTCGTGGTCGCGCCACGCGCCGCCCTCGGAGTCGAACACCTCGACGGACGCGCCGCGGGGGAGCCACCCGGTGAAGCACACCACCCTGTAGTGCGGGGACGCGGAGGGGTCGAACGCCAGCACGGACAGCAGCGTCTTCCCGCGCGGCGGCGGCAGCCTCGCCCACCGCCGCGTCGTCGGGTTCACGACGTGGAACGCCGCCGCCGGTTGCGATGCGTAGTACAGCAGCATGCCGTTGCACCCGTCGATGATGGTGGACGTCTCGTGCCCGGGGAAGAATCCCATGTCGGCCTCCGCCACGCCGCCGCCGTGGTCACCACCCCCCGACGCGCACGCGTACGTGTACGCCTGCCTCCTCCTCCCTTCGCCGCCGCCGCCGCCGCCGCCGCCCCGGCCTTCCTGGTACAGCACACCGGAGGTGATGAGCGGCAGCCTCCGGCGGAGGTAGTCGCCGGAGATGAGGCGCCGCCACGACGTGGCCACGCACTGGAACCTCGCCAGCGACTTGTACGGCAGCCTCACCAGAATCTCCGTGAGCATGTCCTCCCCAATCTCGCCGTCCATCTCCTCGATTCCTCCTTTCCACCTACTGATCGACCACCCTGCACCTCACCTCACCTTACAACTCCAAGCTATCGCTTCCAAAACAACAGTAGCAACAACATCCAAGAATTAATGGCAACGCAAGCGACGCACATATATTAGCAAAGCCGTTGGGCTAAAAATCAAGAGATTATGCAGCTTCCGAGTGGTGCACAAGAACAGCATGAGTATTATCTGTACTCAAAATGGATGCTGCTGCTTGCGAATGCGGAGAACTGAGTCGATGCCTTGCCGTTCCGCGCTGGACATATATATCTGCGTACGCCATTCGGATTTGGGATATATCGTCGGGTTTCTGCTTCGTTTTTTATTGAGTGTTGTGGCGGGACGCGAGGATTGCTGCGTCTGCAGCGTTGCTTACGCGTCCTTTTGGGTTCAAAAAGGAAAATGCGCGCCGCACTGTTGTTCAGAAAGAGAAAGATGGATGTTCCACTAGCGCGTCTAACAAAAATGGACGGTTAATTTTCATCATGAGAATTTGATAAACTGAGAAGGAGACATCTGAAGTTAGGTGTGCATGTCTTGCTTCCGTTGTTGTTTCAGAGAGTACTTTAGTATTATACTTGTATGTTACTGAAGGGGATTGCGTGCAGTGAACTGTGACAGTGTGACCGGTAGTCGGTAAATGAAGTGGCCAAAAAAGGAAGGAAAAGAATAAGAAAATGTTGAGAGATCTTTTTTTGAAAAAAAGAAAGTTGGTGTGATTGTGTGGCAAAACAACACGGTCGATCTTCAGAGTCTTTAACAGATACAGAAGAACACTCATCTTCTTTGAAAAAAAATCTTATATGTTCGTTTTTATAAAGGGGCAGAAGAACTTTCTTTCTTCTTGGACTTGTCTCCAAGCAAGTGAACACATAATGGAACCATGGTCAGACGGCCACGTTAACAGTTGGGGCTTATCGCAAGCTGCCATTTGGCGTACACATCTCTCGTCAGATATCCATCACGCCGAGCGGTGCCTACCTACAAAACTAGCTAGCATACACGTATATCTTCCAACCCAATCCTTTTCTTTATTTACATAAAAACAAACAGCAAGATGCAATGATGCACATCGAAAGACCCTTCTGTTTCAGGCTTCAAGGCTGGGATATCTGTTACTTGGACGCCATGCAAATCACAGCTTTGTCGCACTATATCTCGAGCTCTCAAGTCGTCGATGATTTCCTGAATCCAGGAGAGGAATCCGGCGCTTGTCCAGGGCACGAGTTTTACCATGGTCTATGAATTTTGTGTGGATGCCACTCAAAGTTTCATCTTTGATCTTGCGTCGTCCAGAGTTTAATTGGTGCAAACACACCGACGCTGACAGCGACCTGCCTATTGTTCTTGTCTCTGGTTGGGTAACGACGGGTCACGGGCCGGTGCAAGCTGTGTGTTTGCAACGTTTCTTGGAGTGTGCAACTTGGATTCTCTGCCTGGGCCATTCTTGTGCTTGGAAGTTCCAATCATCGTACAGTGCAGGAGCTAAGTTATGTTCATCACTTTGCTGATGATCGATGGCATCGAAGAGAGAGAGAGAGAGACGTGTCATCTGAAGGAAAACGTGTAGGCATATGCCGATTCTGAGGGAGACTCATGTAGTAGTGTTTAAAGTGTATGATATTTTATCTAGTACTGTACCATTAATGAGCATACCCCTGAATTCATTATTCATAAGTGGAAATTCTGTTTGTTTTCATGTTTTCATTTTTGAAAAACAAAAAACATTTCTAAGTGTGATGTTCATACATTGAGGAATGGAAATAAGGCCTTACATTGGGCTTCAAGAGTCAGTAGTGGTCTGGGGGCTCTGGCCTCTGGGCTGATACGTAGCCCTGCCTTGATTGGGTGGGCCAAGTGAGTTATAATCTAAGCAGGTGGGCTCAGATCTTCTGATGCTCGGCTCTTCCCATCACTTCCCATCAGGCACCAATTCCCCAACCATACCCGGATACCCCTAAATAAATTATCGAAACCATAGCACAAATGCAGGCACCAATGCCCAACCTGGCAACCAGTCTGCTGTTTATAGCAATCCAAAGCCAAGATGGCAATTAAGATGTAAGGCATAGTCCCGTACGGACTTCATTCGCAGGAACAAAGTGGTCAAAAGATACGATGAGTAATTTACTCCCAAGCAATTAGATTATGAATGATTACCCAGCTAGGAGGCTAAATCTGCAGCATGCTTTGTTGATAATACAAGTAAACTTTTTTTTTGAACATTTACAAGTAAACTTGAGATAGAGATAACAGAAGCAAGCTTGAAAAATGGAAGCACCTTTTGCGTAAAAAAAAAGGAAGCTATTATAGGTTGTTTTTTTAGCCACCAGCCCACCGTATCAAGTTGCTCCAGACGGAAGAGTGGTATTTAAGGGAATAACAAAAGAAGCAAGCAAAAGTAATGCTGAAGTTGACATAAGAGAATGTCGTACAAAACTGTGGATAACTGGGATATCCATGGGGGCAAGAAAGCCAACAGTTTGCTAATGAAAGCAGATGAATGTATATTCTATGAAACAAGTTGACCAGTAACCAGGGATCACAAATAAGTACTGTATCGTGCAATAGGTAGTCCCTAAAATAAATGTCAGACATCATGGAAGCCTACTTACTTTAATTTATAGATATGTGCAAAAGTCTCCTATAATTTATAGATATGTGCAAAAATGGCTATCAAGAGATCTGGAACTGGAAGCAACCAACAAATTTACAGCAAACCAGTGCAAAGTACTGTTTCAACTAAAAGAGCTGTACATTTGTAGTACATGTTTGAGGTCATTGACTTCATTCAGTACCGTTAGCAGTTATCAATGCGGCCTCTCAAGCTGGAAGCAAACGGAGTACTGCCTTGTAAAGCAACATGATGTTGAGGCCATGTGCACCAGGCAGGAAGGCCACTCAGATTAAGAACATCGAGTGCACAGCGATCATGCCAAGATATATATTACTCCATCTCTTCTTGGAATATACAAGGAAGCACATGGAGGCCTGTCATGGTTCTGAACTTATAAAAGAAATTGCCTGGCTCCAGGTGCATGCACATGCTTTCCAGGTAGATTTGCTTCTACATTCCACTGGAGAGGACCATGCAGCTGACAAAAATAATCTAGCACTGGTAGCTTGCTGCAACTTAAAAATGACCTGGGTACCACAGCCTTTTCCTTTTCTACCCTCCAAACTGAGATCGCCGACGAGTTATAATAACTACACTCCCTTGTGTAAGATCTCAAAGATGCATTGTAATAGATTTTGAATTAGACACCTCAGGCAATTACAAAGCGCAGCCGCAATTATATGGAGTTGATAGGTACATCACTGTATTATCAAAATGGAGGCTATAATGCAACTGCTGAACAGCAACACAAGCCATCCAGATTTTACCCTATCGAATTTTTCAAAATTATATAATCTACAGGTATTAAATATCATGCCTATAGACAGCTTAGCAATCGCTAAACATCCAAAAACAAAACTCAGGAATATTACAGCAAAGCTTCTATTCTCCAAGTCAGCCTGCTTTTCCCGAAATCTTTCAAGTTCTGATCTGCAGAGACACCATAACATGAATCACAAAGTTATAATCATCCCAAGCCGACATAATTATTCATTAATACCAAAGCAGTTCAAGTAGTTTATCTGAACTCTCAATAGTACGATTAGAAGCTATAATTAGCTAACAGAAAAAAGAATTAAGGAAAACACTTTTTGACAAGCAAACACGGAAGCCAACTCGGGATAGACCTATATCTCGAATACGAGAATAGAGTAAAAACACAAAAGGGAAAACGGTAACTATACAAACCTGATTATGACATTATCCAAGAGTAGCTGGTTTAACTGTGAGGAAGCAACTAGTTTCCATGAGAGAATCCCTTCAATTTCTTTCGCCTGAAATGAATGAATATATGATAAGGCAAAGAAAGTAATGCCAACAAAAGAAGAAAGAAAAATACATGTGAATAGAAAAGCATACAAAGTCATCTTTGCTTCTCTCAAGATGCTTCAGCTCCAATTTGATTTTCTCCAAGAGTGCATCTTTGGTATCAATATCAGCATCAAAATCCTTAAAAATTTGCCCATATCTGCTATTTAGTTCTTCTAGATACCGCTCCAAGACAGAAAAGCTCACATCAAGAGATTGCACCTTCTGCATTAGTACCTTAAGAACTGTATCTCCAGGAATCCTGCCAGCCTGAATTGGCCTTGTCTCGGTAACTTGATCATGAGCACCATTCTTTGATGAATCACCGTTTAGTTTATCATCTTCTAGTTCAAACTCATCTTCATCCAGGGGTTCATGTGAGGATTCTTTTCCCTCAGTGGGCTCCTTCAATTGTGTTTGCTGATCGACTGGTTCCTTCATTTTGTCATCAGGTTCCAGCCTTTTATTCTCAACTGGAATCAAGTTCTCCAGCATCTTTTCCACCGCATCCATTCCATACACTTCAAGCATACTGAGCGTGCAGTAGAATTCGGAACCATAATGGCTAAGCAAGTTGAGTTTCAGATATCTAGCCCACTTTGGCTCAGGAAAAGTAAAATTCTGAGCAATCTTGGCATTTGCAACAGTGAATCTCCCGAGTGTTTCCCAGCTATCTGTGGGATAATTCAGACTGCTCAGCATTTCAAATTCTTTCAAGTTAGAAGAATAGTGCTCAAAATTTGCAATTGCGATTGTATCTACCAAGGTTTCTTCAGACAGCTCTATAATGACAAACTTCCCCTCTGCTGAGCAAGGATTGCGGAGATACTTGTCTTTATCCTTGTCTAGGATGTTAGAAGCACCCTTGGCCTCCTTGTTGAATTCCAGGACCTTAGCCCCTTTAGCTGCCGAGGCATAATTGTACAACTTCCCACTAGGCTCCCTTCTGTGGATCACATTTCCAGGTTGACCACTAGGGACACCCTTTCCTCTTTCCGCAATCGCTCGTGTCTTGAATTCATCAAGACCAGGAGGGACAACTCGTGATAACCTTGCTGGTCTTGGAACACCTTCGCTCTCCACCTCCCCCTCTGGATGAACTACAGAATCATCATCTGTCCGTGGAAGATTCTCACCCTGATCAACGTTATCCTTGGGCAGAGCATCCATGCTATCACCCTGTGCCTCATCATTGGAGCAAAGCTGATCTTTCTCCAGCAGTGTCTCTTCAGAAAGCACATGATTTTCATCGGGTTTAGCACAGCTATCACCTGGCAACGCATGATTTTCCCCATTCTCCTGCTGTACAACTGAATCAACAGAGCCTTCGCTCAAGGTAGGCTCAACAGAATCAAACGAGGGATCAGAGCTTCCTTCATCCGCAAAAATCCCTTCATCTGCAGAAATCAGACAGCACCGAACATGAGCCCAATCGACACCGAGAAATACGCATAACGTCAATTTGAAAATTATTGACATGCGATATCTTTCAAAAATGGTAAAATTAAAGCGGAAATTTCATCAGGACATCAAAAAACCATGATGTTTATTCAGAATTCAGAAATGAAACGCGCATATATAGATCTATGTTGTAACCGCGTAATATTGCGATTCACGTTCGGCCGATTCAGCGAACGACCATCTTCCCCAACCACCGTTCGCACCACCACGCAACCACCCACCAAGCACGATCGATCAAAAATTGATTCCGCGAAGGCCAAAACGAAATCGTACCTCGTTGACCGTTCCCATGACCGACGAGGGGGTTGAGCAGGAGCAGGACGACCCAGCAGGCGACGACAAGCGAGACGGAGAAGCCGTACAGCCGCCGCCGCCGCCTCCTCCCGGCGGCCGCCGCGGTAGCCACGCCCACCCCTGCCTCCTCCTCCTCCTCCTTCGCCGCCGCCGCCGCCTTCCTCTTCAGAAGGGCTCTCCGCGACCTCTGCATTCCTCCGCCCTCACATCTGCGCCACACAACACGCCACCTCACCACCGACTTCCCCTCCCTCCCTCCGCCCCGGCCCACGCAGAGGAAGAGCACGGGGCACGGGACGAATCCCCAGCTGCCGCCCCGCCCCGGCCCCGCTCAGAAGAACCGCCGCGGCGGCGAGGTCCGATGCTGCGCCGGCGAAGGGGAAGGGGGTTGGATCGCCGCGTGGCGGTGGATGGGCGGGGGCTTTTGAGGTGGCTCCATCGGAGGAAGGGGAGGAAGGCGTTGATGGCTTTTGTACCGCGAGATCTTGTCGGCTTCTCCACCCCCGTTCGCACTTGTGAAATCGTGAGACCTGTCCAATCCCCAATGCCAACCTGTTTGTTACCGGTGCGCGTGGTGGTGAGGTGGATTCTTCTGGACTCTTTGGCTCCCTTGTTTATTCCGTCCAGCGTGGAGGAGTACAATCTTATTACCGTTTGCTGGGTGGACTAGTTCAAATTCAAAAGCCAGAGAGAGAAATCATGTCCATTTCAGGCTCACCGTTTGCTTTTTGGTTACTTGCCGCAGTCGAAAAGTTAAATTTTGATTTGATTTTAAGGATTTTTTTTCTCATTTTAAACAATCTCCCATTAGCTTTTAAATCCGTAAGAACGCATATGTGAGAGTTTTCCTCTACCTATAAATTATTTATTGATTGTTATTTTTTTCGCGAACGCTTTATTGATTGTTAAAAATCAGTGCCAAACAATCAAGTTGTTTAGTCTCAAATGTGTAGATTTTGTTTAATGGCCAGTGGTGGTATCTTTTTTTTTTTCTAACTACGGCAGATGTCACCCGTGCAAAAATAAAACTAAATTATCATGTGATTGTAGCATTATATATTTATATTACTACAAGATTATATAGTAGGAGTAAACATCGGTATACATCATATATAAAAACATGGGGTACTGAGTGTGTAACCATGATGCTTTAGATAAAATAATTTAAGCCGACTTTGATATGTTACGCAAACAAAGATGGTTGTACTAGAAGAAAAGAATTTTGCAGCCAATAAATATACGGAGTACTAGTAGTACTACTTCAATTGTAGGTTTTGTCGAGTTGTAGTTGGATGGTTCCACGTCAATTCCGGAGTTGAAGCATACACGTCACAGCTGTGCTTGCTTGGTACACGTAGGGTGCACGCCACGCGTGTCAGCCAACAGCGAGCCTCCACGTGGACTCAAGGAGTAGCACTGTACGTCTTCCCTTCTCTCTCTCCTCGGGTCAATAATAGTTAACCCGTTGACTCGATGGGCCGTGTTTTCACCAGCGCGGCGGAGGCCCATTTATTCAACTACCGATAAAGGGGCCCACACAACCAGCCCAGCATCATCTCCGTCTCCGTTTGCACCGAGGCCTCGGGGCAAGGGCCCAACCCGTTTCCGAATCTCGAGGCGCAAGAGGCCATCGAACGGCGGAGCCTTAAAGCCCCAACTTGTCCGTGCGGTTTCTTACTTTCGTGGGCTTTTTTTCTCCCTCTTGATTGCGGCGCGACTGCGAGCGAGAGAGCTTCACGCCCAGATCCGGGCGGCCATGGCGAGGAACCCTACCCGCACCGTCTACATAGGTGAGCGTCTGTCTCCTCTTCCCCCTCCCCGCGGCGCTCGCGGTGGCTTCAGATTTTGGTTTTAGTTCGGATTGGAGTAGATTGATGTACACCTCGGTGATTTGATTGATCAATTAGTTGGTTGGTACTTGGTAGGTTGGTTAAGTTGTATGATGTTTCCGTGGTGTCCTCGGTTAGCGTGGTTACGCGTGATTTGTGGATTTAGCGTGGTTGCTGTTCCTCTGATTTCTGATGGGTGCAACTGCAAATGTATCGTTGAAAGGATTCCTGTTGTTCCCCTTGTATTTCTTTTACTGGCTAAAACGATGAGTGCATTTGGAAATAGAGCTGCTAGATGCTAGTATCAAAGCTTGACAAGTGATTGCACTGTTGCTGCTATGAACTTTACTTGATAATAACGTTGGACTGTGTTTCACAAGTAGCATTTCAATTTCTACACGTTTCTTAAACTTACCTGGCATGGAGATACTGAACTTCCACTTTTCTCTCTTTTTTTTTTTGGTTGCGAGGAACTTTTAGTCTTTTACTGTTTGTTGCATTAGTGAATCTGTAGCGGCTCTAGTCTATTGAACTTTTCTCCAGTTGTTAGCTTTCTTAGCAATTCTCTGGGCTATGCTAATTTATTCGGAACCTTGTCAATTTATTTGCCTGCAAATGCAATGTTTTTTGTGGACAGTCCTGGTGTCATCTGGTATTGTTTGTATGTATATTGTATATCTAGTGTTTTATGTAGTCTAAGCAGCTTCATTTCTCTGTATCAGAGTATTGTATTAATTATATTGCAATTTTTTCCTACAATAGGTAACTTGGATGAAAAGGTAACTGAAAGAATATTGTATGAGATTCTTATTCAGCCAGGTCGTGTAGTAGACCTATGCATACCTCGTGACAAGGAAACTAGTTGTCCCAAAGGTTACGCTTTTGCTGAGTATGAAACAGAGGAAATCGCACAGTATGCTGTTCAACTTTTTTCAGGACTTGTTCGGCTTTATGGTAAAACACTCAAATTTGCGGTAGGTTTCCTTTTTATCTGTTTTTTTTTTGTTTGGATGTGTTACTTCTATATGATCATCAGCTTCTTATGATTAAACTGTACCAATATGATTACAGCTTGCGAAATTAGAGTGCTAGTAGTTGTTCTTGTGTTCTGTGCCATACAATTTCGCAAAAGATTGATAATTCTGATTTCCCAAAAGATTGATAATTCTGATTTCGAATTTCTTCCACATCCTTTAGATAATGTTTTAGTTCATACTTATCTATATTTATGCGGATATGAAGAGGGTCAGTTTTCTGAATTTATATCATTGTCTTTTGCAGATCTCTGGACAAGACAAACCCTCATCAAATGGCAATAATCCAGTAATGCCTAAACTCAATCCTGTACCATTACCAAAGCAGCCTCAGTTTGTGCATCATAGTGATATGCATGTATTGCATACCCCAGCGGATCCAATGGTAAATGGTGGGACAAGAGATTATGGCTTTTCAAACTATTATCCTTATAGTGCTAATCCCCAAGGTGAGATTATTTCCTGGGCCTATCTATATGTACTGTTGTACGCTGCATATATGTCACTCTTAATCTAATCCTACTATTCTTTTGCTAACCAGCATTACCAGTTGGACCCGTGCATAGCTACAGAGGGTTCAGCAATGGTACGTATGATTGCAGTACATGCATATTTGGTTCTATTGTTAATGGTAGGTATGGAGATTATGTTTTGAATGCTGCTGGCCATGGAGCTCCGAGGCAACCAATGTTGTATCCGTCCTACTAGGCACCAAAGAAGGGAATCTGGTATGTTGAGTTGTTGATAGAGTAGGCTGGTTGGGATTAGCTCCCTGAAATTTTCATCTCTTAATGCACATCATTGTCATACATGTACAGAATATGGCTCTCTTTTATGAATGGTAATTAGAAAATCTTAGTACAACACTCATCCTTCTCTTCTTTGGGGACGGGAGGGCTGCAACAGCGAAGGCTGTACTACGCCTCCTCCAACTCTCGAAACAATGAGCTATGCACGCTTAGGCTGTATTTGAGGAGAGGAGATAGAGGAGATTGGGAAGATACGCAAAACGAGGTGAGCCATTAGCACATGATTAATTGACTATTAAGTATTTTAAACTTCAAAAATGGATTAATATGATTTTTTAAAGCAACTTTCCTATAGAATTTTTTTACAAAAAACGTACCGATGAGTAGTTCGGGAAGCGTGCGTGTGGACTCTTAAAGCCTTGAAAGCAATCTTTGTCGTGTACTTGAATGACCGTTACTCTGTAATACTAGAAGATGTTGATGTCTCAACATCAGCTGTAGATTTTTTATGGAACCGAATCAAGTCAACTGTTCTTTACTTCTTTGTCCGTGCACATCACAGAAATGAGTCTCTGTCAGTGTCAGGGACAGGCAAGTTGCTGCAATGTGGCATTGCCAACTAACCCTATTTTGTGATGGTTAAGTGGTAGTGGCTTGGCTGATGTTTCGCTTTGCAGTTCTCTATTCGTTTGTCACCTGTCATTGCTAGCTAGTAAATTTTAGGCTTATCTTGGGCATTGCATTCCTTTTTATGTGTTAGGTGAGGTGATGCATACGTTGGAGCTAGGCAAATTTTGATCATTTCTCTACTAGTGCAGTTCCATTGTGTTCCACCTATACCAAAAAACACATAAGACAGACACACAAAACTTCACAGGTAGACAGGATGGCACTAAAACACTCCCATTTTGACTCACCTAACCCAAAAGGTATCCTATCCTGAAACGAAAATTCTACTGAAAAGATCATCACTTTGGGTCCCCTCGATTAACCTTCTTCAAGGTGAAAACCACACCTCAAGACACGTATCAGAGGTGCTGCTTCTCGTTGCATATCTCCTCTAGTGTAAGTTACTTCTGATGCTCTACTAAACCTAGCCTCCAGGGGTTCTTTCCTTCACTTCTTGGAGTAGTAGCATGTACAAGTCACATGCCATCTCTGCATTGTGCTATTTTTCCGTTGCAACTAGAGCAATATGAAAACTGAAACCAATTGTGCATAACCAATGCTAGCGCGGCATCTTTCCTCTGCAAAAAAACGTTTTGGATCTTGTTGCTCCAGTTGCAGTTGCAGACTTTGCATCTGCCGTACTGCTGCACTTGCTCGTTTGACGCTGTCTCTCGGCATTGCAAGCTGACAACATCGAAGACCAAGACTACGCAACGCACGTACAAGGACTTTTCTGGGTAAGACTCTTATTGAATCCATTGGAGTGTGTATGATTTCTCGCCGGTCAAAGCCAAGAGAGGAGGCGATGAAGATGGAGAGCCCGGGGGTGCAGCCGGCGGCCGCCGGTGAAGAAGAAGGCGGCGGCGGCGTCTTCTTCTGCGTGGCGGTGACGTCCAGGGGCAGGACGGACCGGCTGTCCTACTTCCAGGCGGAAGGGGACGGCGACGACGCGGAGGAGGTGGCCCGCGCCACCGCCGCGCTCTGCCTCGACCACGCGCCGGAGCACCACCACTGGCACCACCACACCGTCGTCGGGCGGCGCACGTTCGCGTTCCTCGCCGGGGACGACGGCCGCACGTACTTTGCCGTGGCGGACCCGACGCCTGGCAGCGCCGAGACGGTCCGGTTCCTGCAGCGCGTCCGCGACGCGTTCGGCAGCTGCGGCGGCGGCGGCGGCGGCGGCGCGACCAGGCGGCGCAACCAGCGCGACGACGCCGTGGACGCCGTCGTGTGGCAGTTCGTGCGGGCGCTGCGGGCCTCCGCGGGAAGAGGGACGGCAGCGCTGTTCCCCGGCGACGACTCACGAGGTGGAGGTGACGCGTCGAGCGCCGACGGCGACAAGGACGACGAGGAGGAGGAGGATGATCGTGGCGGCGAAGCGATGGCCGTCGCGGCGGACGGCGCGCGGCGGCGAACGCGGCGCTCGTGGTGGCGCTACAGCAAGGTCGTGATCGGCGTGGAGTTGGTGCTGTTCCTCGTCCTGTTCGTCGTGTGGATGATCGTGTGCAAAGGCTTCAATTGTGTCCAGCGATGAGCGGCACATCGCTTGTGCAACTGTAATTACATTTACACGTATAGTTTGTTTTAGTCTACGTGCTGTGCTGTCCATGAAAAACCTTGCCCGTCTTGTTAAATCGTAATTGTCTTAGCAACATGGAGTACAATTTACGGAGTATTTGCTGTGAAAGGCTTTGCTGGTTGATTTTGTTTTCATGTAAAAAACTTGGGCTCGCTTGCCAGCGGGTTTTCTTAACGATGGTAAGGGGGTTACCTCTTCCTACCGCGGTAGCAAAACTGAGCAAACTTTAACAAAAAAAAATTAAAGCTTTGTTTAATTGTTGATGGTTGATATGCTAGGAGCTAGGTTATTTCCGTTACTAAACCCTGACGATAAGCCCATTCACCGCTGTAACCGAAGATGAGAGACATTGCTTTTGCTTGCTAGTTAATCCTGGGGTAATGCAATTATGCCCAATGCAGGGTTTGAGAAACATACCAATGCCACTATGCCAGCATCTGTCAGTTACCACGAACTACGGTACAGAAGAAACAGTACTCAACAGGGTACAAGAATTTGCAGGGTGGGAGCTGTTTCAAACATGGACTCGAGCTGATCATGTGTGTTCACAAACAGGGCAGCCCTGTAAAACACTATTCTAAAATCTCGCCGTCATATGCATGCCACGTTGCCCGTACAATTCCTTTTTTTTTTCCTAAACACGGTACCGACGCATGCGCCCATATACACGACATCTCGTAGAATAATACGTCATCTACCATAATAAAATAATTAGCCGTAAATAAAAAACATATGCTAAATTTAAAACTTAAATTCGGATAAACATGTTTCACTGTAAGAAACCTAATCGGTCGTTCACGTTGCCAGTACAATTTTGAGCAGCTATAGTCCGACTCATACTCATACATAAACACTGGGAATTTGTAAATGAATTTTCTGAATAATAAATGGCATTTGATGGATGAATTTGTAAATGAATTTTCTGGATAATAAATGGTATTTGAAGGATAATTGCAAAACAAACTGACAAAATGTACCAGTGTGAAGACTGCACATTTTGTTTGATTTGGGCTATTGGACTTGCATCATAGTAAAGTTTTATTTGGCCCAGATGTAAATCAGGCCCGGATTATGACAGCCTCCAGGAGGCCATTTTTCTAAGGCAGTGGTTGGGAAGCGGTAGTTGATGAATGGCGATCAGCCTACCTATCCTTCTCTCCCTAACCGAAAGGGAGGAAAAAAAACAAGTAAACAACAATTCCTTGGAATAAAAGACACTATAGTAAATAGAGTAATATATAAGAGTTGATTAGTCTATGAAAATGAGCCTATATATCGCCTATGATTTGGACAGAATATCTTGATCAGCTTTGTTGCGCTAGCACCCAACCATTTCCCTCATAAAAAGACAGAAGTACGAAAATGAAAGGAGCACAGCTTTGGCAGCCTTTCTGTTGTAAAACCAATTCATACGCATCCACATCTCTAAATTATAAAACTTTTCTCCCCACGACAAAAGGAAGTAATGTGTGCTACTCCTATCACCGTTCTGAATAATCTGCAGTGGTTTCTTTGGCAAGATCAGAAGAACCAACATGAACTTGCATTTGCTTTGCCAGTTGCCAGTTTGCCACCAAAACACAGAACACGGCATGCTCTGTCTCTCGAGCGGTGCAATGCAATGCAAGCGACACCCTCGATTTCCTCCTGCAAAAGAGGGAGAGAGAGAGTACAGGGCATGGACACCATGCGTGCTCCAGTTTCAGGCTCGGGTTCAGAAACGGGCAGTACGGGACACGGCCTTTACCCACACAACTCTGCATCACATGCGACGATCAATACCAAACAGCTGCGCCTCTGCATCTGCATCTTCAGCCAGGGGCGGAGCTAGAGAAAAACCGAGGGGTTCCTAACTTTCTTTACGTAGTATCGACATGTACAGCTCTGGAACGATATTATACTAAATAGTTGTATACTCAATACATATAAGCATCATCTTCCTAATTAATGACAATATATGAGAAAGTGCATGAAAAAATTAAAAAAAATACGTACCATAATGAAGAAACCAACTGATAATAATATATATGAAGTTAATAATGTGTCATGAGCTCCATACCCAAAACAAATGAATATATCATGTAAAATGCGATGTCACCATCTTCATTCCTCCATGCAACAAGGCATAGTTTAATTATCAACAAACAATAAGTCATGAAATGATTTGACATAAATAAAAACAGTTACCTATTAATCTTTATCATATTTGCGGTGGTTATATTCATGAACCGATAAACCACTTGTTGTAAGTGGTGGCTATCGGATGTGATTTTTGATAGAAGCACTTGTGGTCACTAGGCGGATTTGACGAGTCAATGAGGGCAAGCCGGCGAGCTCATGGATCCAGCCATTGCCGGCCAGCTTGCTGCTGCCGCTGCCCGCCGGCCGTCCTAAACTTCTACTCCCAGACTGCCCTGAATGGCTGCGTTCATCGCAAAAGCAAGCAAGAAAATTAAGATTAAATCAATGGTAAACTAGCAAAATTGGAAGAGAGAAGAAGTAGGAGTACATGACTTACAGAGTGGCAGATTGGATGATAGGATTTAGGGGCTGTCATAGGTCGCGGAGTCGTCGGAGTGTGTGGGAAACGGGCGGCGTCGGCAAGCGAGCGCCGGGCGGTCGCCGCGTCGAGCACGGCTGTGGCGGTCCATGGGCGAACGGTGACGGGCGCACGACGGGATGGAGTCGGAGACGTCAGGCGTGGTCGCCGGTCGTGGAGTCGCGTGGAGCAGGTGCTCAGCGGCGACGGACGAGGAGAAAGAAATAATCACGCGCTTGATTTTGGGAGATGAAACGACGCCGCCGCTGCGCCGTGTGGATCCAACCACGTGCGCGACTCCTCCTCTCCTCTCAGCTGGGCTGTCTCTAACAGATACACATCGATGGGCCTTGTTTTGGGCCAGACGAAGGAGGGGTTCCTGGTTTTGGGCTGAGGGGGTGCTGATGTGGTGAATTTATGGGGGTAACAAGGTATTTCAGAAATTGGGCCGGGTTCCTGGGAACCCCCCGGGCCTATTGGGCTCCGCCCCTGTCTGCAGCTGTTGCGGGCTTGCAGCAACGTCATGGGTTTTGCTACGCTACGTGCCAGGAGAATGGTCTCGGATCCTCTCTCTCTGTTGCTGTTACTGCGGGGCTGGCTTTGCTGCTGTGCGCGTGAAATTGTGAACAGTGTAGTGAGTGATGAGTACTACCAGTGGTACTGGTACTGGTACTCCAGTAACTGAAGAACCGAACTGGGCAGCAAGCAAGCAAGGAAGGAGAGGAGTCTGCTGTGGTGGTTGTGTCGCTGAAACTTTTTTTAACCGCATGTTCTTCTCTACCGCTGTTGATGGGTGGATGGGGCGATGGGCTGTCACATTCGCCGGTCAAAGAAGCCTCTCTTTCCTTACAGTTGGAGCCAGCTGCCACCGACTATTTTAGCATACGTACTCCTACTCCTAATCTGTTGCTCTTTTGCATTCTTTTGTGTATACCGGTGCAGTACTGGTACTGCCCTGCAGTGCCGGTGGGAGACCGATTCCACAGCACTTGGGACCGGGGTTTTCCCTCTAGGAAAGGAAGAAAATTTCGGTGGGCATCAAAATTCCGGAATTTCGGATATTCCTAACGATTTTTTAAAATTTTTAACATATATTTACTGAATTTAAATAAATTATGACTAAATTTACAAATATTTGAAAAGGTCTGAAATTTCGATCAGAATATTTGCTTGTCGGAAAGGGATGAAATTCCCAAAATTTTGAATATTCCTGAAATTTCGAACCAAAATTTATATTCCTGCTTGGGACGAGGAGCGAGCGTCCACTCTCCATGGTCTGCATGGACCATAGCCCATATACCCGTCAGCCGGTCAGCCACTCTTGGAGAGGCTTTTCCCTATTTGGTAGGAAATACTTTCAAGCCATCGAAATAGTTGACAGTAAACAGATCAAAGTTCAGTACAAATGGAATGAACTAGTGTGAATTGCGGGTTTATGATATTAAAGCTAAAGGTGTCGTCATCTCATATATTGCTGGGAGTTTCGTTTATTTTGTGTTCCTATTGTGTTACCCTTTTCTTATATGTAACTATAAGGCACATACACCTCAAGATTATAACTCTACAACCTATTAATTTTACGGAAAGTATGTGTACAACAAAGTACAACAAACTATATTTTAGACCTGGTAGAGTAGTAACTTGTTGACGCTCTCGATGAAGGGGTTTGGTGAAAAGTGATTGTTGGAATAGTCTCTGGGATCTTTCTTTGCTTGTATCTCGATGGTATTTATGCTCGTAGGCTCCATTGTCTTGAGAGACTCATGATTTTTTGTCATGTACCCGTGCCATTCTAGTTGAGTTCAAATATGTCATGAAATCCTTACATAATTGGGTGCGTCTCCGACCCTTATATGCTCTAGGCGATACCTTTTGCAGAATTTTTTTTTATATGCAAGTTGGTATGCATTCTTTAGGCCGTGTATCCGTAGAGTATCCTTTGGCTTCGTTCGAGATGGCTGCTTGGACTAGATTTTCATCGGCACGTGAAATCAGACGAGCTATTAGCAAATTATTATTTGAGCATTGAGTATTACAATTTAAAAATAGATTTATTTAATTAAAAAAATTCTGTATAGGAAGTATTTGTAAAAAGGCAAAATTGTTTTACACTGGAAATTGTTGTCTTTGGTTTCATAGCATCGTAAGATATTAGTAAAAATGTGCTAATGATAAACGAGAGAATAGCTAATCCGAAAAACACTCTGAAACTCAGCCTTTTAACCCTAGATCTAAAGGAAGTATTGCTAGCTCTGTTTCAGGCTTCACCCAAACCTGACTAAAGGAGTATATCTTTGCCATTTCTGTTCATTTACACGCACCAACTAATAAATCCAAATTAAAGACCAGATTGTTAAGCTAATGAAAATGACCAGGCAAAAACTAATTTATCCATGAAAGTCACATAGCCGTATCGTCCTTCATCGTCTCCAACTCCAACATCGCCATGCAGTACGTACGGATGAGAGGCAACGTGGCTGTTTGACGAGCCCGTAACGTACATAATTTGTCACATTCCGGAGAAAAAGGTCCCAGCCGTTGGCTCATCATATTCATATCTTTCACGGTTCACCGCTACGGACGCAACGCCAAAAGGTGCCCGACCGATGCACTGTTGGCGACGGCATATACATACATACATCCACGCGACCATACGCTATGTCACGACGGGGATCTTCGAGTTGTCGGGTTCGTTCCGTTTTTATAATCTCCTGCATATATGCATGTTTATCTTTTAGCGTCAAATGATAGAGATCAGGTTAGTCGTCTTCACAGACGGAATCATCAATCATGTACTCCATGTGCTTTGCATGGCTGTAGATTCCAGCTGCTGTCGTCTAGCATCACATAGACGGCACTTAAAATAAACAGCCGGTAAAAAATCTGAAAAAAACTTATTTTTATTTTCAGTTTTTAACTTTTTATTTTTTTTTTTCAAATTCTACGATTACATATTATAAAAATCTGGATTATTTAGATAGTTTCTGACAGCTGAATATTCTAAAAGAAATTGTAGTACTAGCTTAGAAGTTTCCCCAAACATACACATATTTTCTTCATCCTAAAAAACAAACCTCCCGTATTAGTATGTGTTATATTCTGTACTAAGGCCGTGTTCGATACCAGCCGTTCCCAACTCCCCCTCTCGTTTTCCGCGTGTACACTTTTTAAACTACTAAACGGTGTGCTTTTTGTAAAAAGTTTATATATGAAAGTTGCTTAAAAAAATCATATTGATTCATTTTTGAAAAAAAAAAAGCTAATACTTAATTAATCACGCGATAATAGACCGCTCCGGTTCCCATCACCCACCACCCACCACCGAACACAACCTAAAATTTGTCTTGTACATGATGAAAGAAATAAACTCGTACCACAGTCACCATGACACATACTCCCTCTGGCTCATAATATAAGGTCATGTACAAAGGTAGAGACTAATATGAGCTCTCTATATTAATTAATGTAATTAGAGACTATTCTCCTACAATATTAGAGACAATAAAAATTCTAAACCATTAATGCATAAATAATGTTATTATTATACTTCTTTCCTTTTCTCTACCCTCATGCAATAAACTTTCTGTTAATAAATGTTAAGAGTTATCTCTGAGCCGTTGTCATGCGTAGCAATAATATTTCTCATTCCTTTCCACTTTTTCTTCCACGTCACCAAATTTACTTGCATAACAATGAAGAGAGCCCGTTATTAGACACCATTGTACATGCCCTAAGGGATTTTGGAGGGATGCGATATATACTAGGACAACCAATCTGGATAGGAGTATGTCCAGATTTGTTGTCCTAGTATATATCATATCTCTTCAAACTCTGTTGTAATATGTGACGGAGGGAGTATTTATTTATGGACTTAACTACAGCGCATGCAGCGTGCATTTACCTCCAGGATCGTCACGTTGACGGTACGGTACGGTACGTAGTCCCATTTTGACCATGTACTTAGATCCTGATTTCCTGTGGAAAATGACACGTTTCTACGGCAGAATCATCTAAAATGACGTTGACAAGAAGCCGGCCATCTGCCAACTGCGATGTGCCGCTGCAGGAATATTTTGGTCAGTTAATTATAACTGGCTGTGCCTCTGTACGGAGTGGAAGTGCAGGCCGGACCGCCGGAGAAGGGGCAGTCTGAGCCAAAGCGATGATGTCTTTCACCCCCCCTCGGCTTTTCCGGTGAGATCGGCGGGCAAGAACGATGGATGCAGCGTGCGGCGCAGCCGCGCAGGCCTACCTACGCCGCGCGGCGCCACTGCCGCTGCCGCTGCCGGCTACGGGAGGACGAGGGAGGGAGGGAGGGTTGGAGGGGCGGCGGCCTCAGAATCTGCGACGCTTGTCACAAGTGGCCTGGGGACCCTCCTCCTCACCCTCGAGATCTGCACCAGCAATGATTCGCCGCGTGGTAGGGCCAACGCCGCACTGCTTGCCATTCGAGCCTGGAATTGCTGTGCATACGTCCATACGTCCATACGTTAGAGCAGTAGGCTATATGCCGGCTAAGAGAAGTGGGCTATAAACTTACAGTCAGCTTAGACATAAGAACCAAAAAGCTCTGTGAGAGAGACAAGTGGGTCATGTATTAATTGTAAAGAGCTAATTATTACTCCCTCCGTCCTATAATATAAGGGATTTTGAGTTTTTGCTTGCACTGTTTGACCACTCGTCTTATTCAAAAAAAATTAGAATTATTTTTTTTGACTTACTTTATTTTCCAAAGTACTTTAAGCCTATTTTTTTGTTTTTTATATTTGCACAATTTTTTTAATAAGACGAGTGGTTAAACAGTGCAAACAAAAACTCAAAATCCCTTATATTATGGGACGAAGGGAGTATATGGGTAGGTTGAAAGAAGACTACAAAGAACCTTATAACCAACAGGTCGGCTGTATTATTAGCCTTGCTCTTACGGGGGATTTTTGGTTCTCTCCCAACTGGCGAAGTAGAAATTTAACTCTGTGGGGTCAATTACTAGTTTGTACTTAAACGAGGTCATTTATTTAATTATTTTGGATTTATATATGAAAATGAAAGTCTATAGTGGTATTTTTCAAAAAGCTGTGAGGTCAGCTGACCCCACAGTTTATGCATAGGTCCGCCACTACTCTATTCTTGGTAAGTTTTGGTACTAATAATATTTTTGGTAGATAGATATGCATGTATCACACATATTTGGAATGATACTAGTATAAAGCCAAATATTGATCATATGGAGAGGAAGGTTTTAAATTAATGCTAAACTGACCGTTGGAATTATCAATTATTTGGGTTTAATCCAAATATACACTAATACCATTCAAACATATTTTTTGACAACAACCTAAAAATGGTCCTATCCTACATCGCTGGGCACATTTCCCCTTTTAAAATCACACGACTTTGGATGTTTTAGACTACTTTAAGATCTGTTCAACACCTCTCTAGCCCCAACCCGTCATTATATTCTTCTCGTTCACTCACGACACCATCGCGACAGGCTCTTCTTCTCCCGATCCTCATGCCCTCTCCATTGCAACCGTCTTCCCATACCAGCGTGCCGTCCTCGACCTTGCTAGCGCCAGGAGCCACTACCAACACGTGACGAGATACATCCGATCAAGCTCCTCCATTCCCCCAGCCATGCTTTCTCCCTGTTTCGAGACCACCGGAGACACCACGGTCACCTAACCACTTTGGATCCATGCTTCCATCGCCAATATAGACCAATCACCTTTTTTTTTTCGTCGAGACGACAACACCACTGTCTCGCCGCCCAACCATGACCGTGGGTCCACCATCAGACTATCACCGCCTTAACCATTCCTCTTAGCTAGGGAACAATTCTCACTTCCCTGCCTCCAAACCCCATTTTCTCTCTCACCCTCAACTTTGAAACCATTATAGTATGTAGTTCAGGGCTTATCAGAGACAGACGAAGCACGAATCTTAGAGCATATCTGAAGGCTCAAAATTCGAGTGATCTTCACCCTAAGAGCAAGTTTAATAGTATAGCCAACTACTAGCTCCAATTCATCTATAGCTAATCTAATAGCTCATTAATACAATGGTTACATACTACACTATTAATACTTGGTTCCACCTGTCATACACACACTGTGTTTTGGAATCCGTGCTACAGCTGACTATAAATATATAGCCCGCTGTTCTTCTCTCTCCTCACTTATCTCCTTAAAATATGTTTACAGCTGGCTTATAGCCTGCTACTGTACCTGCTCAAAAATGTGTCAAGTGGTATATATAGCATTCCCGTTGGGTTGTGTGGTTTGTGCGCGTAGCGGGTTTTCTCGTGGCGAAGAGGATCCGCGCGGCCAGCACGGTGCACGCGGGCCGTACCTGGGCCGCACGTGCCGGCGAGCCCGCGGGGGGAGGCAGTGGGCGGTGGCTTTTTGCGCGCAAGTGACCTCGATAGAGGAGGGGGCCCCGCTTTACAGCTGGTTTCTCCTCCCCGGCAGGGGGGCACTCTGTCCAGTCACGTGGGACAGACAGCCTCAGCTCTTCTCTCCCCTCCTCTCTCCCTCTCTCTCTCTCTGCCCAATTATTTCCTGAATTATTGCGGCTAAAAACACGACGTGGCCCACAGACAGAGTGCTCAGAGGTATAGTTAGCCTATTGTGCACTCCTACTCCTACTACTAGTACCGGAGTCATGTTCACGCTGTGCCCTGTTGGTTTGAACCGTGGACCAGTGGTCAAAACGAAAAACGGATCAGTCCCCTGCTCACGTTACGTTAATTTGGACAGTAGTCAGGTCCATGCAATCATGCATGCATGCAGCCCAAGTTGTAGAGTACTCCGCAGTATAGTACCACTACTATAACTCATGAACTTGAGTTGTATAAAGATCTTGTAAGATATTGGTAGATGAGATTTTTCAAGAGGCCGTATGTTACCGATAAAAATTCTAATCCTACGAGGCTTTAATTGGGCATGTTCTATGTTCGACTAGCAGCCAAAAATTCATTGCACCACCAACCAAAATTCCAGACGATTCTCTCTTTACGTCAATCTTTTCCTACAAGTGGAAAGACTTAGCGAGGTCTTCCTACGTCAGTGGCACCGCCCAATATCTCCTAACCAGAATAATACAGGTTGGAAGCTTGGACAGTTGGGTAGTGGAAATGTGGAATCCTAATTGCTGCGCAGTATGGGCACAGCCGTTTACGTACCCTTCTCAAGTCTCAACAAATATTCATCGGGCGAAAGACGACACGCTGACAACAGATATACGAAGTACTACTATTCTTTTCAAAGATAAGCAGCAGTTGCGCTTTTCTTTTCAAAGATTCTACTGTTCCTGAAAAAAAATGGTTGATTTGTTAGTGAAAATCCCTCGAAATACATACGTACCAAATGCGGCATGATGGAAATCATGTAAAGGAAGGCAGAAAAACCCTACTACAGTATATCACTGGTGAGTGATTGAGCTAGCCGATAATTCCCCCATTCAATCCCATAATTCAAACATCGTGCAGTAGAACTTACCAATTGTACTACGAGATGTGCCAGCAGCTTACCAAGTTTTCTGGATTCTGGTTCAGACTAGAGAGTATCCAAAGTTCCAAACTTTAGTGCGCTGGTGGAAGAGCAGAATTGGATGTGAACAGTGATCACTTGCATACAGGACCAGGCACCAATGGACTGACGCCTCAGTGCTTCACATGTCCAATTAGCCAAGACCCCCTTGCTCCAGGGTCAGTCCACCTCGACCAGTCAACAAGGACAGCCGGCCTGGGGAGAAGTTAATCTAGGACGCAGATACTGTAGTCTGATACAAACGTCAGGCTGTATACTGGACCAAGCTAAGATTCCTCCCTTCTCCAGAGAGAAATACTCCCCTGGTTGTTAAAAAAGATTCCCCTTGCAATGAAGCATGTAGCCAAATGATTAGTAGACAACATCCATCGGAATGAAAGAGACAAAAGTGATAAAATATCAAAGCATATGTAATTCAATGATTCATAACATACATCTTATTTCTAGTTCATGTGAATACTGCACTTGCAGCTAGCCAGCTAGTACTACGAGATTATAAATTCCACATTAGACATCCATTTTCAGTCAGCTAAAGCGAGGTGATAGCCCCCTCACACTGATATTCATATAATTTAAGCGAATGTTCTCGGATTATGCACATTACACTTTTCTTCATGGATTTCTGTAATATACTAATCTCTCCTGCAGGTACTCCTAATCTCATGCAAGAGTATCTAAAGCTAAGGAGAGTCTCCTCGCTTAGACACTATTATATATGAGAACCCACTCTAGCCTACTTTATTATATTAGTATTTACGCTACCATGTCAGATTCCAAAGGTGCTTCAGACTGTTTGAAGTACTTGTACTCACAAGTATGAACGAACATATGCTTTCTATGTTAATAAATCTAACCTTGCAGTTGCAGACACATGTTACATGATATACACTTTCCGCATATTCTTTATTTTCGTCTTGAAAAGAAAGGGACAACTATTAGTCAGCAGCAAGATATTGCATGGATAGGTACATACACACGGGGCGCCAAAGATTGTATTGTTGTTGTCTGGGACATGACAAAGTGATGGAGGAGGCTGTTGTTATCAGAGGTGGCTTACAGGCCAAGAGAGATCTAGAGTTAGGAGGAGCTAGAGAGACAGGCAAAAGCTTTGGCACCTGCGTCCTTGTCAAGCCTCGAAACAGTTCAGTACTCCCCCAACCACTCCAATTGGGGTGGCAACTCCAGCCGTCCATCTCCAGATCAGATCTGATGGCACATCATGCATTCCCTCAGTTTGCCAGGCAGTGCACATCATCAAATATCTCTCCCTCCATTGGTGGGGCATATTTTTCTACGTGCTTGATGTACAAGGAAGAAAGCCTCCACCACAGCTTTGCTCCAACTCAAAGCGGCTAGCAGCCTAGGATCACGAGTGAGAGTGATGCTGATAATCTCTAACTATATTGCTCTACTGATTAGTTCATTTAATGTAGCATATATTTATTGAGTGAAGTAATATAACCTTCACAATTGTTGGCAAAACGTCTCAGATAGGAATTAGGATATTTAACATGGGTTGGAAATGGGGCATGAGATATAACTCGGATAAACAACTAGCCTAAGATTTGCACAAAGGATTTGTTCAGGTAAAAAAAGCCCTGGGCTTTATAAAATAGAACTTATCTGCAATTGCAGTCCTATCAGGCATAAATTATTCTCACCTAGAAATATAGCACAAAATAACCTATATTAGTGGTGCAGTGATTTTACCTTTAAACTCTTTCTGCCCACTTCCTCAACCCATGCTTATCTACCACTTTGAAGCAAAACAGTACTCAAAATGATCTCTACACATCATATTCTGCTTGGTATTAGATTGTACCAAGTATGACCAGAAGATATGTTGATGCGCCCATAAACCCATTCTGTCCACCATAAACCTCCAATTACGCAAGAGAGTACATCCATAAATCCATTATGTCCTCTGTTCTGCTAGAATATAATAATCAAACTACTATGTTATAATTGCATTCAGAGCACGAACAGCGCTAGACTGATTACGCTTGATTATCTATAATGACCTACCTCCAATCTAAACAAACAAAATCGGGATACGCTCACAAGGCCTGCATCTTACGAAATTCTGTTAAGTTCCCTAATTCCCGACGGAATCCCTCCCTAACTCCGTTCCGTTTTTGCCACTATCCAGACAAGGACAGCTCAACGCCACCCTGTAACTACTGTTCATCCAATAAGGACAGTTGAGTCATTCTACTGATGCTTTGGCCGGGGTGGGTGTGTCTCCCGGTGTGTAGTATTATTATACGAGCATGGTTTGGACCAAAAGGACAAGAGTGGTGCATTATAGCAGACACTTGTATATATTGCCCTTCTGTACTCTCCCTTCCCCTCTCTCCTACCCCCTTTTCCTTCTAACCTTTAGCTTTTCCTGCCTCCCTCCTTCTTTCCCTCCTCTCTTCTCTTCTCTTCTCTTCTCTTCCATCTCCTAATCTTCCCCTAACAAGTCCTAGCTAAATTCAGATCCTTAGTTGCTGGTTTTTCTTGTTCCTTTTCTGAGCTAGATTTCTTGCTGCTGAGTTGAAGTTAGTATCATGAGTCCACCGAGTGTGATAGGGCAATTTGGGGACACAACCTACACCAAGGTGTTTGTAGGAGGGCTGGCATGGGAGACCCAGAAGGAGACCATGAGGAAGTACTTTGAGCAGTTTGGGGAGATCCTGGAGGCAGTTGTTATCACTGACAAGAACACTGGCAGATCCAAGGGCTATGGATTTGTATGATCATTTACAGTTCTATCTTTCCTTTACGTGCACTTAATTGCAGCAGTTTACTTTGCAAACCTTTCAGTTCTAGTCCACGAGTTTTTTCTTTCCTTTTTGGTTTGCTGCAATATGCAAAGAATGCTTAATTTTTATTAAATTATGCACCACAAATTCGTATTGTAGGTTACCTTCCGGGACCCGGATGCGGCGATGAGGGCTTGCGTTGATCCCGCGCCGGTGATCGACGGGAGAAGGGCTAACTGTAATCTGGCTTCCCTTGGGGTTCAGAGATCTAGGCCTCCAACCCCACAGCATGGTTAGACATTTGCCATTATCTCACCAGCTAACAAAAGCAACATAGAACACACAGTTAGCTAGCTTGCTTGAAAGCCTTCGATGACAACTTCTTATGAGTTGAAAACAGCCCAACACCAAAAGCTCTTGAAAAAGAGAAGTGATAATCATTATAGATGCACTAACTCTGGCATTTTCTATGATTTCCACATATAGTTTCATGATCGCAAACTTAGCTGTTATGATTTTATGCGCAAAAAAGTTCCTTCCTGCCAATAGAATAAATAAGAGCTTAAAGAACACGACATCAAGTTTGCCTAACTTTGCTAATTGGCTAAGCCTTGTTAGATGAGGACCTTTTAAATGCATTGGTTTAGCTTAGTGCTAACTAATTTTTACTAAGTACAGAGCATACATTTTGACAGGACTGCCCTTTTACCTAGCAGCAAAAAAATCCATAGTCTTGACGATATTATCTTGGAATTTAGTTACTGGAAAAGTAGATAAGGAGGACGAACAACATTAGCAGTACAAAGATGTTAGTTATCCTTGAAATAAGTGCCTTGTTTCGGATAATGCGCTATACTAATTATAAATCCTAGGCTCAGATAATAAACTATAGGATCAAACCTTAACCCTAAATTAATCGGGACAGATTCAGAGAATCTTTTACTTCTATTATGTCGTCTTGCAATTCAGCGACCGAAGAATGGTTTGACCATCTCTGTGAATAAACTCATTAGTGGTGCATCAGAACAAGTGCAAGGCTGCTTTCAAGTGTCTTTTTGCAGATAATGCTAGCAAGGCAATGTGGGTAAATTTGCTCTAATTTTCTTGACGATGTTGCTACAGGAGGGGCTAGGAGCTTTAGGGTGATGAAGTCCTTTAGCCAGCAGGCAGGGATCCAAGGTGGTCTGGGCGCAGCTTTTCCTTCTCACGCCACCTTCCCCCATTATGCTATCCCACAAGGTCTCCCTTACCATGTCTATGGGTAAGTTCTCTCTCTCTCTCTCTCCCCCCTTAAAGTTCCCAAGGACCAACTATGACGGGGGGCTTATCACATGCATGACATGTGCATCATGACATGCCGCCTTGGTCAATGGTGAATGGCATGGAAGCTTTTTAGCTTGCACCCCCAAGGCCCCAACCCCTCCTCTCTCACACACACACAGTGGCAGGCTGGCACTGGCAGTGCATGCTGATCCAGTGGCACATGAAAGGGCAGTCTTGTTATCTCCCTTAGACTGCAAGCACGCCCTACTCTCCCTCTGGCGCAAGCTATTAGATGCTTAGTCGAGTAGATGATTTCATAACCATGATTGATACAAAATTGATATTATTTCTTCTCCTTCCCTTAACTACTGCAGGTACTCTCCCTATTCTCCAGACTACAGTTATCCCACAGTAAGTTCCTCTTGCAAATCCAGCAAGTACTATTAGTTGGATAAAAAATATAATAGGATGCTGATGTTCTTATTATTTAACTGAGATCAGTTTCTGTGTGTGTTGGGGGTGGGTGCGGGGACAAATATTAAGCATATCAATTTTAAGCTAACATACCATTGTGACAATGCTTATAGGTGTACCAGAAATTAGTTTTGTAGTATGCATTTGCAATAGCAATCAAGATATGATACATGCTGCATAGAAAATAGTAGCACATAAACATCTAATAGCAAAACAAGACATTGCACGAAATTAAATGCTGCTACAGGAACATATACTATACTGCTATAGCAAACAGTAACCCAAAGAAGGTGAGAAATGCTAAGCATATTAGCCTCTTCAACCGCGAGCTTTCAAGCCAACCTGGACGGTTTGTCTCCATACTCTAGTGTACTAAATGAAATCTGTCTTCATAGCAAATCCTACACAGGTTTTACTTACAAACTGACATCCTGCATGCACCGTCACTTAAAAACTGGCATAGCATGCTTGTCAAACACTCAAACTTGTAAATCATGTACAGATCCCATTAAAATGTTACTAATGGAAAGCACATAACTAGCTAATACAAGCCCACAGCCCCACACCAAATAAACATTAGTGTGTAGCACTACCCCAGTACCCCTATATAAATATAATAACATGAATATACAAAAAGAAAAGCTATCAAAATAATCACTTTTGCTACTAGAAAACCAAAAATCCTAGCAATTTCAATACATTGAACCATTTGAAATACCACAGGCTGATAAAGATTTTCCTTTACCAGTAGTTTTTACCTGTCAGTTGGCATGAGTTAGCAGCTCTTAAGAATATCCATCGCCTGCCTAGCTTCCTCCATGTTCAGTGACAATATTATGTGCTATTGTGCTGAAAGGCCCTAAGCCATGCATCCTTTCAAAACCATTCCCTTCACGTGTAACAGGTATTATAATGTTGAATTTCTGAGTCCAGCTTCGCTAATGGATATGAGGTTGTTTTCCAACCCCCCTCAAACAGTTGTCCCATATGAGATGAGCCCAGTCCAAACAATGTCCATGCCTGCATTAAAAAAAATCATCAATTATCCATCCTGAGCCTCCATCAAGTATAGTGCCTTATGGTCCTAGCAGCTTCTATCTTACCTGGTACAGGCGCACATGACATGGGCCCTAGCTTGTCCAGACCAAACCTGTTAAACACTGGGTCCATCCTCCCATCAGCTAGACCCCTTTGTTAGCCAAATAAACTTAGTGACAGCACATGCGTGGGTCCACAATTCTATTCAAAGCTATACCTCTGTTTGGCTCCATAAAGACCTAAGTCACCTATTGGGCCTTTGATGCATGGACCTAAATGTAGTCCAGAATACAGGTTTTTGCAGTTAGTGCGCCAATTTAGCTTTGTCCCAGATTGATGCACTGCATATGACAGGAACAGTCAAGTGTCTGTCTAACATGTAATCTGTTGCAGAGGCACATGATTTTCATGAAGTCAAATAGGAAGCACAGAAACTTGGTATTTCAATACTGTTTGATAGTTTACATGAGCTAGAAAAAAAAAACTATTTGAGGTATACCACTCTAATAACGGGACTATAGCCTGCCCCCTTCTCCCCCTCCTCTCTCTCTCAGTTCCAATTTCCAAACCATGCATTTTGACACCATCCATTTACTAGTGTTGGAGCGAGGAAAAAACAAAATAAGTTACTTGTTTGGATATAGTAGGATATTTTCTAGAATAATGCAACAGAACACCTTTTAAAAGTAGGTAAATTGTACATCTGCATAGTGACTGTGATACCCAGAATTAGATTATTGGTTATGTACTGTAAAAGGCATATCCAAAATATTAAAATGACAATTAAACCAAATTGTTGCCTTTACTTTAACAGTTGCTAACGGTTATGCACTTACGCCTTAGCCGCCTTAATATAGTACTATCAGAGTCACTGATTCAAATTCATTAGTAAATTTTCAACAAGAAGCAAGAAAACTTAACAGAATATGCAAGCACTTAATTCAACTTTTTACATAAAGTTACAGATGCTAAAATGCATCTCTTGCAAACCTAACAGATTCAAGCTGCATATAGGTATGTTTTGAATGTAATGTGAACTGAATTATAACAGAGTTCCTAACATACATCACAGAATTATATCAGAAAGAACAAACGTCATGGAATCAAGACTTATCTTCTCCTTGTGCTGTTAATTAGAACTACTACAACATCTACGGAGGAGCTCAATACCCATTTTATGGAGCGGCGGCGGCGGCGGCAGCAGCAGCAGCTGGCATGGTGACTGGAAGCAGCCCCTTTTATCCATATTTCCAGTTTGGGCAATCAGGAAGCACTACAACCAACTATGCAAGTGGACAAGGCTACAACTTGCAATACCCACAGATGTTTCACTTCTCAACTGTGGCTTCTACAGCTGCTGCTGTAACAGGTTTTGCACAGCAATATGGAGGGCCATTGTCTCTTGCAGCGAGTCCTCAAGCCCAAGCAGGTATTACTAGCTCTCTTGTATATGCACCTCCATCATAATTCAAATCCTCTGTGTAGGCATGATCCTAGTTTCCTAGGTAAAATATAGAGCTTTCAAAAGTACATTAGATTTTTTTTTCTCTTCACTTGACAAAAATGCAATTCAGAGGTTACTTTGCATGAATATTAAAACAAGAAAAGCAATCCAGCAGCTGTTACTAGGTTGCATTTCAACCCTAACAAAAGGTTGCATTTCAATATGGAACTTTTCAGTCTGCCCCAGTACATTTCTAAGGACAAATTAGCTGTCTTTTACGCATTTGTCAATCAGTCAGTGCATAAAGAATCCTAACTAGTGGACATGTAATGAGAATGATACAAAGTATGGTTTACTTTTTCACGCTTGTTTGCTAAGAAAGCTATCATTTTCTCATAATATAGTTACATTATTTCTTTCTTGCTCAGTAGTGACACTAATACATTCACAGTGTGTGTCCCCATTAAACAGGCATGACTATGGCTCTCACAGCTCCTACTTTGCCGACTCCAACTCAGGCTGCTCATCCTTACCGGCTCATTCCCTCGCACTTTGCTGTGTCTGCTGCTCCAGAGCAACCCTTGGCCTAACCATGGTCTCCTTTCTCATCGTCACTCTCATTTTTATTTCCCACATGTTGAGTCCATGCATCCATCTCTAACACCAGAAGGCACTATTGTTGACCTCATGCTCATCAGCTAAAAGTGCACACTCCATATCCCACATGGTCATGTGGTGATTGGAGATAAGCTTCAGCCCCAGGATGGGCTCAAAGCTTAATGCCCCCATGGATGGGGCTGTACTAACAGAGAAGCACAAACCAACCAATTTAACAACAGTCCAAGGAAGGACTTCATGGATTAATTTCAACCCTAGCAGAGAAGGCTATGGGCAAAAGTAACCCTAACAATCAAGCATTAACCCAGGGAGGGTTCATGCTGATACAGGCCAATTGGACAAAAGTGACATCTAAACAACTGATCGAGCAAGAATGCCACTTCAAAATTTCGTCAGTGGAATCTATATTGTATTTAGCATAGGCCATGTGCTTCTGGATGAAGCACAAACCATTTAGCAGACCCTAATCTTCTAGTCTTGCTGTTACCTAGAGGAAATCAATTTGACATGTAACCAGTCTTTAACCTCTTCCCATGCAAATTAGCCCCCAGCAACTTATCTAACACCACGTGTTAACTTGTGTAACCAACTTTTAACCTTTAGTAAGCAACTATTAGGTGCTCCAACTAACATTCCTTTTTTATCTTCCAGTTTATAGCTTGCATCTAGGTGGTTAAGGCTCTAAGGAGAGCCTGTGCCCCTTGTCAGAGACAGGTTCAGAGGAGTGCTAATGTTTGTTTTTGGCACTTAGTGCTACCTCCTGTCATTTCTAACATAGTGATGGTACCCCAAAGAAGGCTTTGGAAATGCCAGACACTGCCTATGTATTTCATTCATTAACCCCAATGGACCCATAGATATATTTTATTGTCTTGGGTCGGCCACTCATCTAGATGTCCATTGCTTCCCCAATGTCACTACCATGGTTAGGTCCAGGATCACTCCTTTCTGCTCCCTTCCCTCCTTCCCCACCTCTCTTCCCTCTCTCTGTGTGTACAGAGAGAAGCCTTAATGCTTTTTAATGTACTATTATCGGACATGGTGATTGTAATAATAAAGTAGTACTGTGACACTTTTAGGACAAGCAGTCAAGCAGAACTGTTTACTATTCAATCCTGCATTTCTGCCACATCCATTCCTGATGTTGTAGTTTATTGTATAATGTTATGTAAAATCTACCTACCGTGATGCAAATTTCTTGCTCGTTTATCTTTTACCTAGTTTCATCTCAGAAATCAGAATTTAAATAAACAGGAATTACTGATGTGAAAAGTATGTGTTAAAATCACTCAGTTAAGGCAGTTCATTTGAACCACCATCCAGTAATATTTTAGCTAAATAAACTCAAATTATCCAGTGAGATAGTGATGCACCAATTACAATTAAAGAAATCACTTCAGCTGCTGCTATTTTCTACAAAGTACCAAGCCACTCTCAAGGCGTGCTTTGCAGTTTCCATGCTGTGTGGTGTTGTGCTTATTGTTTAAAGTTGTTGTGGGAATGAAAACTTATAATCGCTACAGTTTGTTTTACCTATAAAATTAAGGTTAGAATGAAATATGTTATTTAACAGTCATGTCTCTCCCATCAGTTCCATATTTTTGGGAAACAATAATAACATTATCTTTTGCAACAAAGATAGAGAGAGAGAGAGAGAGAGAGAGAGAAGTCAAGCATAAAATGCGGAAATGTCTAAAAAGCAGTTGCACCAAATGATATTATCATAATCCAACGCAATTCCAAAAGGAGCCTGAGTTAAGAATCATACCTAAGCTGTGGACAAATAACCAATTTGCTCAAATTATTACGGTAAAACAGCACATAGGTCCAACTACAATCGATATAAACCAACAGTTTGCATGTCCAGTTCTATACGAAGATGGCAATAACCAGATTGTTTGTAATATACAAAATACTGATGAAGGTTAGTTTAGACTGTTATTTTGTCAGAAGTTATTGCCTAGTATAGCTAGTTAGCTACATCAGTCGTGGAAATTTTGGAAGTCAGAATGACTCAGCATCCCTTAGAACAAACTCAAGTAAGTACATATAAATCATTTGACCTAACAAGAGAAAAGAAGGTGCTATAAATATTGAAGAACAGTTGCGTCATCAAAAAATTCTATTGGATTGAAATTCAAATAGTAAACATAACTGTACAAAAAAACTTGCCTGATCACCCTGCAAAACCATTAATACGGGAACAACCGCTAACATGCAATATGTTTCCTTCCAGCGAGCATGCAAATGAAATATATAGTAAAAGAATGTTATAGATCAGAAAGAATAGAAGTCCGATTCCCATAAGAATCAGTGGAATAAATAGCATATGCATATTTTCAATCGCAGGAATTTCATATGAAATAATTTAATTCCAGCAGTAACCAGGAATTTCTTGATACGAAAAAGGGACATATATCTTGGAACAGCAGGCTGGTTCATAATAAGGTAATAGTTCAACAGTAGTTGCATTAGTAGCTTACATTTAGCGATCTACGCAACCACCTAAAGTACCTAGCTTCATATGCTGGACGTTCATAACATGCACAAGAAAAGTGTATCCAGCACAAAAGGGGGTCTGTGCACCATGAGACATGCAAGAGTTTAATACCGCAGACAATTGACATTAAGCATTTATGACATATCTTCATGATAGAGATGAAGTCCAAGACCAAGACGGGTACAAGCTCGGCGAAAAGCCATTGCTTCAGCCTTCTGCACAGGATCTCCATAGCCTGTATCATCAGCAGAAGAAGTTCCAGTGGCTTCTCTGTAGATCTGAAAGAAATATATCCCAAATAGGTCAGTTCTACCATATGTTAATTAAACAGAACTATGTAATGTTAGTATGTTAAAGCCTAGCATTTCAACGCTTCGAGTTGAGATGAGTTTGTATTTAACAAAGGAATGCTGAGTGATCTCCAGGATCCTCGCCTTACCATTTGGAATAGAATTTCATTAGTATATTTATATGCATCAGCATGTGCACTCCATGATTGAAGAACTAGTAACATACTGGAAGATTACAAATGGGAGAATAGTAGAAAATGCAGTATATGAATCTAAATAACCTAAACCATACATAACAGTACGACACAAAGCATGCCTAGTAAATTTTGATGAACTATGGCATGAAATCCTAGTTCAGCATCAAAAGAAATCCTGCATCAAAAAGGGGGCAGCCATACTTAGTTTGAAATTTATCAGCAGATTGTCAATAGTACCATACTAGAAGGCCTGGGATTCAATAATTCATCCATATCTTCTAGTTTCGGAATGACATTTAGTAATTTAGTTGCAGAGAGCTTGTCATCTATACAAAATATGATTTCCTGGGGAAAATAGGTACCTCTGCATCAGTTCCATGGAGAGTCACGCGATAAATAACAGATACAGATTTTCCATCAGATGAATAAACAATGCTGCGAACCTCGCCAGACCATTCTGCAATGGATACAAAAATCTAAAATTAAAACAGCAAATATGATCACTCAACTTCTGGCCCACTTTGAAACTAATCCCTCTACAAGAGTATAAGTAAACAGCCAATGTAGTAGTGACCAGAAAAAAACTCACCTGGAGCATGTATATTCAGAATTTTGTTAACAATGTGCCTGCAAAAGTCATCAGAAGTGAAAACACAAATACAACTATATGAGCGTCATTTACCCAACTCAAACAATGGTATGGTTGCTGAAGCTCATGGCATTACCGATTGTAAAGTTAGCTAGGTGGATATGGTTGTTTAAGGAAGATCGTATGTTTTATCCCTTCTTATTGGAGAAGTTGTTAGTGAATACATGTATATAAAGGAGACCATAATGCTACCATTGAGAATTAAAAAGAAGATGAATTGCTCTCAAGAATCAAGACCTTCAAGTTTTTTATATTTAATCTAGCTCCTCTCAAAGCAGCAGGTGGCCAAATTTTTTCCTCTCCATCAATCAATCCCAAATTTTTACACGAACGAACCAACAATTACATGTAGTTCACACTTCGCAGAACAGTGTAGTGTGTTAGGTCCAAGCATCATTCAGCTGCTAAGCACGATTCTACAAGTATAATCTAGGACATTAATGTAAACCACATCAAAAATCCGCAAATACGCGCAACGCGTTAAAAACTAACAGGGAAATCTCCCAAAATAAGCCGATCCCTGTGTTGGTGTGTAGGAAGGGAGGATTTCGATAGGCCATCGAAAGTGATCGAGCGGGCTCACCATGGGATGTACTTCAGGGAGAAGCCATCTTCGACGCGCGTCTTGACGAGGGCCTCGGGGACCCTCTTACCGAGCTCCCTGAGGACCTCGGCGAGCGGCTTGCTGATGCCTTCGGTGGGCGCGGGCGCGGCCACCTCGCCGCCGGCGAAGTCGTCCTCGTCCTCCGACGGGAAGGCCGGCTCCTGCGGCCGGCGCGACGCGCGGGCCTTCGCGGCGAAGGGGCGCGCGAGGAGAGGGGTGGCGGCCGCGCGGCGGCCGAGGAGGAGGCGGGCTAGGGCACCGGAAGCCATGGCGGGGGAATCGGGGGATGCGGAGGGGGCGGGGAGAGCGAGAGGGGTTTGGTTGGGGTTTTGGAGTGGAGAATCGGAAGGTCGCCTTTTATTGCGAACAGAAAATCTATCGCACGGCATCCCGTGGCGGTGCGGGCGGTCACGGGACAGCTTTAGGGTCCCTTTGAATCGTATGAATGAAAAAACAGAGTAATAGGAAAAACACAGGATTCTGACAGGAATACAATTGTAAAACAGAGGATTACAAAACACAGGAAAAACACAGGAATGGCCGTTTGATTGGACCACAGGAAAAACGCAAGAATCAGATGAGAGAGATAGACTCAGAGGAAATGTTCCAAGAAGTTAGACATCTTGCTAACTTTCCTCCAAAATGTGCATAGGATTACCCATTCCATAGGAATTTTAAAGGATTGGATAGGATTCAATCCTTTGTCTCAAAGGCCTTCATAGGATTTTTTTCCATAGGATTGAAATCCTCCAAAATTCCTACATTTTTCCTACAAATCAAATGGGCCCTTAATGTGTCCGAAACGCCACGGCTTACAGCTTGCAGCTACTCACAGCTCCCTTCCTCTCTCTGTGTTTTTCCCCTCTATTCACAGCGCTCGCCGGCGTGCGCAGCCGCTCCCCTCCCTCCCTCCGCCTCCCCACGCCGGCGAGCCTGCGCCGCCGCTCCTCTTCCTCCCTCCGTCCCCCACGCCGGCGGTGCTGCGGCGCCACTCCCATCACATCCTTCCTTCGATCGGAATCGGCTCCTCCACTCGGCGCACTCCACTCCGGCCGATTCCTCCATCCTCCACGTCGGCAGTGCTGCATCTTCTTTTGGCTCCCTTCGTTTCTTTCCACTGGTACCTGTCGTGCTCCGGCCATAGGTTGATTTACCATCGCTTCAACGACCTACATCCACATCGCGTCATCTAAAGTTAGTGATGGTGTTTGTTTTAAAATGTAAAGGCAACTCCATAGTGCTTTTGAACCATGTACTGACCTCCCCCCCCCCCAACAACCAGGCCAACTATCTGGTGGTACCACCATTTTTTTTGTTTTAAATCATGTGAATATGTGAACAAATGTCACCATGTAATGGCTACTGCAGTGTCACCATGTGAAATACATCCAAACTTATCTTTCATTTGCAGCACTCAACTTTTTTTATGCTTGTTGTGTGATATTTTTTTAAAAAAATATATACCGCGAATTTAAACCATGAAATCAAAATGTCAATAAGTATATGGGGGTTGGTACCTAAAATATTTTTTCCCTGTATTTGAAAGGTATCAGGGTCTTGGTACCTCACAAAATGGGGTTGGTACCTACAAGCATCGGAGGCTTTGATTGGTACCTTCCAGTGAAGGTACCATGATATGGTACCTTGGTACCTCACACAATGGGATTTGGTACCTAGTACCAGGTACCACACCTGAACCTAGGGTTACTGTGAGGCACACGGTACCTGCTACCACCACCTTGTCTAAACTAGGTACCAGACCTTGTACCTCAATGAAAACCCAGGTATCAGGTCTAAACCTAGGAACCAAACATGGCACCTCACAGGATAGGGGTACCAACCTCACAAATACAGGTACCAGGGTCTGGTGCCTAGCAACAACCAAGGTACCGGTACCTCACATAAAACCCAGGTACCAGGTCTAAACCTAGGAACCAGACATGGTTCCTCACAGGATAGGGGTACCAGCCTCACACAATACAATACAGGTACCAGGGTCTGGTGTCTAGAAACAACCAAGGTACCAGACCTGGTACCTCAAAAAAAAACCCAGGTACCATGTCTTAACCTAGGAACCAGACATGATTCCTCACAGGATAGGGGTACCAGCCTCACAAAATACAAGTACCAGGGTCTGGTGCTTAGAAACAACCTAGGTATCAGGTCTGGTACCTCACAAAAAACCAAGGCACCAGACCTGATACCTTACAGCACATGGTCACTATAGGTATCATGACTGGTACTACACAGTCATGACTAGCTTAGTACATGTATTAGGCATGACCAACTCAGTACTTCTCACAACAAGGTACCAAGATCACCTCACAGTACAAGTATCAGATAAAATTCAAGTATCAAGTGCAACAAAATTTGACATTCTCTGACCATACATCACAATTGTTCAGAAGCTTTCCATTCAGTATCAGGCATCATCATCATGACTTGATACTTGTTCCATTGCTCTTTCAACAGAGACATCTTCCTTGCCACTCTACTGTTCTTTGATACTTCTTTCACCAAGGAAATCACTCCCTTCATTTGCTATCTTTTCTATCATTCTTCCAGCGGATCCAACCGAGGAGTCCATTTTTTAACTGAAACTACAACAGCATGAATAATTCACACATTTTTTCAGTCATTTTTTGGCCCCACACATAACAAGCAGAACACAAACCATTATAGCTTGAAAAAAATAGACATGCTGATACCTACACTAGAGACAAGCTGATACCTAAACTAGAGAAAAACACTGATACCCAAAAACTAGAGAAGATGATACCTGTCTGGGCAGAAGAAGGAGCACTCCTGCTCGGAGTGAGGCGTGCCGGGTTCTGGCTGGGGCTGCTCGGAGTAGTTGCGGCGTCGCGGAGCGTCGCCGGCGAGGTATCGCACGCCTCCGCGCGCGATACCGAGCCAGGTTCTGGCTTGGGGGAGTCCCTACTTGGAGTAGTTGCAGGCGGTGCCGGCGAGGTATCGAGGATTCGGGGCGAAGGAAGGAGCGCTCTTGCTCAGAGTAGTTGCGGCGTCGCGGAGCGTCGCCGGCGAGGTATCGAGCGCGATACCGAGCTGGGTTCTGGCTGGGGTCGCTCAGAGTAGTTGCGGCGGCGCTCCGCGCCGCCGGCGAGGTATCGCACGCAGCTGGGTTCTGGTTGGGGTTGCTATGAGTAGTTGCATATCAGCCGGGTTCTGGATAGGGAATCGAGCAGAGTTGGCCTTGGTCGGAAAAATGACGAAGTGTGGTATTAAATCTGTCGGGGTGGTTTTGTTAATTATCCCGTGACTACTGCGTTGCAATGGAATCCCGTACGGTAGCTGCCCTCTATTGCGAAGTATTGGAATGGTTTGGGTTTTTCTACGGAAGCTTTGCATTATTATTTTTCCAGAGTATTTCGGCCGTATGGTTTCGCTTTTGCATGCTACTCCCTCCGTTTCATAATGTAAATCATTCTAACATTTTTCACGTTCATATCGATATTAATGAATCTAAAAATATATATCTATCTAGATTTATTAACATCATTATAAATGTATAAAATGTTAAAATGACTTACATTGTGAAACGGAGGAAGTAGTATATTTCCTGTAATTCACTGTAACTATTCTTCGGAACCTTGCTATACGTACGACTACTCCATTCAACCGGTGTCCGACTGAAATGGCACAACACCATACCACGTAACGGCGTAAGGCTTCGTATGATGTTCTGCATGTTACCGACGCCGTGTACTTCGCAGTCGTTGGAAAGTTGGACGCTCAGGTCGCGTGTGTAGCATTTTCATTTTCTTTGTTACTGGTAGATTTGGTCCTGCAGCTCATTTTATTAATATTTTTTAGGCAACTAAAAAGTCATAATACCTTATTAAGTCACCTAGCACACTAGTAGCTAGGAGAGTTAACTTCTGCCCCATTATCACATGAAGCTCTTAAGTCCTACTGTTAGCGCGGACAATGTTGTTATGGTTTCTACCGCTATAAAATCGAATTAATTTGCAAGCATATATAATTCATAGCTATCCCTAGAAATTCATCTTGCTTGAATCAATTCATATTGTTCCTACTAGTTTCCATGATTGCTACAGGAGAGGAGATTATACGGGAGAGAAGACGGTGGCACAACTCATAACACAAGTGAGGCAGCTTGGGTCCTAAAAAATGTTGAGAGATTTTAAAAGTTAAGATGGCTACCATGATAATCTAGAGATAACCGCGTGGTTTTATCCGCGTGGTTTTATAAACCCTGTTAGAAACTTCAGAGCCATTATGATAGGTGTGGATACTGAGGCAGCTCAATTTGTTATGCTAAAAGCAAGCTCATGAACCGAGTCGGAAAACCTTAGCGAGCTAAAAGCCTGATTCAACTCGACTCGCAAGTTGGCTTGTTAGGTTTATTAATATATCTATTATTATTCTTTTTTTGCCGAGAAAGACCGAATGAGGCCATCCGAGTATATTAATAATAAATAAAGTTACAAACAAAACACGATAAAAACTATCGAGGTCGGAAGTGCACCAAGGTACATGACCAGATAGCCACGTGCTAACCACACAAACACAACCAACCGAAGGTGGAATCTAGCACCGAAATAACCCCTGCTAAGTGTGACCGAACGCGGTCAGGCTTACGACAACACCACCAAAACGAGACTCTAAAAACAATGCTCCCACGAAGGTCACAACATCAAGGATGTCACCATCATCCATCTAAGAAGATGTGGTTTTCACCTAGAGAAACATCAAGGGAGAGGGGTATCATAATTTCAAATCTATAATTTTATCATATGCATAAACATAAATAATAGATATTAACTAATAAAGAATTCATTATATACAAAATAGTCTAGATGTAATTAAATGATCAAGCACTATTTAAGAATTTCGAGCAGCTCGCTAGATTAAGGTTAGTTATTTTTCTCAACTTCAAACTTTAATTTTATCGTTTTCCGTTAGTATGCTTTTCAAACTGTTAAATGATATGTTATTTAAAAAAAAATCTATATAAAAGTTATTTTAAAAAATCAAATAAATATATTTTTCAAGTTTATAATTATTAATACTTAATTAATTATGTGCTAATAAGTTTTCTCGTTTTGCGTGAGTTAAAAATCTCTCTCTAAAAAGGAGATATAATGCAACCAAGTATAGTTTGACTTGACGTATTAAGACTTCGACTTCAAATTCGAGGTGAACCAAATCAGATTAGAATCCTCTACAGTTGAAGTCACGTGACTTTCTTACTCTAATGATCTATGGGCTCACATGTCGGTGATAAAGACATCGTGCATTTAACTGAAGAGTATCTTAATCTAATCAGCCCCGTTCGTTAGTCCAACAAAAGTTGGATAAACTTTTGAATACTCGTGGCACGTTTTTCAAACTAATAAACGGTGTGTTTCGTGTAAAAACTTTCTATATAAAAGCTGCTCTAAAATATAAGATTAAATTATTTTTCAAGTTTCTAATAATCAAAACTTAATTAATCACACGTTAGTGCCACCTCATTTTACGTGAAACACTTAATATTTATTTTCATCTTCAGGAGATTCAAACACCACCACATGAGTTTCGTATTTTTGTTCACATGTCACAAGTTTGCACTCGCTCGAACGTTTCGACGGTATAAACAGGGGTTAATTGGATCAATGCCACTGTAAATGTGACAAATCAGAAAAATGCAACTACTATTTATGTTATCGGCCAGGTACCACTGAAAATTTTTAAAATTAGAACCATGCCACTCCCGTTACTATTTCCGTCGTTCTCTCTCACGTCGTCATCCTCCTCTCTCACGATGGCACGGCGAGGGCAAGGCGTCATCCTCCGAGGACGAGGCGGTTGCCGGCGAGGACGTCGCGAGCGCGGGGAGCAGGTGCGGCCGCGGTTGCCGCTGGCGAGTACGGTCACGGGAGGTCGCGGAGGTCGCGGGCGCCGCCGGCGAGGACGGGAGCGGGGAGCAGGCCGGACGGCGAGGCAGTCGTCGTCCCCGAGAAGCTCCGGTCGCCGCCGATCCAGCTCCTCCTCCATGACGAGATCCGAGCAGCACCAAATCCTGTCGACGGACCAGTCGAGGACTGGGCTGTCTTGGGCATGGGACAGCACTGGACTCCCCGTATGGTCGAGCAAGGTGAACTTGCACCGCGCGTTCATGGGACCATCAATTCTATCTTGAAGAATGAGCAAGAAGGACATGCTCCATGGTGAGCCAGAAGCTGCTATGGTATTGGTAGGTGATACGCCAGAGGGGAGCGGGCGTCCGCCGCCGAGGACGGTCGCGGGGAGGTCGCAGAGGTTGGGGAGCGGGCGCGGCCGTCGCCGGCGAGGACGGGAGCTGGCGCGGCTGCGGCCACGGCCGGCGAGGACGGTCGCGGGGAGCGGGCATGGCCGCCGCCAACGACGGCGCGGACGCAGCCGCTGTCGCCGCCGAGGACGGTCTTGGAGGCGGGTGCGGGCGCTCCTTCCCCATCCGTCGCCGTGCTGCACTCCTCTGGCAGAAGAGCTCGTCCTCTCGCCGCTCCTTCCCCATCTCGACGCCTCTCGCCGCTCCTTCCCCATCCGCCGCCGTGCTGCTCTCCTCCGGCGCCATGTTGCCCAACCGCCGTTGAGACCAAGATGAAAGGTGAAGACAGAGACGGCAAAAATTATGACAGAGAGGACGGAAATAGTGACGGAGTGGTATGGTTCTAATTTTAGAAAATTACAATGGCATTAACTCGATTTCATAAATAGGAGTGACATTTTTTTATTTGCCATATTTGTAATGGCATGATCCAATTAACCCTATAAACAGAGGGCCGACGAATTGGGGTAAAAGTGGGAATGGGGTAACGGAGATCGGAACGGACGCCTTTCACCCTTTCCGGCTTTCCCCACTGGTTCTACAGGCATCCGCGCGGATTCAAATCAAATCCCTCGTCGTTACCCATTCCAGCCTTCCCCTCTCACCTTCCCCAATCTCCCTGCGGTAGAACCCTAGAGGAACCTTCTAGAACCCCCGAGCCCCCCCCCCCCCCGCGGCCCCCGGCGAAGCCAGCGAGATGATTCTCCGGACTCCACCGCAGCGGAAGCGGCGGGCGGACTCCGACGTCGACGCCGCCGCCGCCACCGCCACCACCCGGAGCCCCGTTTCCGACCGCCGCCTCGTGCTCTACGACCGGCCCACCGCCCTCGTACCCGCTGGCGTCCCCGGGGAGCCCATGGATGACATGGTCTGCACGTACCACTGCCGTCAGATGGTGAGATCGCTTCGCCCCTATCTTCTACTGCTATTGTTGTCTTAGCCCAATGGTCGGTGGAAGCATAGCGTGTCTAGTAATTTCGGTGTTACTCCAGCCTCGAGCTCCCATTTAGCTCCAGGTAGTCTCATATTTGATATGCTTAGCTCAGTTGATTCCACGCATGCCACATCAAAAATGTAGACAATTATCGATTGATTGATCAATTTGTAAGGAAATAGATGGCGTGGAGCGAATAATTGTGTGTGGCTGTTGCAGTAAGCGTTATTACATGCCAGTGTACCATATTGATATATACATACTGGTGTGTTCTTTTTTCTTGTATGTAATTCTCGTAGGTGAAATCAGAATTTATGGTGGCATTGGACACTGCAGAGAAGCAAGTTCAGGAGTATCGAGCCACACTTGATGATATGGAGGAACGATTATCCAAGAGTGGTATGCTGTTCTTTTTTCGCATGTGTACCTTCTTAAGTTCGATTTGCTATATCCGTTGGTCAAGATACATTTATGTATCACTTGAAGCATGCACGGAGTTTGGGCCTACCTTCTTCCTAGTTGTGTTTAGTTTGATTTGCCGGGCGCAGAAAGTAGGAAGGACACGTAGTATTGAATCAGATTCACTGCTCTAAGCAATCTACTGTTAGAAATAGGTGTTAGCTTATTACATTCGAAGCAATTGCATGCACATACTTAAAGGTAATCAATAAACATTTTTTTACTGCTTCAGAGGATGAGAGGGCAACATGCCAGGACAAACTGAATTATGTCGAGCAAGAATTGGCAGCAACAAAAGGTCGGGAAAGTGCAATGCAAGAGCGATTATTAAAGGAGGTGGGTGACTTTCAGGAACGCTACTGTGATCAAATCAAGAAGATAGGGGAACTTGAGGTATGCAAATCTCCTTTGGCACATGACCTCCATCCCGTCACATAGCTGGTGACTTGCCTTTAATGTACACCCCCCATTTCTTTTGGTTAGTTCCTTCTGCACCACTGAATATTTGCAAAAGGCCTCATTAACTCCCTAATAAAGTGGGTCTGGACGTACACACCCACTGGGACATTGGCTTGACACATAAGTGATGAGGCAAACATTCAGCTCCTTTTTTTAATCGTATATCTGCTCATCTATTGGCATGACTAATGAAGATCTTGGTGCTGCAGACGCAGCTGAAAAAAGAGATTGATTCTCGAATTGCTGCTGAATCATCGTCAGCATCCGCAAAGGAGTCAGTCAAGGAGTTGGAGGGGAATTTGCAGCGTTTATCTGAAAATTCAGAAAGGGAGAAGAAAGCCCTTAAGAAGAAGCTTTCATACTTGCAAGACGACACAAAATTATCCATTTCTAAACTAAATGCGGAGGTCTGTATTGTTGAACTCTTGTGCATAATGATTTATTACTAGATATTGGCTTATCTGTTTGAAAATGTCTGATGATAGCTTGAAAGAATGAGACTCAGGGCGCTAAACTCTGAGGACGAAGCAAAGTTGCTGAATGAACAGTTGGAGGACTTAAAAAAGCAACTAGATGAGGTCAGCTTATCTCTAATTTGCATGCTTGTCAGCTCATATTTTAATTTGCATGCTTATTTTTGTCTAGCAATATTTCTAATCTTTCCCTGCTAAGAATAGGCTATCTCATTAGATCATCTTTCTCATCTATTTTACTATTTGTTTGATATTTTTGTTCAACATCTATATTGATTTAATTTGTTTCTGGTCCTTGCCAGAGTGTTCGTGAAAATAATGAGATGGAGCACAGGCTATTGAATTGCAGTTCTTTATCTTATGAACGTACTCCATCAGACGATCAGAAGTTGATAAAGCTTTTGCAAGAGGAGCTCCGGAATTATGTGAGCATTATAAATTTGATATCTCCCAGATAGGTTCATAGCTGATTCTATCTGACTGGTTATTTTTCTTGCTTCTTTCATGCACTTGTACAAACTACAAAATGCTTCTTTGGATACACGTGGCTAAACAGCGAAATACCAGCTATTGATGACTGGCAGAATCTTATGTAACTAATCAGTGTCTTGCCGATATAAGCCTTACATCGTTATTACCATTACCTGCTTAGTATTATTAGATAGCATAGGGCCTTCCCATTCATAGTGCAGGGTAATAACACTGACAGAATGTGTCATATTAAAGTTCTGCCCACCCACCCCCCCCTCGCCCCCCGATACCGCAACATTATTAGCAGTGACTAGTTTTTTTTCCTCGAGAACAGCACTTGCTAGTAATTACTGATGCAAAATTTATGTTTTAGTTCCAAGGGAGTTGTTTTTCTATGGCCAGCTACCATAAATGTAGAATGTTCAAGCTGTATTGAAAGCTCTAATCTTCGCACAAGTGCGCTAGGCTGCTTGTTCTTATATTCTTCTTCTTGGATTCTAGATACAATGCTTTCCTGTAGCTGTCTTAAAATTGGATATTGTACAAGTGCTGCTTAACTTCGTTCATCAAGGGACCCTTTCTCCATGCAATGCACTTAGTTACCCCCTTCCCCTCCATTCTTCAGCTTTAGGCATATCTGAAGTTTTATTTCTTACCTGTCATTATATTAGGTTGTCTGAAATGAACTATTGTCCAAAATGAATGCATTTTTACCTGTATGGTTCTGTGCATTTAGGAAAAAGAAGTTGATGAAGCTAGAAGGTTGAAGTCTTCCCACACAAATGTTGAGTTACTTAAAGAAAAAATATTGGAGGAACAGGGGTGCAGGGAGAGAGCAGAAATGGAATTATCTAAGCTGCAGGAAATTGAAGCTAAAGCACAGAAGTTGGAGCTTGAATTAGCATCATGCACAGCATTGCTCAGCAACATACCTGATGTATCTTCTTTTGGTGATATACCTCAAAAGATCGCAGATTTGCAGAAGTGCGTGTCCATTGTTACAATTTCAATTTCATTTGTCTGCTATAGGCGAGCGCTATCAATTATCTGTGCTTCTTTCTTTCTTTATGTAAGGTTTATATGGTTATTTTGATTTTTAACAGGCAAGCATTGACAAATTTAAATAAAGTTGGTGAGGTAACATCACAGTTGAAAGAATTAAAGGTTGCATTGGAATTTGCTGATCTTAGCAAGCAACGGGCAGAAGGTGAAGCAACCCTTGCCAAAGAGAGGGCTGAAAGTGCTACTAGGGAGATCAAGCGGCTTGAACTTCTGGTACTGTTGTTTATTGCTATTTTTATAATTACTACTGTGATGCTAGTTTCTACTCCCCCCCTCAGTGCAATGCAATTCTGTAGATCCACTTGTGGCACCATAGCAAGTTCATAATCTGTTCATGCAACGATAACTCTTCCTCTGTACATTCTGTAATTACATTGATAACTTGTTCTTTCATACCCCATGATTTCATGCTGTCATTCCATTTGCTGTTTGTTTTCTGAACAGCTTGCTGCCATCAGTGAAGAAAGGGATAGATTAAGAAAGGACCATGCTGTGTCGAAATCTAGGGATGGAGATGATGCATCATCCAAGGTTTGTGATTTTTTTAATAAAATTGACAGTTTTGTGCCTTTATCATTCTTAATGGAATGCACAATATTTCTTGTGAGGTGACAATCCAGAATATGGAATCGGATCTATCTCGAATGGAAAAGGTAGTAACAGAACTGGAGAGCACTATACGTGACCAGAGAGAACTAATTAGTCAACAGCACACTGAGCTCAATTTGATGAATGAAAAATTGAGCATTGAATCAAGAAAAGCAAAATCATTGGAGCGAGATGGAGATCAACTACGCTCACAGGTGGCTTTACTTGAGTCAAAGGTAAGGGTTAAGATGAACTATTGAAATGGTATCTACATATGCTCATTCTGTTGTTTAGAGTAGTTTCATTTCGAAAAGGCACCCTTACATCTCATGTTTATCATGGTCCCATTTTCTTCATATTGCTTATATCTGTCTGGAACATCATAAGTTTGGATTAATTGTTCCAGTCCGGGCAACCTTTATTTATTTGTTTATTTGTAAGCAAACTATCAAGAATTTGGCTCCATTTATAGAGTGTACTGAGAAATGAAGCTTTATTCCTTTTAGTAAGGTAGCATGTCTATCTATCTTCTCTCATGAGCTGGTGTGAGGCTGTGAGGTACTGGACAGGGATGCTTCTCCTGCTTCTGTGAGAAAGCATGATTGGGACCATTATTTTTTTTCAGCTTCAAATGAAGCTTGGCTGAATGTTTTTGTGCTTAATTTCTGTTGTGTTTGTTGTATGTTGAGAGTTACCGTTTGCTGCTGGTGCAGTGATATATTGTTGGAGTCTCAAGTGAATGAATCTTCTTTTTTCAATAGAGTTGTTTTTCACAGTTGTCAGAAATGCCACTGTAAACAATACTAACTTAGCTGTTGATTAAAACCATGTTTGTACCTTGAATGTTCTTGTTATGTTTGACAGCTGGGCCATGGAGATTACTCTGCCTCTAGCACAAAAGTACTGCGTATGGTAAATACTCTTGCAGTGGACAATGAAGCAAAGCAGACTATAGAGGCATTGCAAGCTGAATTGAAGAAAACGAAAGAGAGGCTACAAGCAGTTGAAGAACTAAAAGGACAAGCTGGTGAGTGGTTTTATTCATCTTTTCGTCCTTGTGACAGTGTCCACATTTTTTGTTGGAACCGTGTGATAGAGTTACTACCTAAAGGATTGTAGGCTGTAGCATTCATTAATCAGTTGTCACCTACTCAGTTTTTTTAATTATTCAACAATATCTGATAACTCTTTTTTTTCTAGTCATTGCTCCATAGTCTAGCAAGATGTGAGAATCCTCAGATCTTCAACGCTTCATCAAACTTTAAATAGAATATTTATTTTACTGCAGATGTTGGAACTGTGGTTGATGTGAATATTGCTGAAAAGCTAGCACAGCTTAAAAATCAAATTGCAACCCTAGAGAAACGTGAAGAAAGGTACCCACTTTGTTATCTGTATGTTATAAGCTTCTGTTCATACTGATTTGTTAGAAAATGACCTTACAGTTTGTTTGAAACAGATATAAGGCAGTATTTGCAGAGAGGATCTCAGTTTTCCGAAAGGCTTGCTGCTCGCTCTTTGGTTATAAGGTATTATTAATATGACACAACCCATATTACACAGTGGATCAACCCTATCTATCTATTACTGCTATTTGTGCATTCTCCACCTCTTTTTTTTTAGAGATGAGGGATTCATGTTAGCATCTTGCGAATCTTACATAGTGAATCTGTATGCATTAGTATGCCAAGTCAGTGTTTTGGGATTTCATCCAATGTGAACCTCTTGAACCCAAATTAAAATTGACTCTCGATCCTGGTGTTTGAAGCTAAGGATGAAAGAGTACATCAGTATTTGTGTTGTGGAGTGTGGACATGGTTAGTTTGATACTTCTCAATCATGCTGTCTTTTGGTTTGAAAATTTTGATTGCCTTCGATTGTTGCATTGGTCATGCCTATTTCAGATAACCGTGCTCATCATTTTCTAGCTTCAACATTTCGTTTGATTTTTTCTCATGCCTTTATGTTTGATGTCAATACTATTTGACGTAACCTTTTCAATTTTATGGTTTTAGATAGTGATGAATGATCAGCAACAGTCAAATGGGATCCCTGTAACACGTTTTATTCTGCATTCTGTTTACGCCCAAAGTGATGATGAGAAGCTTGAGTTTGACTACGAATCTGGAAGCACCAATATTGTGGTAGGATTATTACCTTGCTGAAATTATCATTCCTATAATTTAACAGGGCATTATTTGATGTTATTAATGTATATACAGGTCAATGACTACACTTCTCAACATGAAATTGCTCAGCAGGTATTCAGCGTATTGGTTGCATTTGACTGTATTTCTTTTTTCTGATGCATGGATGAAATAACTAAAAAGTAATGTTACAGATGTGTATAGGAGGAAAGTGTGGAAACATCGTTATTTATTCTTGTCTAATATGACTATTTATTTATGTCCTCTAGTTTTGCATCTAGGTTGTATGCTGCACAAATGAATAGTCTGGTTGGTGTCTTAGTGAATTGCGTTAGGATGCAATAGATAAATCCCAGTGGCTAGATAGGTGTACATTTACTTAACACATCACATTTCATTTAAGGCATATCTCTTGGGGTGCTCAGGAACCAGCAACCAAGATGTTTCTAATGAGAATGCTGTACACATTTTCTAGACATCAGATTGTTTGAAGTTGGAACAAACATTTGATCTGGACACCCATACCATGATGGTCTTACAACAGCAAATTACAGAACTGTTTTTAAATCTTGTGTTGGGCCACTTGGTTTTACTGCTTCTGATGATGCAACTATACATTTTCAGGTAGATATTTTCATACGAAAGATGAATTCTATCCCGGCCTTCACAGCTAACCTGACAATGGAATCCTTCAACAAAAGAAGTATCTGTTGAAGATAAAAGTTCAGTGAGAATTCATATTGTTGGATTTTGTGAGTATGCTTTCTTCGAGTCACCGAAGATTGGAAAATGTATTTCATTTTGGAAACACTCTGGGCTCATGTCTTTCCGATGCATTATCACAGCTTCTCGTAGTAACTGGAGATGTCCAAATTGTTATGTTGTGGCAGCCCTGGACCGTGGTCGAGCAAGCTCCTAGATATAGCAAGGTTCCCCCCACCCTTTTTCATATATACTAAGGTGCAATTGATATACCTTGTGGTTTTTTATATGTTTTAACGATTTGTTCAAATGTCAAAAGCTGAGGAGCACGGCGTGTTACTAATTGGACATGAGTAGAGAGTTGATGCCGGGCTGTCACATACTCACATGGATTCACCTCTGTTATGATTTTTGACAAAGTATATATGAATGCGAGCGTTACTTGTACTGTGGCCTGGACTGAAGCATGAGCTTTTGTAAACTGTAGCGAACTATCATATGTAACTGAGCCATGTGAATTGTTAATTACCGCAAACCAGAATTGGTTTTCTTAACATGCTATCATCATAACGTAATGCACGCAACGCGTAGATCCCAGCCGAAAGCAGTTAACTTAACTTTACCCCGTTCCCCTGCATTTTCTGGGCTACACCGATCCATTCCCCTGCATTTTCGGGGCTACACCGATCCATGATTGGTACATAGTACGCCGGTGAATCCGACGTACAATCAGCACACGTAAATTCGTTGTCATGCATGGATGAACTCTCCCAGGTCAGGTCCCATGTCTCACACGCTCAGCATGAGGCGCCTCACACGAAATGGCCGCCCCAAACCGAACCGAACCCCGCGCGGTGCAGGCGCAGGTGGCCGCGGCTGGCAGATAACCAGCGCGTTTCGCTCGCGCGCCGGCACATAAATCGCGTCGGCCTCCGGCTGCCCGAGAGCCGTACGTACTACAGAAATACAAGTGCTAACTTAGCTTATTAGCGGATAATCCCCCCAGCGAGCGAGCGAGCGAGGCTGCTGCTGCGAAATGATGGTTTGTGATTTATCCTGTCAATTGGTTAAGTTGTTGTGTTTAGTTATTTTTGGGTGAAATACCGTATGGATCAGTGGCTAAAGTGAATTTCTTGTAGACACTGTCGACGTCGGAGCGGCAGCCGCAGCCGGAGAAGAAGCCGCCACGGACGAGGCCGCCGCTGCCAGGCAAGGCCGTGGCCGCGCTGTGCGTGGCGAGCTTTGTCGTGGGCTTGCTGCTCAGCGGCCGGGTGGTGGTGCCGTTGCTACCTCCGGGCTCGTCGTCGCCGGCGAGCAACTACAAGACGTCCTTCTCTACTGGCTGCGAGAACAAACGCGCTGTAAGTTGCATATACACAGAGTCCAAACTGATCTCTAATTTCAAACGGTTGCATGCATGACAACTGAGCTTGCACGTACACACCCTACTTTTTTTTTTTTTTGGAATCCCCAATTGACACCCTATATATTTTTTGTGTCCTGGTCGGCTGATCCAACTCTGGAAAATCTCTCAGAAGCTAGGCGAGAGCAATCCAACGGACATCATGAACGAGGTGTCCAGGACTCACCACGCAATCCAGTAAGCATTTTCCTTCGATCAAAGCGAATCATAACGTACGTATCTCATGCGAGCCCAATGGTGATCGAACTGTGCGAGCTCCCTCCGGCCTATAGGTCCCTGGACAAGGCGGTGTCTTCTCTGGAGATGGAGCTCGCCGTGGAGCGCGCTCGGAGCAGCGCCGCCGTCGGCGCCGGCACGGCCGTCTCATCCCTGGGCCCACAGAAGGCCTTCGTCGTGATCGGCATCAACACCGCCTTCAGCAGCAAGAAGCGCCGCGACTCCCTCCGCGACACCTGGGTCCCTAGAGGTCACAAAAACTTACAACAATTTTTCAGTGATTCCCAAAATGCATTTTTTTTATTTTAAAAAAAGAGATTAGGAGGAGAAACGTCACTCAAAATATTTTTTTAAGAAAAAATTATGAGCTGCTGAGGATTAAATACGGAATCTCGAAATTGAAATAATACATCCTCTCATCACTGCACTATCAGGTGCATCTCCCAAAATGTTTTGTTTTGGGGAACCAGTTCCAAGTATCGATGTGTATGGTTGTGCAGGGGATAAGCTGAGGAGGCTGGAGAAGGAGAAGGGGATCGTGATCCGGTTCGTGATCGGGCGGAGCGGCGCGGCGGCGGCGGGCGACGGGCCGCTGGACCGCGCGGTGGACGCGGAGGACGCCGAGAACAAGGACTTCCTGCGGCTGGATCACGTGGAGGGCTACCACGAGCTGTCCTCCAAGACCAGGGTCTACTTCACCACCGCCGTCGCCACCTGGGACGCCGACTTCTACGTCAAGGTCGACGACGACGTCCACGTCAACCTCGGTAATGCACCATGCAAACACAAATTAATACACCATTATTCATGCTCGAATAAATAATAATCTCGATCTTGTTCGTGAATGAATGAACAAATTTTCGTTGCAGGGATGCTGACGAGCAGGCTGGCCAAGTACAGGACACGACCGAGGGTGTACGTCGGCTGCATGAAGTCCGGACCTGTTCTGTCGCAGAAGTGAGCAAATGGAGATTAAAATCTTGTGTTTTGTTTGTTGGTAGCCTGATGCATGGATGAATTTGTCGGTGTTTTGTTGTTGTTCGTTGTTGCAGGGGAGTGAAGTACCACGAGCCGGAGTACTGGAAGTTCGGGGACGAGGGGAACAAGTACTTCCGCCACGCCACCGGCCAAATCTACGCCGTTTCCAAGGATCTCGCCGCCTACATCTCCATCAACCAGTACGTACGCTTGATCCTAGCTTGTGTGCTTCTGAAATTGTGACGTGATATGCTCTGAATTTTTCTTCTTCTAGGCCGATCCTGCACAGGTTCGCAAACGAGGACGTCTCCCTCGGCGCGTGGCTGATCGGGCTCGAGGTCGAGCACGTCGACGACCGCAGCATGTGCTGCGCCACGCCGCCAGGTCAATCTCAGCTATCGATTCTTTTCATGATCATCTTCCTAGCTAGTGGTACTACTCCAGATCAGAATTTTTCAGGGTTTTTTGTTTTGTTTTGAACTTTCTTTCGCATTTTTCACTGGCAGATTGCGAGTGGAAGAAGCGAGCTGGGAACGTGTGCGTGGCGTCGTTCGATTGGTCGTGCAGTGGGGTCTGCAAGTCAGTGGACAGGATGAAGCACATCCACAGGGCCTGCGGCGAAGGCCAGGGAGCAGTCTGGAGCGTCGCTACGTGATGATCACATCATCAGCTTTAATCGTAGCATTAATCTTTGGTTTTATGATGGTGCAAAGCAGCTAGCGGGCGACGAGGGGACTAGTTTAACTGAATGATCGATTGTTTCAGATGATTAGGAAACGAGCCACGTAGAATGGATGAACGTGCATGATGGTGGAAAATGGAAATGCATGGGTGGTAACTGTAAAAGTGTAAAGGCTTTAGCATCCAATTTCCAGGGGGAGTTGGGTCATGCCATATGCTTCACTTATTAATCACAGCTCTTTCTGCATTTTTAAGGGCTCCTTCAGAACGCAAGTTTTTTTTTATGATTAGTTGAATTCTTATAGTCACCCTTTATATAGTTCGTTTACCTTTCAAAAAGTGCAGCCGTGAGATGTAATTTCTACTCTCAAACTAAAAAAAGGCTGAAGGATGCAGAAGGAACTTTCACATGAATCAAAATATATTGGTTTTTAACTATAAATCTATAATGACCGAATAATTATAAGGTTAGCTTTTAACAATATCAACTAAAACAGTCAACTCCCTCCATCCCAAAATTGCTGGTCATCCCAGAATTGTAGTGGTAAATTAGCTTAAGGTGAAAATTACCACGATGCCCCACATTATTACTAGTTGCATGTTGTCATTTCAATTAGGGGATTACCACAAAAGGCACTAGCCACACAAGGAATATTTTTTAAGTATAGAGTTAACTAAGGACATGTTCAATGCGTACCCCTGGACCATGTCCCTGCTCACGCCGTCGGTGCTTGTCGTCAAGCCGTCTCCTAGCAGAGGGCCACGACCCCAATACAGGGGACGCGGCTCTATGAGCTCCTCGGTTGGGGGACCGGGCGAGGAGTCGCACTGGGTCGGCCGTGGCTAGGGGAGGAGCCTGTGGACATCGCTTTCTCCCCCCATTTTTCCCCTTCTACCCTCGCCAGCCGCCGAAGAGAGAGAGAGAGACAGAGAGTACCGCCGGCGCCGGCGAGGTGGAAGGCGACGAGTCACCGTTCTCCCCGGCAACAACATCGGCGCCTGCCCGCCACTGTCTCCTCGTTGCGGCGCGGACGGCACCGCTCCAACCCGATCTAGCCGCGGAGGGCCAGATGCACCCACGACAGCGCCGGATCTGCCGCTCCGGCCGGTGACGGTGCGAGACGGGGAGGTCAGCGACGGTGCAAGGCAGGGAAGATGGCAATGGCGCGACGGGCAGCGACGTGGGAAAGAGAGGGAGAGAGAGGCGGCGACGGCCGACAAGTAGCACGAGAGAGAGGGGCAAATATGAAAGAGAGTGAGAGATAGAGTGAGAGAGACGGATGGAGGTAGGGGTAGGAGGGGAAAAAAGTCTATGTGGCTTCTTGGGTTGGGATACCCGTTGCGGGCTGGAGTATCTCCATCAAGTGGCATCAAATTTTAAAGAACCCATTAGGGGTATCCTCCATTGGAAGATGAGTTCCCCAGAGAATACCCTTAGTTAGTGAGAGCACTCTAGAGGTGGCTTCGGTTGTATATGCCCTAAGTAGTGTCACTAGTACAAGCGTTACTACTCCAATGCCAAAACAAAGCATGGAAGGACAAACGCTAAGAGGTAAAGCGTTAAGCAATCTGGGACGGAGGGATCGGAGTAACATTTAACCTCCTCCTCAACAAACGGTTGTACTTGTCTAGCTACCAACCACATGAGATATCTTAAAATCTTAGTACATAGGGCTTTGTTCGACTGCAATTAATTTCATTGTTGCGCAACCAACACAAATAGTGTTGTGTCTGCAGCTGCATGCAGCGGCTGTATCGGCCAGTCGAACAGGCCCTATATTACCTTTGGATGTGCATCCAACTGTTACTACTCATCTTCTCCAATCAGCAAAGCTATTGCAGGGGGGAGTCTAGTACGTGAACGTTCGTGGGAGGTGAATCTGGCGATCCGTTTTGATAGGTTAGCCTTTCTTCGTACTAAATCACGTGCCTAATCATGATTTGCATATATTTTATCGTTTTTGTTATAATCAAATCTGTGAATGCTTCGTCCTTTTTTTTTCTCTAAGTTTGTTTAGATTGGACTCTTTTTTTTAAGAAAATATTCACTAAAATTTCTAATTGCAGATATAATTTATATATAGAAAGTTTTTATATATAAAGTCTATATATATATAAAGAGTTTAAATACATAAAAATTTATATACATAAAGTCTCTATATATAAACCTTTTATATGAAAAATCTATATATATATAAAAGGGTATCAGAAAGTCTACCTGTGAAAAGTTTTCAAAAAATAGTTAACATAAAAGTTTCCGTTAATAAGAGTAAGAAAATCTGAAAAACAATCGGCTTGAAAAAAAGAAAAAGAAAAACCAGTTCTCGTAAAAGAGGAAAGAGAGAAAATAAAAAGAAAACTTAATCACGTAAAAGTGTAAACAGATAAACAAATACGCGTGTGAAGAAATATCGATCCCCCACCTGTTCGCGAGATCGGCTATCCGCGAACGTTCGCCAACTAGCTCTTTCGGTTTTTCTCCAACTAGTTGTCATCCAATTGCCGAATAGGATTTGACGATTATCCGTTTTATCACCTTACATGTAAAATCATCTATGGAATGGCTAAATGTACTTAACAAATAGCGAAACTATATATTTATAATTCCTCTGTTTGGTTTTGACTTTGAGTTGTCTTACGATCAGGGGTGGATCTAAGAAGAACTGATATGAGGGTATGAACAAAATATAAAAAACTATATCCCTATCTTATAATGAATGTATGATAGAAAATTTTAGTGATAACTTAATGGGGGCTCCAATGGATACAAGGGACCTGCGGATCCGTCACTGCTTATGATCACCAATATATTTGAATAATCTATTTAACATCAAAGTTGTACGATTAGGTTCATAATCTAAAATACATTACTAGTATCTTACATTCAAATCTATTCGCATTCACATTGTCGATGAGTGATCCTCTCTAGCGGGAGATCGTGAGACCCCCCTTTCGTGAGTTCGGCTGGGGGAAGAAGCTCGCCTCTAGAAATCGCGTATCCGTCCCCAAGGCTCCTAGCTAGCTCGCACACAACCAAATTATACAGGTTTGGGCCGCTATGAAGCGTAATACCCTACTCCTGTGTATAGGATTTAGACTGAGAGTTACAAGGGTTCCTAAACTCGGGAGAACACTCTTACTTCCCTCATCCACAAGCTCAGATTTTCTGAGAGTCGTCCCCTTTCTCGGTGGGCAAGGTCCTCCTTTTATACCTCAAGGGGACACCACATGCACCGCCTCTACCTACTCTTCTTTCGGGTGGGGACCCACCCTATCTTGACTGGAACTCGACCCGTGCCTTCGCCTGGAAGCTAAACCACAGCTTGTCCTTGAGCGGGGCCCAGCGCCGTCCCTCGCCTGACACGGGGGACAGCCCTGTCATTCCCTCATTAATAGATGAAGACTTGTGGTGGCCACCGTCCGAATGACCCTCCGATGGGACGGGTCATACATACCTCCACTCCGCCGGAAGCAGATGCGACGTGGGAGCATTGTTGTCCGTCCAGTCACACGTGACCGGCGTCAGGCCGGTCACAGACCGGTCATTCTTGACCATCGCGCGTCAGTTTAGCACGCCGCACGTCTGCCCCACTGCATTAAATGCGACAGAGGGTAGTTGGGGCGCTGCGCGCATTAAAGGAAGTTCAGTCTAGGCCCCTTCCTCGCTTGCTCCCCCCGCCAAACGGCGGCTGGGTGAGGGCCTCGGGGCAAAGCAGTGCAAGGGCCCGAGGGGCATGACGTGGCACCCCGAGGCCCCGACCCCCCGTCCGCTCCTGCGGTTCGCGGAATGCGGGGACAGGACCAGGCTGTAGGGACACGTGACAGGATGGGAAGGTAGATTCCCCTCAGTTCGCATACCCCCGGGCCCATATCTCCGACAGTAGCCCCCGGCACCACATCGGACATTGGCCTCCTGAGGTCGGTCTGACGTGGTGCCTCACGACTTCCACCAGGTATATCGGAATTGTTTCACTAAGTGGATCAAAAATATTTCACTCGTTTAAATTGGGTGTTGTTTCACCTTATATAAAAACATGTTTCAACAAATAGCGAAAGAATGTTTCAGTTCACTGCAACATTAGATCTATACATAGCGAAACATTGTGAGTACACTAGGTGAAACATTTTTCGGTGGAACAAAAAATAAACCAAATTCCCTTAATAGGGGGTTTCCAAAATATGTGGGTTTTTTTTTTGCAATGGAATGTTTCGTTCACTGCAACATTAGATCTATACATAACGAAACATTTTTCGGTGGAACAGAAAATAAACTAAATTCCCTTAATAGAGGATTTTCAAAATATGTAGGTTTTTTTTGTTGCAATAGAATGTTTAGATTATTTCAGTTCACTGCAACATAAGATCTATACATAGTGAAACATTGCAAGTACACTTGGTGAAACATCTTTTGTGAAAAAATGGGATAGATAAGTGGATGGGTCCAGATAAGGAGAGGTGAGCGCACGTATGGGGGGAGGGGGAGCGACCGATTTTTCCCACCTCCCCCGGTCGCCCGATTATAATCCATTTCCTATTAATATCTACGTTTATACTGTATTTCTCGTAAAAAAATCATTGGGCAGCCAGCCGTCCATAGAAGAGGGACAACGAACACTACCTAAAATTGCTAGCCGTCTGATTGAGAATCAGGGGGCAAGATCGGCATGACAAGAGAGACAGCGACCCATCATCATTAGCACGCAATTAATGGTTAGATGATCCGAACCCGGAGTTCCAGACGCTGCTGTCGTGTCCTTCCAACCTTGAGGCATGGCCCCACCACCACGTCACTAGTGACGACGACCCACCCCCTTCCCTCCCTCCCTTCACCAGTTTTGCAATTTCCTCCCTCCCCTAAGAACGAATACAATAACAGACTATAACCTAGCTATAAACACATTCTAAATAAATAAAAAAATAGATAGAAGAGCAGTAAAGATCGCTGCAGCACATATTACAAGATACATAGATGTATGATAGGTGGGACCAAATATTAATTGTGTACTACTCCCTCTATTCCATAATATAATACACAACCACTTTTCTTAAATGTTCCATAATATAATACATGCATGCAAGCATGCAATTAACTATGACATCTTTTTTCATTAAATTATCTTTTTTAAATCATCCACTCTCATATTATCTAATTCTATTGGATACATGCATTATATTTATGAGGATGATCTAAACTACAAGATGATAATCATTATTTCTTGTTCTTTAGGTTAAGGGTGGTTGTGCCTTATATTTTATAATAGAGAAAGTATATGTTTCTAGGTACCTATGATATGAATTGGCTATTAGATTAATTAAATATAATTTGAAGCCAATAGTTGTTTATACTATTAAACTTGCTCTAAACCCGGTCCAGAAAAGACGGCATGAAATCCCTATCCTGACGGATCATTATCCCCGGGCTGACGGCCACGTGTCCCTCCAAATTTAGGCGGGCGAGGTGGAGGGAGAGGAGAGGAGGCGAAGCGGCCGGAAGGAAAGGAAAGCCGAAAGTTTTTGTTGCTCTCGATTCGATTGACTGGACGCCCGGCTACGGCCTCCCGCGGTCCCCGCCTCGCGTTTTGGGGAGGGCAGTTTCGCCCATCCGCGTGCCCCTTGCTTGGTTGTGTTTCCGTGTTTCCGTATTTGCCCCTCAGCGTCCGTTTGATTCCTCTATGCTCTGCTGCTCTGCTCTGATCTGCTGGGATCTGCCGTTCTGCTCTGCTTTGCCGCAGCCAGAGCAGGGTTAGTACTGGAGTGGAGTGGCGTGCAGTGTGCTACTGTACTGACAGCCAGTGCTATGAGTACCATTCATTTTCGTGCCGTTTCGTTCCTATTCATAATTTAAATATATACTATAATGTATATTCCTAATACTCCATCCTTTCTAAAATAACTCAACCTAGATGGGGTATAATGAATCTGGATTACCCTTTATCCAGATTTGTTGTAATAGGATGTGCCAGATCTATTTAAAATCTCTTATATTATAGGACGGATGGAGTACTAGATATGTAAAACATGTTTGAAAGAGTTTAAAACTATGAGAATATACTGGTTGATAATTAGATTTTGAGAATCTAAAGAAGTTAAGTTTTCCCGGTTCTGGCTTGTAATTTATTTCCTAGGTTATACAACTATATATTTTTAGAATTTGGGTCACACCTTGAATTGTTAATGGAGTTGAAGACTATGTGGAAATTTATAGTAGCTGCTAAAAACTTTCCCAAACAGGTCCGCGATACTAATCTCATGGCTTCGGCTTTCAAATTCTAATACTATGGTATGTCACATTTTGTATTATATTTTTTTTTACTAAGGTAGAGTTTGATAATTGTGCTACTCCCTATACTAGGGATATAATACCTCTATCTCACAATATAACAATCTAAATTATGACGAGAAACTATATAATATAACGAATATGTACTCCCTCCGTCCTATAATATAAGGGATTTTGAATTTTTGGTTGCACTGTTTGACCACTCATCTTATTCAAAAAATTTATGCAAATATAAAAAACAAAAAATGTGCTTAAATTACTTTGGATAATAAAGTAAGTCACAAATAAAATAAATAATAATTCTAGCTTTTTTTAATAAGACGAATGGTCAAACAGTACAAGTAAAAATCAAAATCGCTTATATTATAGGACGGAGGGAGTATATTATATTATACTAAAGAGTAGTATAGTAGTGAGAAAAAAAAAAGAGTAGTATTGGCTTGGGGTGTTGCCACGTCATCACCTGGTGGCCCAACATAGCATTATCTAACCGGATCTACTACTGTACTGGTGGAATAGTTCAAACCGAGGGGAGGGGCATTCCGGGAATTTCGGCGACACGAGGACACGCCGATTTCCCCGCGGACCCTCTCCTCCGAAAACCAGGGGCCTGAAATGACCATCGTACCCCCAAGCCTTTATTCCCTCCCATTTCTCCCGCTCACTTTCCGGAAAGTACCCCCTCGGCCCGTCGAACCCAACCCAACCCAACCACCCACCCAACAACGCTTAACCCTGGTTAGCGCTCTGCCACGACCCTGACGAGCCCATCCCGCCGCGAGCCACCTACACCCGTTCCACCATACGCCGGAGGCTGACCGGTGGGCCCGGAATTCATTGCAGAGCGCTGGTGTTCAAGGACCCGGCGTACGGGGCCAGGCTTCCCCTCGAAGGAATCGACCCCATCACCTTCCTCCTCTTTATCTCGTAGCCGCCGCCGCCGCAAACCCTAACCCGAGTTCCGATCTGGTTCGACGACGACGACGGCGGCGGCGAGGGAGGAAGGCAGATCTGAGGAGATCCGACGGCGGGGGAGAAGGGGGAGATGGTGGTGAACAGCCGGCCGCTGAAGAGGGCGAGGACGCGGGTGGAGGCCAGGGACTTCGCTGGGTTCCCGCCGGCGGGGGACGGCGGGGCTGCCGGGACGTTCCGGGAGGCGGTGAGGGGGTTCCTCGCGAGGTACGCGCGGCTGCTGCCTCTCCCCTCTATCTTCTCGCCGGCGGCCGCCGCGGCACCGCCGCATCTGTTGACGTGGAGGGTGTCGCTGCGGGTCGGCGAGGAGGGGGACGAGGAGGGCGGCGGCGGCGCCGTGGAGCTCAACGTCGTTGAGGAGGATGTGCTCCGATCGCGATCTGTGTATTGTGACCAGTGCAGAGTCGTGGGTGAGTAGCTTTCCTCTCCTTTTATTTTTCTTTGTCTTTTCTTTTTGGGTTTTCTTGGAAAAACATTTCCCCCGATGGAAAATATTATTTTATTATTTTGCCTTTATTTTTTTGTGTGATGATTGCTGGATAATGTCTTTCTTATAGAGTATTACTTTAGTTTTTTTTAGCGAGTTCGGAATGCAACTTTTCTTCGAAAAATGTTACAGAATAAATGTTGTGAATTTTTTTTTGGGAAATAACGGGGTGAAAGGGGCAAATGACGCCGTGTCTGTTTCCAACAGCAATTTCTCTTGAATCTTCTCGCCCCCTTCTGTGACTGTTAGCCTATGCAAGTATTGTTGGCCTGTTGCTTTTGATGTACAATTTCCACATTTGATTGCTGTCACAATCCTTTTGCAAAAGAGAAGAAAAAAATTCAATCCTACAGAAGCAGTGATGTAATCTTGCGCGATGCCATTTGTTTGGTTGCAGGATGGAGTGGTCACCCGGTCTGTGGGAAGCGGTACCATTTCATCATCGAGAACGACAACAACCAGGTGTGCGGCAAGCGCCACAGCTGCTGCCTCCGCTGCGGGACTCCCACAGTCGCTGGAGAATCAAGGTGGGAAGAACAAGCACCGTTAGTTTCAGAGAAGATAAATATAGTCAACTGTAACACCACGATTGGTTTCGGGCGGAAGGATGATAATGTGCCTAGTTTATTTCATATCGTGGTGTAGTTGTCGAGTTGTTCTTATCGTGCCTAGATGCAAAGATTAAACTTGTGAGAGATTTGGTGATCGAATGATGCTGCCCTATGCTAATTGTGGTTCGTGCTAACTTTGGATGCAATGTTTTCCAGATGCCTCCTATGCAACTTTGATATGGATGGCGAGGAGCTGGAGGAGTGCGGGTACATGCATCTGGACGACAACACCCACCTGCTGCACGCTGTGGTGCATGCAAATGGTTATGGCCACCTTCTGAGGGTAAATGGCCGTGAAGGTGGCTCAAGATGTCTCACGGGCCGTGACATAATGAGTTTCTGGGATCGCTTGTGCAAGGTGCTACATGTGAGGTATAAATTGATCGATATGTTTTGGTTCATGTGTCGTTCCTACAAAAAGAGGGTTATTCAGCATGCCATAACCCTGAAAATTTCACTAACCTCACTGCAGGAAAGTAACTGTCATGGACATATCCAAGAAGCATGGAATGGAATACAGGCTTCTGCATGCCATCACAAGTGGCCATCCTTGGTATGGTGAATGGGGATACAAGTTTGGCGCTGGTAGCTTTGCACTAACCTCAGATACTTACCAAGAGGCAGTGGATACGCTTTCCGGTATACAACTCGCGTTGTACTTCTCACATCGCCAGCCCATTCGGACCCCTCTGCAGAACACGATTGCTCTGTACTGGGCACTCTCTGATCGCCAGCTTGTGACTGTTCGGGACCTCTTCCGGTTCATAATGCACCTGCTTCATCAAGCACGCAAGAAGAACGAGACATCAAAACCCACAACTGATGAACACAAAGAAGTTGCATCTAATGTGCTCTGCAAGTGGACAAAGGAAGATATTGATCGGGCAGAAACTGCAATGCTCAAGGTCCTACGGGTTGTTCAGCCTGGACAGTGGGTATCATGGCGTGCACTTCGGGGAGCTGCATCGAAGGCTGTTGATTCACAGGAGCTACTTGACTATTCTCTTCGAGGACTGGGTGGAAAACTGATGGACGATGGCCATTTCATAGCTGTCCGCTGCAATGCTGAGACGAGTGCAATTGAATACAGGTGAGCCCTATGTTCAGAATGTTGCTCCTATTTGGCTAACTTTGTTATAAACTATCATGACCCTCCTCCTATATCTGCTGACAAGCAGGCTGGAAGATAACTCCAACCAGTCAGTTGATGCGGCTGCGTTTGGGCCTTCTGTTGATCATCTTCTGCACGATCTGAAGTTCCTCTATAACGCTTTGCTGAACCCAGAAACCATGTTGGCTTCACAGCCAGAGGTTATAGGTGCATCATCACACAGTGCAGCAGCAAAGATTCTCGACTGCAAGCAGTTCATCAAACATTACGATCAGCACACCCCACGGGCTCCTTTGAACCCATTCCTACTTTCTGTGAGGTGTTCCATTGAACTTCTTGATCACCCAAAAGACTACACTGCACCACCGGTGGAACTAGTGCTTTTACCAGCAAGTGCTACCCTTGCTGAACTGAAAATACAGGCTACAAGGGCCTTTCAAGAAACATACCTCATGTTCCAAAGCTACCAGGTTGAACAGCTCCCTGACTTCCCAAATTTTAGTGACACAACCCTCGTGAAGCATGTGCTTGGCTCAAGCCAGCTCGTGAGGGTAAGAGGAAGGTGCACTGGGGATAACCGAAGAATTGTGCAATTCAGGATGGAAAGGGGGTTGGAGAACTGGACGGTCGACTGCACCTGTGGAGCCAAGGACGATGATGGCGAGAGGATGCTTGCATGTGATGTTTGTGGAGTTTGGCAACACACCAGGTGTTCAGGGATTAGTGATTTTGATGATGTCCCTGAGAAGTTCATCTGCAGGAAGTGTGCTAGTCCACGCAGAGGAAAGGGTCGTGGTGGTGGAGGTGGCAATGGTGGTAGCAGAATGGATGTGAGCGCTGCAGGGAGGTGCAAGGATGAGATAGGATCATCTGTTGGCGGTGCAGGCAAATTTGGGCGCATGGCAACTGTTGGATGACTGTACATAATGTGTGAAATGTAAATACTGAGGGGAGAGTGGGGAGTAGCACCTGAGGCCTGTGTGAACCTTCATGGAATCTTGTCTTTCTGACCAGTGATATGATGTTAATCTATCCTCCTTGGAAGCAATCCTTTCTCAGAATTGTTCAGCACGCTCAATTCTGCATGCACAATCAAGTATTTTTGCCAAGCTTTTAAGTTAGAAATATAACACAAGTCAACAAAACGTACGTAATGATGGATCAATATGAGAATATATGTCAGTGACAAAACTAGGCTTCTGGGCGTTACATTTCCTCTAGAATATTGCTATCAGGATATATGCAAATGCAGAAATGGCTAACAGTAAGCAGATGAACAAGCAGCATCGCAAAAAAGGGATAGGAATGATCTATTATCACTTGAAGATTATACTAAACGAGTAGAGCTTCCGAACGCACCTGCAATACAAAAATGAGGAAGGCTTAGTAGCACATGTTTGTTAGGGTAGTTTGCTAAAGACTTACTGCAAAATTTTCATAACATGATTGTTAGGCAGTTAACTGGTCAAAACTGGCTTGCAAATTTTCTTTACCCATTCAAGTGCAGCATAAAGAGGGTGGGATGAAAGATGACAATCTTGAAATGAATAATAAGATATCTAACGAACACTCATTAAATTCTTCCAGGCTTCCATGTCGTGGCTTTACACTATGAAAGGCAGCCATATAGTAGAAAGTGGTGTCCTGCAATTTTAACACAGAAGTTCCGTTGATCAGATCAACTAGATGCAGCATAAGGGAGGGCAGGATACATCGAGCATGAAACATTTAATAAGAGTCATGAAAGGTGAACCCTTTTCCAGGTAACAATTGGGATGTTAAATTCGAGAAAACTACTTATGGTGAACAAGAGCAACCTTTAGTAGTTCGAAATTCAACAGAGCCAGTGATGTTAGTCCTAGTTCAAGGCATCCGATGTACACATTTTTTTTGTGTTAGAAATATGGATTCGCAGCACCAGTCTGCAATGTTTGCAAACCTAATGCTGGTTTGTATAACTTATTCCAGTAAGCTGGTAAGTGATGGACATATCTAAAACATATTTCAGTTAGCACTACCGTAATTACCCATGCACCCATGCGTTCGATACTAAAGAATTGCTGAGCTAGTTAGTGGCACGAAAAACAAAGCATGTGATTAGCACATAATTAATCAAGTCTTAACTATCATAACTTGAAAAATAAATTTATCTTGTTTTTTCAAAAATTATATATATATATATATATATATATATATATATATATATATATATATATATATATATATAATTTTTTGCACGAAACAGATAATTTGGCACTTCAGGTAGTGTGCCCATGATAACTGATGAAGTAGCCTAGCCTGTATGCTAGAAAGAACGCAACCTAAAATGTCTAAAAGCATAGGATGTTACAATTCTGCAAGAGTAAGGTGACTTTGTGATTCATTCTTTCTCAGTGTTAGGTCCTTACTGCATAAAACAGTGATATTATGCATATACTACAGCACTTTGCACACTCCTAGTCCTATATCTTAAACATAAAGAAAAGTAGAGCTAACGAGTGTAGGGAGCAGTGTACATAAGAATAGGCCAAAAGGCATTCAGGCCTAAACCCTATTGAACCAAGAATGTGTAATCAATCACACTCAGAATTGTCACCAGCTATTTATCTAAAATTATCACCCAAACATGATAGAATATGTTCACATTGAGTTACGGATAGATCATTGACCGCTAATTTCACCAGTTATCCATTAGGTTGAGCAAGGTAACAGAATAATGGCACAGATGCATAATATGATGTTACAAGGAGTATATGACATTTTATACATGGAACTTTCAAAAGCGACTATCACTTATTTGCAGTTTATGAGGCTTAATAAAAGCAAGGATCTTTGATAACCAGTTAGGATTATAAACTAAGTTGATTAACCTGTATTGGGAATTTGGCATGCCAATTTTCACTTCAGCATTGTCCATCAAATTCCTAGGAAGGATTTATGAACTCTACTTAGCACAACTAGCATTTTAGTTAAACAGAGAGTCAATGGGTTAAATACAGAAGTTTTTCAGTGTTAGGTCTTTATCCCTAGGTATGATCTATGACTCCACTTGTTTACTACCAGACACTTCTATAATTATCATGATCACACAATTGCTCTTCACCCGTTGAGCCATGAATGAAAAACCTTAGACAAGGTTAGATTGCCAAATAAGACCATATTAACTACATCAAGCATTGAGAGATTTTTAAACCAATGAATACCAAACTCAAACCCTGTGAATTAACACTTGATCAAACTACTACCACATTATTCAATAAGATGTGGTCTGACATAGCAATACAAGGATCTCAAAACTACCAAAACAAGCAGGTTCACCAAAAAATGAATACAGATTACCTGAACAGAGCTGCTGCCTGCTGGCCTTACACCTAACAAGTAACGAGAATATGAGGCATCACCTTTCCAGCACCTATCTTAGCACATAAGACACGAAAGTAGAAAGGTTTAGATCCTAAGAAAATATGAACCATGTAAAATAAATGTAATCACGATTTAAGTATACAGACTAGTATAAGAACTTCTAATCCAGCCAAAGTATAAACTGTATAATCATCAATCAAGTATGCAATACCGATCCAACAAGCATCAAATCCCATAGTTTGATCAGAAAAACAAAATTTTGAACTCTAGGCCAAAATGTGCTGCTAAATAACGCTCATTTGATTAATTGAAGCACCATAAATTCAATACGCAGAAATCAGAGGGAACCCAGAGGTAGACTGCCAAACTGAGTGCAGTATAAACAAATTCAGCTCTGACGACTAATCGCAAAATGGACCGAGGTACCAAGCAAAAAATCTAGCCACAACGAAGCACCAGTAACGTAAAAATCACGTAAGCATCAGAGAATTTGAAAGATCAGACGTTCTAGCCACGCCGCCAATCGGAATCCCAGCGAACGGAGCCAGCCAAATGCATGATATCAGCACAAACCAAAACAGAAACAATCGCGCATTGGATCCGAACAAATCATGGAACCCTCGACTTACTTACTATGCCCTAGCCACAGGACGCAAATAGAGAGGGGAAAACATGGGTTACGCTTAAACCAGTTCATGAGGTCAATACATAAGTCGTAGCGCAAATCCAAACCGCGAACAAACCCTAACACGGATCGAAACGAAGCATTAAGCGCGAATAAGATGAATTCCCAATCCGCAGCGCAAAGTCCAATCGCAGCGAACACAGGGGAGACACCCAAATTTCCACAAGCGCACAACCCTATAACAACTAAAAAAAAGCGACAAATCGAAGTCAAATCAAACGCGAATTCGCAACCCCATCACCGAAAAATGCTAGAGGGGGAGGGCGGCTACGCTCAAGCATAGCACGACTCAAATGATCGAACAAACGAAGCGCGCCGAGCAAACCCAAAATTCCGACCCCAATCGAGCATCCCAGCCCAAAAATCCCAAACCCTAAGCAGCACCATCTCCACCGCATCAACAACCAGAAACGCGAAAGCACAGAACCCCTAACCCACCAATCAGAGCACATAATCACCAAACGAACCAAAAACCTAACCACCGACCTGGCCGCAATGTTGCGAGCTCGAAGCAGGCAGCTGAACAAACCAAAAAAAATCCCCCCCACCGCCACGGGCTCCGCATCGCGCGCCCCCCAGCAGCTTCATCGGATCGAGCGAGGCGTGGGAGGCACGCCCCCTCCGCGAGGCGGAAAGCACCCGGGAGGATGGCGTCGCTCATCCGCCTCTCCTCGCGGTGGAGATACCAGCAGCTCGAGGAGGGGGGAAGGAGCGGTGCGAAGAGAGAGGAGAGAAGAGAGGGGGAGAAGGGGGCGAAGGAAAGGGGGTCGCGCGGTCGCGGCGAACCGAACCGCGGTTTGGCGACTCGGATGCAAGCCGCGGGCACGCACACCGGTAGGTATTGTGGTTAGGGTTCTCGCGTGGCGGCCGTGTGGCTGCGCCGTGGGGCCCGCAGGTATCTCTCTCTTCTTCTCTTTTTTTTTTTGCCCTTTTACCGCGCCCTTTTCGGTGCCCTGGACTGGTCAGCGCCGACTCGCGTCAGAGTCCGTCCCGGGTTGCGCAACGCAAAAAGGCCAGGCTTTGTGTGACTCGTCAACGCGAGCGGCTACGATTTCACATTTCGCTAGCTGAAACACGGGGCGTTATCTTCCCACATTTGGGTGGTCGTTACGCATCGTTGTAAAGGAATGGAGTTTTGCCTCTTCCGTAGCCTGCACAGTGCATGTACGCATGGCAAACGCAATGCGTAGTTGCTATAACTTGGTAGCGTGTTTTATTCGTGCATGCATGCGAAGAACGGAACAAGTCAATAATAATGGCTTTCCACCCGGCCGGGGGCAAAGAACTGAATAACCATCTGGTTCGATTCATCGTGTGTACTGTACTGCATCCAAGCGTCAGGAGAGTTCTTCAGCCTTACCGTGAAGTGTAGTAACTCATCTCAATTCTCAACAGCATTACTACTGTACTAGTATCTCTCCACAGATGAGTCCATCTTATCCTGAACTTCTGCAATCTTGGGCTCTTCTGTTCTGCTCTTTGCAAACGACGATTTTTTGCCATGGGGAAGAAGGGAGCGGCCAAGGAGCCGCGCGCACGGGCGTGCTGTTTTCAGGGACCATGGCGCGAGAATGAGGACATGTGCCGGTGGGGAATTCTCCTCACTCTGCAATCTGCATCCACCCTTGCTGAAAAGTGGAAAAAAAAAAGGCATCACCTTTTTGCCGCTTATATATCTCATCAGTGCCCGGTGAATCACAAGCTTGTCATAGAAAATTAGAAATATAGTACAAATTTGCAATTCGTGCTCTCTAGGTCTCGTTAAGCTTGTATAGCACCTAGATCGAGTAACTGAGTAGTAGGTTCTCCAGGTACAGGGAAAGATGGCAAATTGCCTGCTTCGTGATGGTCGCTCTCGACCACGGCGTTCTTTCTCTCTGGTCTCATTTGCAATCTTGTCTACCCAACAAATAGCTTAGATGTGATGTTTACTTTTGCTTTAACTTTTGGAAATGCTGAGTGCATGTATAGTAGCTAGTGCAGTACTTATGATAATGGTGTCTGTTTTGACATGTCGCCACTGTTATTGCTTTCAGAAGCAGTGTCGTTTTCATCACGTGTCAGGTTCAAGAGCGGAGCCCCCACCCACTGGAATCAATTGTGAGCTGATAATTTTCCTTCAGCGACTGTCCTTTGTAGGAGTAAGATCAGAGAACAGCCACCAGCTACTGCAGGGCCTGGGTCACGTTCAAAAGCGCTAGGTGCCAACTAGCTAGCTTAGAACAGGTGACGCGGTGAAGAATCAAAAGTGATGAAGCGGAAACATCACTATAAGCAAGTCAGATCCAAAATTGCTCGGTGCTCACTCATGCAGTATTGCTGTCAATACGATGTTTCTTTGTTTCTTCCTCCTCCTTTCTCTCCTTTCCCTTGCTATGAACACAAGCAATACGTTTTATCTTGAGTTCACCTGCGTTCCAATTTGCACCCCCACACTTGTCTTTCTTGCCTATGCTAACGTGTTGGAATCGTAATGTCATATCTTGCGGAATTATAATACTTCTGTAGAACAAGTGTTGATGAGGCATGGCCTTTAACTGAGTGCATATACATGGTTAGCAAACAGGTCTGATTATTTCATGTTTCGATCTTAATTGTTCAACACAGATGTACTACCTCTGTCCCAAAATAAGTACAGCCATAGATATCCGTGTTTAACGTTTTAACCGTCCATCTTATTTGAAATTTTTATGATTTTTTTTTTAAAAATAGTCACACGTAAAGTAATACTCATGTTTTATCATGGAATAACAATAAAAATACTAATCATAATTTTTTTTAAATAAGACGAACGGTCAAACGTTAGATATGAACCGTGCTAAAACTGTATTTATTTTGGGACTGGTGGAGTACTAAATCACCGTGCCAATCGCGAAACTACCTTTGTTTGTCTGCAAAAGGACATGATATGGGCTTACACGAGTTTACATGCTGTAATTATTTTCCTGTCGAACTGGCGAATTGCAATTTAATAACGAGCATTTAACAGGTCTGGAACCACTGCACATCTCATCAAGAGAGAGCAGAGTGTATATATATATACATGGAACGCAAACCGTCAGTGCCAGCTCTTGCTCTCCTCGTCCTCTTCTCCTTCGCTAGGGGCCTAGGGCTGATCTTGACGCCGACTTGCTGAGCGGCCGACTCCGGCGAGGCAACCCTGCCAAGGTCACCGACACTCGTCCGAGCTTTCATTTCATTTGCCGGTAGGTGACAACCATCACTCTGTTCGGGCCAGAGAGCCTCGCGTTCGACGGCGGCCGCAGTGGGCCCGTACACCCAGCGTCTCCGACGAGTCGTATTATCCTCAAGTGGGGCGGCGTCGTCGCCGGCTGGACCACCTCCGCTTACAGCGGCAACTACCGGTGTACGTGCTTCCGCTCCAATACGTGCGTACGAACAGACAGGTCACAACTCATAAGAGCGTGTCGCCGTGAACTCCGTGCTGGTCCTCCAAGAACCCAGTATGCAACTTGTAACGGAGAGCATGTGCAGGAGGCCTCTGGCCCTTCGGTCCCATTTGAAATCCGGCGACCTCTACATCGCCGATTCGTATGCCGTTCATGCTCGTCAATGGCGTCGTCGACGGTCGACATCGACCAGGTCACTACCGCGATGTCTACTTCACAAACAGCAGCAGCACACGGAGTATCTAATTTGATTTGATTCGTAGGGTTGTATGTCAGTTAGTCGTCGAAAGTAACGCGTACGTGCATTGAACACGAGCGATCACGACGGGGCGGCTACTGAAGTTTCGAATGGGACTTGGAGGCTGTACAGAGCAACGGAGACACGGAGTATGTCTCTTGTTAATTTTATCACTGTAAAATGTGTGGCATGACTAAGGGTGAGTTTGAGGAGGAGGAGATTGAGAAGATACGCAAAACGAGGTGAGCCATTAGCGCATGATTAATTGAGTATTAACTATTTTAAATTTGAAAAATAGATTAATATGAATTTTTAAAGCAACATTCCTATAGAAAATTTTTGCAAAAAATACATCGTTTAGTAGTTTAGGAAGCGTACGCGCGGAAATCGAAACAAACTCACTCACTTTCTTTAGCTGCCGAACGCAGCCTAAATGTTTACATAAGAAAACCTCTCACGCTTGACCTGAGGAATGAAAATGATCATATCATTCCTCGCACCATTTTACTGTGCAGTTAATTCAAGAGTGGAAAACCATGGAAGAGTTAGGCCAATGTTGGCTACTCCAGTTTGAAATTAGTTGACGTTTTAGCTCTTGAAGCATTGTGTGATATTTCTTGACGTTTTAGCTTTTTTGTTGCATCTTGGACCTGCTTGCCCATGCATGCATGCAGCCGGCCATTACTACTCCCATTATTTCCAACGTCATGCATGCTTTGCCTTCTCGTTTCCTGTTCAACCATTGCTCTCCCACGCGCTGAGTAATTTCCTTCTTCTATGCCTGCTTGTTGGCTCTTTGCCTTCTACTCGCCTCCTTGTACTACATTCGCCATTTTCGCCATGGAGCAGGTCATGGCTTCATGTTCAAGTTCATGTTAAACAGATGGAGTATGTAGGGAGTTGGAGCGTCAAACTAGCTAGTATTGCACAGCATAAATAGATGGAGATGGCAAAGGGGATTCTGCTGCAAACCAGCGCCAAAATTTGAGTTATTGGCGGCAAACGCACTTGGCAAAATTTTTGTTAGCAGCGCGCGAGTGAAAAATCTTTCCCGGCGACTGCGCGCATGAACGCCTGAAAAAAAGTGCATGCATGCCAACAGTCACGCGTCCACAGTGCCATGCAAAAAAATGTGGCCACCAAGAATCGAACTCAGGACTGGTAGCTTCACTTTTGCATGAGATGGCCACTCAAACCAAGAGCAGGTTATGATTTGGTATGCCTCAAAACCATATTTATTAGGAGTAAAACAGGAAGTAGGCATACTAATTAATCACTCATTGGTATGTGTAATCCTGTCTAAAACGTCAACAAGTATGGGCTAAATAAGCTTTAGTCACTCCTATCCTTACAAGTGAGGCCTTCTTTGTTTGCCAAGGCCCATCCTAACGGGACAGGAAATTTGGGCTAAAATTGACCCATTTGTAAAGATGGGCCAGGATTTCTGCCTTCAGAAAAAGGAATAAGGTTACCGGAGGTCCCTCAACTTAACAACGAGATTTTTTGAGATCCCTTAACTACAAAATCATAAATGTGTACCCCTAAACTTTCTCAAACCGTTCACCGGAGGTCCCTCGGCAGTATTTTTGCCCGGTTTTGCTGACGTGGCATCCTAGTCAGCAAAAAAAAATTAAAAAATTGCGTGGGGCCCACATGTCAGCTGCACATCTTTTTTTTTTCTCTTTTGTTCTTCTCCTCTTCTCTCTTCTCTCTTCAGCGAGTGCGGCAGTCACAGGCGGAGCGGCGTGATGGGGTTCTCCTCCGTGGAGGTGACGAGCACGGCCGCGGCTGTGACGGCAGGTTCCCAGACCCGGAGCCAGCGCGTTCAGCCGGAGCAGCGGCTGCTACACCGACGCCGCATTCTCCGCCGCGCGCTCCTCGCCACCGCCCAGATGCTGCTGCTGCGCCTGCGTCGTTGTTGGGCTCACCGTCAGCTTCTCCTTGATCGCTCCCGTCAATAAAAATGTGGACATCATTATTGATTGCTAGGAGCACTACGTGCTTGCAGACGGCGAACGACACGACGGCGCCGGCGAAGCCCGCCGGGGCCGGGCCGCAGCTGAAGCTGCTGGTGGACAAGCGCTCGCGTCGCGTGCTTTACGCGAAGGCGCGCAAGGACGCGGTGGACTTTCTCATCGGCCTCCTCCGCGTTCGTCTCGTTCGTCGAGGCCGACGCCGACATCTCGCTGGAGGAGTTCGGTGACTCGCTGTGCCCGCCGATCCCTTGCACCGGCGAACTCTTGACCCTGCCGGATAGCAACTTCGCCGTCGTCACCGACCGGCCACTACTCTACGTGCAGGTACGTACGTCGTCATAAAACTTGAATAAACTTTGCAAATTTTGCACCATTTGTATTGTACGTGATTTACGTGTTCATGATGCCATGCATGTAGGTGACGAGGCTGAGGTGTGGCGGCTTCGTGTTCAGCACCCAGATCTGCCACAACCTCGTCGACGCGGCGGGGATCACGCAATTCTTGCAGGCCGTCGGTGAGCTCGTGGAAGGCGCGGAGCGTCCGGCCGGTGTGAGTGAGGGAGCCCCTCGACACGCGCCACCCACCGTGTCCGGCGTACGACCACCCCGAGTACGAGCCGGTGTCCGATGAGGCCAGCGACAAGCTCCGTCCAGGCGATGAGCTCGTGCACCGCAGGTTCCTCTCCGGCCCCGACGACGTCGCCGCGTTGCGCGACCAGCTCCCCACGCGCCTCAGCCCCGGTGCTCGCGTTTCCTTCTCCTCGAGTCCCTGGGCCCAGACCGCCGCCTACAGCCGCCGACGCCGCCCTTCCGCTTGCTCCGGCCGCGGGCCGCCGCCCGCTGCCGCTCGCCTGCCGCTTGCCACCGCTGCAGTCGCGCTCTCCCACTGACCGCCGCCCCTCCACCTGCTCCAGCCGCGCTCGCCCGCTACTTGCCGCGTCGGCGTCGGCAACCGCTGGCTCCGGGTCTGGGAACCTTCTGTCGCCACTGCGGCCGTGCTCGTCGCCTCCACGGAGGAGAACCCCGTCACGCCGCTCCGTCTGTGGCTGCCACGCTTGCTGAAGAGAGAATCAGAGAAGAGAGTACAGAAGGAGAAGAAAAGAAAAGGGAAAAAAAGTGCAGCTGACATGTGGGCCCCACGTAATTTTTTATTTTTTTTCTGACTAGGATGCCACGTCAGCAAAACCAAGCAAAAATACTGCCAAGAGACCTTCGGTGAATGGTTTGAGAGAGTTTAGGGGGTACACATTTCTGGTTTTCTAGTTAAGGGACCTTAGAAAATCTCGCTGTTCAGTTGAGGGACCTCCGGTGACCCTATTCCTCAGAAAAATGCTTAATTTTGGGGAAACATGTTTTGATCAAGGTTTAGCATCTTAAATAGCCTACCTAAATTAGGCTCTCCAAACATCTCCACCTCTTCGATCTCTGCTATTATAAAAACTAGCATGGTGGCCCGCGCAGATTGCGCGGCTAGCATAATTATATTTTCTCTCATATAATAGCATATATGTTTTCTCATTATATTATTAAAATATATTACAATGACAACATAATTTTAAATTTTGCAATAACTTTACGAAACTACTAATGTGTAATATTCATATTGTATTTTATATACGTGTTAGTTATTAATTATTTTTAATATCAAATTTTAGTTATTTATAAATTATATATATTCCTATATGGACTCTAGACTCGTCTTTTAATATTTCTTTTTTTAATTCTGAACTTTTATTATTTCTAATTGTATTTCTATGTGGACTCTAAACTCATCTTTCAATATTCTTTAATTTTTAATTTCAAATTTCAGTTACTTCTAAATTGTATTCCTATATTGACTTTAAACTCTTCTTTCTTCTTCCTATGTTTTTCTTAATTTCGAATTTTAGTTATTTGTAAATTGTATTTTTATACGGACTCTAAACTCTACTTTTAATTTTATCACGTTTATTCTGAATTTTAGTTAGTTTCAAATTCCTATATGGACTCTATAATCTACTTCTAATATTCATTATTTTTTAATTTCAAATTTCTATTTTTTTCGTAATTGTATTTCTATATGGACTCTACTTCTAATATTTCTTATTTTTAATTCTGAATTTCAACTATTTCTAAATTGTATTTCTATATGGAGTCTAGTCTCATCTTCTAATGTTTCTTATATTTTAATTCCGAATTTCAGCTATTGCTAAATTGTATTTCTATATGTACTCTGCTTTTTTCTTTTTCTCCAATTAATGTGAGAATTTCTTGATCATGAGAGCGAACGCGGAGGCTCCTTTTTATTCCAAATTTTAGTTAGTTTTTAAATTCCTATATGGACTCTATACTCTACTTCTAATATTCCTTATTTTTTTAATTCCGAATTTCTATTTTTTTCTTAATTGTATTTCTATATGGACTCTATACTCTACTTCTAATATTCCCTGTTTTTAATTCCGAATTTCTATTATTTCCTAATTGTATTTCTACATGTACTCTATACTCTACTTCTAATATTCCTTATTTTTAATTCCGAATTTCAGTTATTTCCTAATTGTATTTCTATATGGACTCTAGTCTCCTCTTCTAATATTCCTTATTTTTTAATTGCGAATTCCAGCTATTTCATAATTGTATTTCTATATGGACTCTAGTCTCCTCTTCTAATATTCCTTATTTTTTAATTCCGAATTTCAGATATTTCCTAATTGTATTTCTATATGGACTCTATACTCTACTTCTAATATTCCTTATTTTTAATTACAACTTTAAGTTATTTCCTAATTGTATTTCTATATGGACTCTAGTCTCCTCTTCTAAATTCTTTATTTTTTAATTCCGAATTTTAACTATTTCTAAATTGTATTTCTATATGGACTCTAGTCTCCTCTTCTAATATTCATTATTTTTTAATTCTGAATTTCAGCTATTTCTAAATGTATTTCTATATGGACTCTGCTTTTTCTTTTTCTCCGATTAATGTGAGAATTTCTAGGCCATGAGAGCGAACGTGGAGGCTCCTTTTTCTATTCCTTTAATAATATAATAATAGATTGAAGATGTTTCCGCTAATACTTTGGTATGTTGTTCGTATTTGAGTCTGTTTTTAAGTCCGTTTACTATTGGAAATATATAAAGAGTCGTATACGAAATTATTTTAGAAACTTGCATATTAACTTGGGACGAGAGATGGACTCCTAATTGCTTCAAAATCCATGCCAGACCATAAGAAAACAACGTACAGGGTATGGCCATCATCCCCATAAAAGTTCCAAATTAGATATTGTCGAGGGAAGATCCTCGATAGCGGGGAATCATGAGACCCCCTATCGTGAGTTCGGCCGGGGGCAGAGGCTCGCTTCTTGGAAATCACTCGCTCGTCCCTAAGATTACCGGCAAGCTCGCACGCCGTCGGATTATACAGGTTCGGGCCGTTATGGAGCGTAACACCCTACTCCTGTGTTTGGGATTATGGATGAGTTTTACAGAGGTTTCTTCACTCCAGAGAGCGCACTCGCTTTCTTTCTTCTGGAGTTCAGGTTTTCTGGGAGTCGTCCCCTTATCTCAGTGGGCAGGGTCCTCCTTTTATAGCTCAAGGGGATACCACATGCGCCGCCTCTACCTACCCTCCATAGGAGGGGGATCCCACTCCACTTTTTTCTGGGCTTCAAACTGTGCCTTCTCCCGGAAGCTAAGCAACAACCGGTTCTCGAGTGGAACCCGGTGCCGCCCCCCGCCTGACACGGGGGACAGCCCTGTCATTCCCTCATAAATGAGTGATGACTTGCGACAGCCCTTCCTCGAGTGACGCTCGGATGTGACGGGTCATACCAACCCCCACTTCGCCGGGTACAGGGGCGACGTGAGGACATGATTGCCCTATCCATCGGATGTGACGGTAACAGGCCGGTCACACACTGGTCACATCCGATGGACAGGAGTCAGCTAGGCGCGCTGCACGTCTGCCCTAACCGCATTAAATGCGGTGAGGGACAGTTGGGGCGTCGCACATTTATGGCTGTTCAGCCTGTGCTCCCCTCTCGCTCTCTCCCTCCGCCGCGTGGCAGCCGGGTGAGGGTCTCAGGGCGAAGCCGCGGGAGAGCCCGAGGGGGTGACGCCATGCCCCGTGGCGCCCCCCCCCCCCCCCCCCGCCGCTTTCATGACTCGCGTGACGCGTGAGTGGGGCCAACTTGCAGAGTCACGTGGCCGGAGGGAAGGTAATTCCCCTCTACTTCACATACCCCCGGGCCCATATCTCCGACAGATATCAATACTATCAAAAATAAAATTCCCATATACTTGTTAGACAAAAAATCTAACAATAATATGATTAAAATAGCATTCACCTGTTGCAACGTACAGGTATTTTTTCTAGTTAATATAAAAAGTCACACTGATTGCTTACTCCGACAACCTCTCTATTTAACCTTCTTTAAAATAACAACGGGACCCGTATGTCAGCCCCTGCTCCTCCTCTTATTTCTCTCTTCCTTCCTCTCTGTTGCCCAACAAACGAACATCATGAGGAGCCGATGCGGAGGCAGCACGGGGAGGGGCCGAAGGCGGGACGGCGGTGGAAATAGGCGATGGGAGTCCTCTTGCACAGACTGCAGCACGACAAGCCACTCAATGTCGTGGATGACGTCATTGGGGCGCACTATCGTAGTCGATGAAGGCGGGTGGCACTGGAGAGTGCAAGATAGACGGACAGCACCACAGGTGAAGCGGGAGGCACTGGGGAGGGGCCGATGGGGAAAGTGGATGGGTGGCAGGATCCGCTTAGTTAGCAATGATGGCTCGGGAGGTGGTGTTAGCAACGACGGTGGTGCTAGGTAGAGGCGACAACCGCAGGAGCAGCGGGACAAGGTGTTATAGTGTCATGGTGACGAAAAACAAGCAACGATGATCTTGTCTTTGGATAGTGGCGACACTTACCTCGGACAGACAACAATGCATCGACGGATGGTGGCCTTCCAGACGACGCAGAAATGGTGATGGTGCACAACCATGGGCACCGACGCTTGTGGGGAGTGCATGGATGGGAGAGAGATGGGGGAAACCGGCGCAAGCCCATTTTCGGCAAGCCAACTTGACTGTCAAGTTTGGCGAGCAGACTAGTTTGGTTAGCTGGATGGCTTGGCAAGTCAGTTGGATAGGTTGTTGGATCACAATTTTTTCGCTAGAATTGTGAAATTTTAGCTTGAAGAGTTATTTGGAGTGGCTCTTTGAGTATCTCTAATAGTCCTAATTTTGACTCTTAATAATGTTTGATTGGAGCCATAAAAATTATTAAGCCACATGCATGTTGTAAAGTCCAATGGAACCCATCAAAGATCTAGCTAGCTCACGTGAGGCAAATACACAGGCAACACCGTCCCATGTTCTTGTCAACGAAATCAAGTCTTATTTACTCCAAACGATGAACATGACAAAACAGAAAGACCAAAAAGGGGAAGCAAGAACTACAAGTACAACTTTGATCTCAACGTGTCAATCAGAACCCAAGAAGCTTCTTGCACGCCTTGAAGATCCGCCCTTTCTTCTTCGTGATCTTCTCCTTCTTTCCCGTCGCATGATCCTGCTCTTCCCTCCGTTTTTGCTCCCCATCCTGGAACGCCGCCTGCTCCTGATGCTCGCCAGCCGCGTCGTCGCCGTCCATGTCGTCGTGGATCCTCCAGTACCCATCCGCGAAGCTGGACGGCTGCCTCCTCATGGAGAACGCCCTCCGCACCACGGCCTGCAGGCCACCGCCGTTGCCACCGGCCGTCGACCTGCTCCTCTCCACGGGCCTGAACCTCTGGGAGGCTGACGAGAAGTTCCTCACCAGCGTCGCCGCCCCGACGGCCACGCCTTCCCATTTGGTCTCGGCCTCCACGGCGCCGCTGGCCACCGGAGGCGACGAGGTGAGGTTGCAGTATCCATTCACCATCTCTCCACCCTCCTGTGTACACCAACTCACCAAGTGATGTGTTGCTGTGCGCTAGCTAGCTAGCTAGCTGCTGATATGGGAGGATTTGGGCGTGGTTCGTGGAGTTGTTCGCCGCGGGGGCCGGGGGTGTCACGTTTGGATTTTGCAAGCGTGCTGCGTGTGAGAAGTGGAGTTGATGAGGCTGGATGCGATCGAGATGGTGCGTGCGCGCGCGGTGGCGTCGGGAGCGGCAGTAGTGGAAGACCTGACGCAGGGGAGCGTGGTGAGGCGAGGGAGTAGGAATCAAGCCGATCGATCACCGACTGTTTCTGTCTGCGAGTGGCGGAAAACGGTGGCCGTGACGAGATCACGCGATCAAACCACGGAACGCGAAATCATGAGCCGTTGAGTGGTGGGTGGGTGGGACAGTGGGACAGTGGAATTGAAGCGTCCAGTTTTGACTGCCACGCCGCACGGCAAGCACGGTTTGGCTCCAGGAAAATGTGGGTTGTGGAAATGGATTTGTAGTCACGAGAGAACGGGACGAAATTCCGTGCAGGAAATTATCGGCCCAACACAAATCGCATGGAATGTTTGCATCGGTCCATTTGTCCATGCATATATGTTGGGGAAGCAGCGAAGCCTTCTAGGCCCGTGTACCTGTGGTTGTTCCAAGTACATGTCAAGTTATGTAGCACTACTAACTGGTATAGTATTCGTACTTCTGGCTAATGGCATGTATGTTTAAATCTTGCCCATATTTTATTTCGGAGTTACTAAAAATATGGCGCCACATGCTATAGTCGATTTTTTTAGCCACTTACACAGTAGTTACACCTCATTTACACCCCACTTACATATGTAATTAGTATATAATTTTCGAATTTACATATGTAATTTTAGTACTTACATATGTAATTTTGAGACTTACATTGTAAATACACTAAAATTACATATATAATTTAGGGACTTACAATGTAAATACATGCCGACTATTTTTTGATGAAAAATATAGCGCCATAAATATAGCTATACCCTTTTATTTTGGATTTTCCAGGACTAATCCGGCAATGCTACGTATCAGGCCACAGATGCGCTGAGTAATTCATGTTTCAGTCCATGTATTCAGATGTTTTATTAGTTGAATCGAAATATTGCAATGAATTTTTGGTGGTGTTTCGTTTATTTTCTTCAATGTATTTGGATCTGTTGATGTTTCAATACATTTTGAAACCGATGTTTCATATGTTGTAGTAAAATGTTTCAAGAGTGTTTCGGTTCTGTTTCACCATTTCAATAGTTGAAAACATTCTTTTATTAGGTACTGAAACATTTTGGTAAAACAACACCCTATATGTTAGAAAAATATCATACTCCGATTTGTAGTCGCATAAGGATTAATCCCGTGCTTTGTTTAGAATGTGGGAGTTACCCCTATTGTTTTGGAAATTTAATTATTATTTTCGTAAATTCACTGTTCTTTTAAACAGAAGTGAGCTTTGCTGCTTAACTTTATTCAATTATACTAGCCATACCATTAAAAAAATTTTGGAGCACACATTGTGAATCTCAAGCCTCTTGGACCATGCATCCAGCTTTGATTGACTACAACTCAGTGTTGACATGGGAGGTGACACCGGGCGCAAATTTCTCATCTGAATTCCAGCCATGTCCGACGGGCAGGGCACACCGAACCGTTCTTCCTCCTCTTTGCCGCTGCCAACCGGTAGACAGTTATGGCTTCATCGCTCTCAACCTCAAGTCCTCAACCCCAAGCGGACGAGTCACATGGCGTGCTTGTGATGCAGCGTCTTTCCTTTTCATGGCGGCAGCTTTCGCATGCAGAGAGCGGCAAACTCGAAGGAGGCAGTTGGGCCGTCCCCTCAAAGATCCACTTGATTGTGTACTGCACGAATTCACCGGTGATGAGACCATTGCCTGCTATGGCGATCGAAAAACTACACGATCTCGACACACCTGCGAGTGCCATGCATTGCAAGCATACGACGCGTACGAGCAAGAACCACGGGCATGCAAGGCGAGCTACTACCAGCGACAAACGAGGACAAGACAAGACGCCCATATCTATATCCAACAACTCTTGTCACTCTCCCCTGCGTTTATTATTTACAGCGTCTCCGCTATACAGCAATTCAATCAGCAACAGGATTCGATCCATCGATCGATCGGTCGGTTGGTTGGTTTGACAGCGTGTGTCTCTAACATGTTGTTCCACTGCAACATTGTACGCGAGATCTCGATCATGGCGGCATGTAGGAGTGGTGGACGTCGTGGTCGTGCGGCGGCCAGTGCACCCCTTCCCTCGGGCACGGCGCCGGCGGAAGCGGCGCCGGCTGCGCCAGGTACGTCGGGTACCGTTGCCCCGGCATCAACACCGACAGGTCCGCCGCCTGCAGCACCGTCTCCACCTGCAACAATTTCAGAGCAGCAAACACCTCAACATTGGATCATTTCGCTCTGTGTAAGTGGTTGGCGACGTACTACGTACCATGGGAGGGCTCCGGAGCTTGCCGGCGGGAGAGACGCCGTGGCGGCGGCGCGCGGGGCGGAGCGCCGCGCTGGCGAGGGGCGGGAAGACGTGGGGCTTGATGAGGTGCTCGAAGATGGCCATGAGGAGGAACATGGAGACGAGGATGGCGGTGGCCGCGAACCCGAACGAGATGGCGTCCATCGACGTGCCGAAGTCCCTGAGCGACGTCGACGCCTCGCCGCCCGCGTCCGCCGCTGCGGCGACGACCGGCGGCTGCGGAGGCGCCGGCGACGGGTCCCCTGGCCACGGCCTCGACCTCCCGCTCATTGCTGCCTGCCTCGGCCGCTTCTTGGCCTCTTGCAGGTTGCAACCAGCACGTCTCCTCCCTGCACGCCATGTATATATGCATGTGTTCGTCGTCAAGAAACTGTGTCGAATTCAAGGGCTACAATTCAACGTTGACTTCTTTTGAACTGTAATCTATCTACTTCATGCATGACAGATGGATGACTCATGAGGAATCAAGAATCACATGAGAACAGGTTGGTGAGCTGTGTACTACACTTGCACACCGGTACACACACAGCAACTTTATTTCAGCATCTTCACTAGTAGGAAAGCTGAAAAGCAAATGCAAAAGGGAGGAGAAACAACAGGAGAGGAGGAACAGAAGAAAAACAGTTCCAAAACAGCTCATTTAGAGGCATCGAACATGCACATTGCAGGCAAAAGAGGATACACAACACACCTTCAGAGTTCAGATTAGCACCGGCACCCTGCAAATTGTCCTCCCTGAATTGAATGCAGAAACTAGCAACCGTCTTGATGTGCCTCTCCTGATGGAATCATGGCTTCATGGGACCTATTGCCGAATGCCAAGAACGGGAGAACACACAGGAGGATATCTCAGCTTGGCTGCCTCTACTTAAAGACAGTCCCCGAATCAAAAGTGAGATCTCAGCTGATTTGGTGGTGGCAATGTGGAGAGAGGAGAAGAAAACTACAGGAAAAAGCTTGGAGTAACAAAAAGGAGTGCTGCAAGAAAGGCTGCCACACTTGGCACTCCTATAGAAATAAACTAGGAGATGGATGATGATAGGGGAGTCTTCAACAGTTGATGGGAATGGAAGGCTGCAAGATTGGTACAAAAAATAATCTTGGAATCATGTTTGGGCACATCAAAAGAGTGGCTCCCCACTCCCATGCAAGCACACTCACACAGTAATAGCAGCCCACATGATCCTCCAAAGAGCGTTTAGTGCAGTGCTGTGAAGTGTAGGGAATGATTCAAAGAGGCTATGTTAGCCAAGGCCAAGCCAAAGGGAAAAGCAAAAGAAATGGGCAAATGCAAGGAGGGAAAAAGCAGCGCTCGTGGAAAGGAGGGAAGTTTTGTGTGGCCTTTGTGCAGGGACCAATCAACCTCTGATGGGCATCATGCTGCAATGTCAGTTAACTGGCTGCTCACAAGAAGTTTACTCTTTTCTAGTACAACACCCTCACATGCGATGTGATGTAGTATGTGTGCTTGCTCTCGATTATCAGGATTAGCAATGCAAGCTTAATTACGCTGTTAAGCATGTGTATAAAAGAAAAAGACTGAAACTGCAACTCTCTTTTGCTTGCAAGGGAGTATTCTTCTGTTTGTTGTGACGGGGAAGAAGAAAGATGCTTATGTCATGGCTAAGCGAGTGACTGTAGAGGATGCGAGACCCCTACTGCCGGACGGCTGTGGATCATCTGTGCCCACACGATGTAAGATATTTGTACGAACACGACATGCCGTTGCCTGTCCATATATGCTCGTCTGTCTAAAATATATGTGCTGATCGACAGTGTGGTGATAAAGAGATATAGCGTGAGACAAGCCATTTTGTTCCCTTTTGTACGCTTCATTGTGTACAGATAACTGATTGAGAAATGGTTTGTTTGTTTCAGAAAAAAAAAGGGTGAGCTTCTCTTCACACACTAAAGAAGAAAAAAAAATCATGATTTACAGTCAATTGTAATAATACCCTAGTACTATGGCACAAAGTCATCCTGAAAGTGTTTGTCACGTCGATTCAGTATAAATTCAGTAGCATCGGCTTGTCACAAGTGGCAGAAAAGATTGAGAATCCAATCCAGCAACATGCTAATAACAATGTCTGTGGAGGAAATGAGGAATGATTAACCTACAAAAAATTGTATAGCAGCTGTAGAAAGTACTACTACACTACTACTAGCCATTAAGTTACAGTTCCCATGGTGAACACTAGGACAGTAGGAGTAAGAAATGTAAGATACTGATCCCCAGTTCACATTCCAATGGATTGATTATGCGTGCAGTAAAATCCTTCTTAGGTGCTACTAAGATCCACTTAGGAAACTACAGAGTTAACTAATCTTCCAAAAGTTGCGTGTCAGCGTCAGTATACTGTCTAGTTTTAGCTCTTTTCTTCTTTCTGTTACTGATAGTCTGGAACAGCAAAACTGCATGTGCATTCTTGTTTCTGAATTTCTGACCAGATGATGTTCAGACTTCAGAGACAGAGGACTTAATTTTTTTACTTCGTTAATACTAACATAGTTACTACTAGCAGTAAAAATCAGTTAACTGTTAACTGATGATTACACTAATGAATATATTAACTCCTTTCTCAGGTAGTCCTCAACGCGTCATGTATGGAATATGAATTATCTTTGTCCCTGACTCCATCCCCAAATCATCTTGTCTCCTTGCCTTGAGCAAGCATCAATCTAAGCTAAAGAGAAGGCTATTAAAATCACTAATGCTTGCTTCCAAAGTAAGTGCTTGGTACCTGTGAGTTGGGAGCCAACTAATAAAGTGTCAGGTCCATTACTTAATTCTGAGCATCATCGCAGTGGCTGGCAAGGAGGAGAGCATCAACAAGGGCCATGGATAGTTATTAGCTGCACTTTTTTTTTCATCTCCAGAACATATAATTCTGTGCATTTGACAAACTATAATTCACTTCCATTCTTGGCATGCATAGAACCCACATGAGTGTTAGAGAGGCAAAGACATATTTAGGAATGAGAGAAAGGGAGCCAAATTATGAAAAGGAAATCTTAATTTGAACTTCTTGCTCCTGCTTTAAGTTGCAGCATTGCCCCAACAGAAGCTATCATCCAAAGGAAAACAAAGCGAAAAGGCATGAAGTAGTAGTAGAAAGCACAACACAAGCCGAGAAAACTAATCACCTAGCTATGGGTATTATTCTGGAGTAGAAAAGGCTTAATGATAATGCGAATGAGATGCATGAAAGATTAGTGAGGTGATAGGAAAAGCTTAGACCGGATGAAACCAGCTCAAATAGAGAATGGGGAATACCTTGAAAGGTTAACAAGACTGCGTCAAAGATAATCGTAATGCTGGACGATCCGTACTGCTGTATACTGTTAGATAATTGCATCGCTATTTGGCGAGATCTATCATTGTAAAGCGTACATCGAAGGAGGAGCAGATGATGATAGCTAGGCAACCTAAAAAGGGGAAATGAGGAAAAGGCCTTTTCCCGAGCTGAAGACCACATGCTTGATGCTTGTGGAGGGGCTCACATGTCCTCCTCTTCCTCGGCTCACAGTCACAGAGGAAGAAGAACAAAGGAGATGAAATAGGCTGTGAGCTGGTGTGATCCGGCTCAGATAAGAACATCGGCACCAAGGCCATGTTGGAAATATAAAACGAGATCGGAATCTCAGTAAAGGAAAAGAAAATTTGCAGAGAAATGTAAAGGAGCAACCTCATACTTGTCGATTGCTAGAGCTGAAATCTTGAACCAATGTTTTGAGTATTTAAGCATCAATAATGTGAGTTAAAGTATACGAACTGATCGCATGGAGATAATTTCGTTTGATTTTCTTGCAATTCTTTTCGCAGTATATCTTCTCGTGGTAGAGTATGAAAAGTTACAAAAGAAAAGGCTTACATTTTGTGATGGAGGGAAACAGAAAGTACAAAGGTGGCAGTGACACTGTCCATGGAGAGTAGAGCACTTCTTCCTGGGAGTGGATTCTAATCCCTCGAAAGAATATCCTCTCGTATATCTTTTTCTTTCAAATTCGATGTAAATAGTTGTGAAAAATTCTAAAAAAAATTAGCAATGTAGAGTATAATGATACCTACTAATCCACCAAAATTCAAGTTCAAATTCGATCTACACATCGAGAAACAAAAAAGACAAATTTAGATATAAATAGTACGCTACTATTTATACACTGAATTTGTTTTTTTATATCTCGACTTGTGAGTTGAGTTTGGACTTAAGATTTTGTGGAGTTGTATATATGAGTTGTATGAATGTTGTCAATTTTTTTCAAAATTTTTCATAACCGTTTAGATGATTTTTAAGGAAACGAGGAAACATCTTGAGGGATTAGAATAGTTTCCTTCTTTTTTTAGAAAAAGATCTCTTTCTTTTTCCAGAGAAGTGCAGTTCTTAACTACGGATGCTGAAATAGTAGGATACGCGAGAACATCAGTGTGAACTGGGCCGTCAGTTTGTTATACGGAATATCTGGGCCGTGCGTAATCAAGTATAGGAGATCTCAGCTCGTTTTGAAAAAAGTACACCAAAGGTCCCTCAACTTGTCATCGAGGTACAGAATTATCCCTCAGCCGTAAAACCAGACGTAATATCTCTCAACTTACAAAACCGTTCACTTTTTGACCCCGGTTTTATCCAACGTGGTGGTTGAGTTAGCGTGGAATACACGTAGACCCCATATGCTAGGTGTCCACGTCAGCCCCCCTCTCTCTCACTCATCTTTTCTCCTCTCTGCAAGGCGACGCACGGGTGGGGAGGTCACCGGGGCGAGGCGGGAGAGGAGATCCGGCAGTCGGCGATGCGGCGGTGGCGGCTGCGACACTGGAGAAGGGAGGCAGCTCATGGCGGCGGCCGACGACGATGCGGGAGAAGGGAGAGCGTCACCGCGCGTGCGACCTCGGGGTCGGACCATCAAAGAGGCCCGGGAGGTGGCGGCGGCGGCGACACGGTAGAAGGGGAGGACGTTGCCACACGGGTGAGCTCGAGGACGAAGATCCCAGTCGCAGCGAGGTGAGCGACCTCAACCGCATCGCGCCCGCCGTCGACGACCCACGCAAGCACGCACTCGTCTTAGCAGTCCTCGAGCTTCGCCACCCAGCTGCCGCCCACGACTCCCGCGCACGGTTGCTTCCTGCTCGCGCCGTTCCCACTTTGATGTTGCCTCCCCGGAGGAGCCAAGCCTCAGATGGGGATGGCGATGGCGAGGTGGCTCGAGGGCACCACGACGATGAGCAACGGGGACGGGGAGAGCGAGGACGCTACCGTCGTCGTGTCGCCCGTCGCCATGGGAGGAGGCCCTCTCCTCTCTTCCCCCACCTCATCCCCGCTGCCGCCGGAGGAGCCAGGCCTCGGGATGAGGATGCTGGCGCTGCCACGGCGACGAGCAGCGGGGACGGGGAGTGAGACGGGAGAGCGAGGACGCTATCGTTGCCGCGTCACCCGTCGCCATGGGAGGAGGTCCTCTTGCTCCTGTGTCGTCATCGTCGCCGCTGAGTCGCCCGTTGTCGGTCGCCGGCCGTTGGTAGCCGCCTCGGCTCGCCAAGCCTCCTTCCTACCCACCGGCTAGCCTGCCCCAGATGAGGATAAAATTGGGAGAGGAGGAAAGGAGAGAAGAGGGGAAAGGGAAAGAAGGGGATGACGTGGTCACATTGACATGTGGGGCCCATGTGGGTCCCACGTTGACTCGGATGCCACATCGGATAAAACCGGGGTCAAAACTGCCTGAGGACCCAAAGTGATCCGGTTTCGTAAGTTGAGAAACATATATCTGGTTTTGCGGTTGGGGGATGATTTTGTAATTCGATGCCAAGATGAGGGACCTCTGGTGTACATTTTGCGCTTGTTTTCTAAGGCAGCCCAAAGCACGCCAGCCCATCATGACTCCATCGTCCAAGAGGAGGCCGCAAAGTTCACGGCCCATATACTGACCGGGCGAAGCGGAGGGGGCCTCTGTTACGACTTTAGGCCGGTCTAGCACGCGCACGGTGCACCGTATGCCGCGGCTCCGCTCCGTTCGCCGTGCGCGTGCGCGGTGCCTCTGCCGGTCAAATCTGCCACGGCGCCAACCCACGCGCGCGGCCGAGGCGAAGCGGACGGAAGAACGCAGGCGCAGGCGTGCGTTTCCGCAGGATTTGCTTCCGTCGCGTGATCCATCTTGGCCGCCGTGGCACGCGTGGTGGCGATCGACATGGAGAGGAAAAAACGTACAGCCCCGCGCCGCGCGACAGCGTGATCCAATCGGTGGCCTGCGCCCTGCGCCACCGGTCAACCAAAGGCCAGGCGCGCACCACCGATTCACGTACCGATCCCGACTCGGCGGTACTGTTTTTTCCTGCGCCTTTATGTCAGTCTCAGCGCCTTTGTTTTACGCCAATGCGAAACACGAGCGCCTGACGATGTTACTGTTGACCACTAGGCACTAACCATCATCGTCGTCGTCCTCGTCTATGCTATTCCTGTGAAAGATCAATGCCATAGAAATCAACATCTGTATGTCTCATAAAACATGCTCCTAGGGTTAAAACTGCGTGCCACGAGTGACGGACGAAGAAACCAAACGTGCGAGTACGGACAAGAGAAGTTGCATTAATCTGACTTTGGGAACACGGGAGGATCATGAAAGAAACGTAAGAGGCCAGCCTGCGTGCGACGGGAGAAGTCCACCTCTGTCTACTGGCTAACAGGACAGTAATCTGGTTGGTGTACCGTACTAACAGCTAGCCTGATTTTACGTTTTGTCATGGCGAAGGCCGGATCGATGCAGCCTTCACCGGGCGAAATTTCGCGGGGAGATGGACAGCTCGTTCGGACATTGTCAGCAAAAAGTCCAGTGGATCGCCGAGCGGATTGCTCGATCGATCGCGCGATGCTGCATATCCGTGGTGGACTGGTGGTCTGATGGAGTAGCCGCTGGGACGCCGGCGTTTTCCGTGATTTGCTTTCTTCGCCTCTCTCACCTATCACGCACCGAGGCCCGCATGCACTACGCTCCGGCGGCATGGGCGGCCGATGAGTCGGCGACGTGCACTGCAGAGGCCGGCCCATTATACCTTTTCCGAAGCAGAGACGTTGCTGGCTAACGCACCTTTGTTCTTCGGTAGGTCGTCGGTTTCCACATCCGCGTGTCTCCTGATAATGTGGTAGTGACTGTTGAATTAGACACGTTTTGCTATACATACATGCTCCCTGGCTAAGGCATGGGCTATAACCCTACAACTGTTGTGTACACTGTCCTAAGTGCGCTCGAAGGTTTGGTCAGGCCATCGAACTGATGGCACACTAGTACTGTAGGTGGTGCATGTTGGAGAAGAACAAATCATTTGGTGCCAATAAATCATTCACATGGAATTGTTTTTGGAAAGAATTTGGCATGGAATTTTGGGCCGTCCATCGATGACCACGAGCAATAATTTATGCATTGGGCGGCTTGAGATGGAGATCAGACGTTAACTTGTTTCAATCACGAGTTCGTGATAGCTTGCCGCCCCAAAACACCCGGTTTTGTCTGGAAGCACGCTTGCAGATAAGCGCATATATGGTCTAACCGCAGCTCGTTTTGACCCCCTAATTTATAGTGGTAAACAGCTACAGGTTGCATCATGTTACGGCCATATGTGATAGTAGTATATCAAAGGAAAGTTACTTTACTACTCACGTTTTGTTGTTTTGGTGCAGGTTGTCCGTTGGATTTTGCAGGTTACGTAGGCTTGTAACCAAGCTTCGTAGTAAAGATATTATGCGTCCATAACCCATGGCGTCATGCCTGAATATTACGCATTACTCAAAAAGTGTTATCCGTTACTACTAAAGTGCTCACTGAATCATCTCGAGTATGACCTGTGAAGAAGCACCTCAATGGAACATTGAACATATCCCATACGCTGTTGAGGCGCTGACTACAACTAATCATCCTGCCAGTAACATCCCTGGGCGTCCATCTCACAGATAGAAATGCAGAATCTTGAGTGTTGAGACCTCTACTACACCTAGATACCTAGCCATTCAGGCAATTGTTAACCACGAGTTCTCAATTATCAAGGAAACAGCAACATTGTTCCAGCCCTTCAGCAACTACTCATGCAGTTGCACGATCGTAGTGGCTGCATTGACTAGTGATAGTCCAAACCTACTGGCACCAAAAGACACTGTCTCCTCAAGTTGCAGGCCAAAAGAGGCTAAACGCTAGTATCTTATCATGTCCTTGACAAGAACATGAGACCGAATTCCCTGGTCATTCAAGTGGATCATAAGCCAGAATTGTCACTGCGTGAGTGTAATAATGCAGGACAGGTCCCCAAATGTATGAATAAACGCATTCTGGCCAATCAGAAAGATCAAGAATGAGTGTCCCTTGACAATGTAGCTTCAGGTTATTTGTACTTGGAGATGGACAGATTCCACTGTTCATCAACAGCTTGAATAATTATTAAACAAATAATTCCATTACTGTCTGCCTCACACGGTCACACCAGGGACAGGTCAAAGCTCACATGCAAAAAGCAGCATCTGCTCGAGCAGGGACATCCAGTGCAGCAATAATTAAGGTTTGATCTTAACAACAGATCAGCACTAAATCGTTGCACTATTCCGGGCTAAAGGTGATGTAATGGCAGTTAACTTCAGTGATCCTATGCCTATATTTTTGAACTGTACAATGCAGAGACAAAGCCAACTGGTACTTTTCAATCAGACAGCGCACTTCCCTGCTTGTGCCGTAGTCTGCTCCTGTGACTGGAATTATGCTGCATATCAGTTCACGGGGCTAATGTTGTGCCAAGAAAAAGAAGAACATCTCAATCTAATCAGTCATGTGTGTACAAAACTGTATTATTTCTTCTTGTACAAAAATACTAGTATGCCGACGTGTTCGAGCCACTCCGTAGTTGATAGGAATACTTTACGTGCCACGCGTACATCATGAGGAAGAACACATATGACAAATGAATCGGCGAGAGAGTTGCTCCTGTGGCTGGGAGCCAGGGGCGGAGACCGGCCAGGCAGCTTTCGGTTTTGTGCTCTTGCTATCTGAACTTGTAGCGTTGTCCATGTAGGGCACGGGGGTGAATCAGCAGATCTTTGACCCCAATTTCTGTTTGAATATTTGTCATGCCGCTCTTGTCCCCTTGCATGCATGCCTGTCGAGACGTTATGATTGCTGCGGTGTTTTTTTTTCTGAACCTGAGTTACTTGCGGGCAGCGGTGAACGAAACAGAGACGGAATTCTACCCATCACAGGTTCAGAAAACAGGAGCCTTCTTCTCCTTTCGTTTTACAGGTGAGGATTCCAAACTCTATGCATGGTACACACTGCACAAGAGGCTACTACTCCAGCCCATTTTTCTGAAAAAAGAAAAGAAAAGGAGGCTACTACTCCCAGCAGCTGGTAGTGCATGTACGTTAGCACATTCCACGGCGAGGGGACGCGCGAGAGTTGCGAAATATCTCACCACCGGATCGGCAGATGTACGCGGGCAAAGTATCTCGAATTCTCGATATCTAAAGAAAAGTATAGGAGAAAAAACGGGAGAGGATTGCAGCAACAACGGTAGGCCGGTAGCGGCAGCGGGCGGTAGGCCGGTAGCGGCAGCGGGCGGTATCTCCTCTCGGTGTGTTCTAGTAGAATCAGGACACGCGCGCGCGTGTGATGGTGCGCGCACGCGGGCGCGGGCGCGGGCCGGTCCGCGAGAGAGCAAGCGGGCCGCGCACTCCCGTCGTCCCATTGCGTATTCGCGGCGCGGTCGCTTTCGCCGCGGCGGGCAAGTGGCGTGGCGCGCCGCCCTGCGCGATCCACAGGATGCGAAGATTCCGCCGAGGGGGCTCGCACGCCCGCGTACGTACGTTCGCGCGTGCGGATCCCGAGACGCGACGAATTGGGTCGAGATTGTGCCCGGCGCATCGGACGGCGCGGGAGGTGGGGGCTCCTCGAGGCGGGCGCGCGCGTCAAACAGAACAAGAGGCGCCGGCATCTCGTGCCCGCGTGGCCTCTTCCTCCCTCCGCCTCCCGCCGCACCACTACTTGCCCCCCATATCCATCCATAATAAAAGTACGCACCTCGCGTCCGCGGCCGCGCGGCTATATATCAGTACCGCGCCTACGCACTCCTCTCCTCTCTCTCCTGTGTGCTAGCGGAGGCGGAGCACTACACGGTTAATTCTGCGGTTGCTGCTGCTACCTGCGACCTTCTAGCAGGTGCGTTTCCTCCTCGCTTTGCCTATATATATATCCACTTACATTTCTCGGCTTGATCCATGGATTAGTCTGTCGATCTCTTCCATGCCATCGATCTCGCTGGTTAAGATTGCGCTCTAGTGCTTAGCTTGTTGCAGAGCCTTGACTTTCTTTCTCTGCTAAGAACTGAATAACTTGACTCTGAGTAAGAGCTTGCATATATAGCTCTTAGTATATTCTTCAGATTTTGTCATTGATGTTATGCGACTTGTGCATTTCTTTGACTGATATCATGTAGTAATCACTAAACTTCATGCCTGACTCTAGGTTGTGAGTTGTGAGACAGCGAGAGTTAGTCGGTGTAGTTTCATCAGGAAGGGCCGCTTAGACAGTGAGAACTGAGAACTGAGAAATACAGCAGTAGGAAATAAATACCCGTTCTACTCTGGTGTCAGTCCTAGATATAATTTACCACTGTGTTTCATGCATGATCCGATTCTTAGTTTTCTCGACAAGAGGTGGTAACCACATGTAAATATTGTTGTTTAGCATAGCTCTTGTGATCAAAGAGGATGGAAAATTCCTGGTAGGGTCAGTAAGGGAAGGAATCAGCATTGCGTTCCCATTGTTCATATATCTGACAAATGATAATGATGTCTTGGTGTCCATTGCTACTGGACAAAATAGTACAGGTTAGCTGAGTCAGAAGGGTTCATGCAGAAAGTGTAGAACTTATTGCAGATAAAACCCTTTGCAAATCATGTACAGCAGTAGAGCTTCATACTGTCACCGGCTTACTGCGCAGTCCCCAACGTTTGATCATGTGGTCCATAAGGATCAATCGTTCAAACTGCATCAGAATTCAGAACCTAAGCATGAAGAAATACTACCTCGATCTACCACTAGACAGCCATATATGACATTGACAACGGCAATAAGGACCGTTGCTTTAGACCAAAATAGAATCAGCAGTGCATCCACTTCCTGGATGGGTTAAATGCTGATACGAAGTATGAACAGACATAACCTAATCTTAATTAACTGACAGGCTGAAAAAGGTATCGGGTATATTCAATGAATCTGGTAAAATATCTGGCTGATTTATTGCGTTAGTATCAAGTGATTAGTACTATGAGATTTGGTATTGCTACTCAAGATTCTTTGTTTCTTTTTTCATGAAAGAGGTCTTGAGAAAATTCGTAGTGTAAGCATTTGTTTTGCTGAAGAGAACAACCAAAACCATAAGCCCAGGCAAAAGTGTGTTCATTTAACTCAGTAAACTAGTCTTTCCTGATCCGAAGTTTGGAGCAAACTTTAATTTTTCTAATACACTTTTGTTTTAAAGAGAGAACAAAAAAGCTGATATTTGCTAAAGGAACAAGTATCTAATTACTCTTTTATTACTTGGTCCCCATGATTATTCAGTAACTGGCTTTCAGTATAATGATACAACTTTTGGTCTTTTCACACTTCACTTTCCTTCAATCCTATTCAACTATCACTGCACTGGGAGCTAACTACACATAGACATAGCTTTCATTCTTTTTCTGAAGTTTAAATAATGTTTACTTTTCTGAAAATTTCAACGTATTGATATCATCATCAAATCCAGTATGACATGCCCCAAACTAACGTAAGATTCATACTTTTCAGGTACACAGTGCTAACAAGTAACAACACAATGTTGCCTCAGCAACTTCAGATATATTTGTGCTTCATCCTTCTGTCTCTGAAGTTCGGAATATCTGCATCTCTACCTCTTGAAACAGATGCTCTCTTGGACATAAAGAGTCATCTGGAGGATCCACAAAATTACCTAGGCAATTGGGATGAGTCTCATTCACCATGCCAATTTTATGGCGTTACATGTGACCAAACTTCTGGTGGTGTCATTGGAATATCACTCTCCAACGCCTCACTATCAGGAACTATATCGTCGTCGTTTTCTCTTCTTTCCCAACTACGTACGCTGGAGCTTGGTGCAAACTCCATCTCAGGCACTATTCCTGCTGCACTAGCTAACTGCACAAATCTGCAGGTTCTTAACCTGTCAACAAACAGTTTGACAGGGCAATTACCTGATCTTTCAACATTTATCAATCTACAAGTTCTTGACCTGTCAACAAACAATTTTTCTGGACCATTCCCAGCATGGGTTGGCAAATTATCAGGCCTAACTGAACTAGGTCTAGGAGAGAACAACTTCAATGAAGGTGATGTTCCTGAAAGTATTGGAAAGCTGAAGAACCTGACATGGCTATTCTTGGGGCAATGCAACCTTAGAGGAGAATTACCAGTTTCAATATTTGATCTGGTCTCACTTGGGACCCTAGACTTCTCACGCAATCAGATTATTGGTGTGTTTCCAATAGCAATATCCAACCTGCGTAACCTATGGAAGATCGAGCTCTATCAAAACAATCTGACTGGTGAAATTCCTCCTGAACTTGCACATTTGACATTGTTATCTGAATTTGATGTGTCCCAGAATCAGCTAAGTGGTATTCTGCCCAAAGAGATAGCAAACCTGAAGAAGCTGAAGATCTTTCATATTTACCGAAACAACTTCTCTGGTGTGCTTCCTGAAGGATTAGGGGACTTGGAGTTTCTTGAGTCATTTTCAACCTATGAAAATCAATTCTCAGGAAAGTTCCCTGCAAACCTTGGCCGATTCTCACCACTCAATGCAATTGACATATCTGAGAATTATTTTTCTGGTGAATTTCCAAGGTTCCTGTGCCAAAACAACAAATTGCAGTTCTTGTTGGCTTTGGACAACAACTTCTCAGGTGAATTCCCCAGCTCCTACTCTTCTTGCAAAACACTTCAGAGGTTTAGAATAAGTCAAAATCAGTTCACTGGGAGAATTCACAGTGGCATATGGGGATTGCCTAATGCTGTGATCATCGATGTTGCCAACAATAAATTTGTTGGCGGCATATCCTCTGATATAGGCATTTCGGCTTCTCTGAACCAACTGTATGTTCATAATAACGTCTTCTCTGGTGAACTTCCAATGGAGTTGGGGAAGCTTTCCCTGCTTCAGAAGCTTGTTGCTTTCAACAATAGATTCTCTGGCCAAATCCCTGCACAGATTGGAAGTTTGAAGCAGCTGTCATTCCTGCACCTGGAACAAAATGCTCTGGAAGGATCGATACCACCTGATATTGGTATGTGCAACAGCCTAGTTGATCTGAACCTTGCAGACAATTCTTTGACTGGCACCATTCCAGACACACTAGCATCTCTATTCACTCTGAATTCACTCAACCTATCTCACAACATGATCTCTGGTGAAATCCCTGAAGGATTGCAATATCTGAAGCTTAGTTATGTTGATTTCTCCCACAACAATTTATCTGGACCAGTCCCTCCAGCTCTCCTGATGATAGCTGGAGATGATGCATTCTCTGAAAACGACGGCCTTTGTATTGCTGGAGTTTCAGAAGGTTGGAGGCAAAATGCCACCAATTTAAGATACTGCCCGTGGAACGACAACCATCAGAACTTCTCGCAGAGAAGGCTATTTGTCGTGCTGATAATAGTGACATCTCTGGTGGTTCTCCTATCTGGGTTGGCATGCCTGAGATATGAAAATTACAAGCTTGAGCAGTTCCACAGCAAGGGAGACATCGAGAGCGGCGACGACAGTGACTCAAAGTGGGTTCTTGAGTCCTTCCACCCCCCTGAGCTTGATCCTGAGGAGATTTGCAACTTGGATGTGGACAATCTGATTGGCTGTGGAGGCACTGGCAAAGTTTATAGGCTTGAATTGAGCAAAGGGAGGGGTGTTGTGGCCGTGAAGCAACTATGGAAGCGTGATGATGCAAAGGTCATGAGAACTGAGATCAACACACTTGGGAAAATACGCCACCGGAACATCCTGAAACTCCATGCATTCTTGACCGGTGGGGAATCAAACTTTCTGGTGTATGAGTATGTGGTAAATGGCAATCTCTACGATGCAATCCGCCGTGAGTTCAAGGCTGGGCAGCCGGAGCTGGACTGGGAGAAGCGGTACCGGATTGCGGTTGGAACCGCAAAGGGCATCATGTATCTTCACCATGATTGCTCCCCGGCCATAATCCACCGTGACATAAAATCCACCAATATACTGCTGGATGAGGAGTATGAAGCGAAGCTTGCGGATTTCGGCATCGCCAAATTGGTGGAAGGTTCACCACTCAGCTGCTTCGCTGGTACCCATGGCTACATGGCTCCTGGTAAGATATGAACAATTCTGCTCTTGTATGTTAAATGTTTATGGTAGTAGTTAGTATTGCACATGAATTCCTTAGGAAAAAAAACAAAATGCGTAATACCTCTTCTTCCAGCCCTTACCCATTCCTCTCAACCATCTCGCGGATGAATTCGCCATGCCGCTGCTCTCTTGCTCGGCCGCCGCCGCCGCGGCGCCACCTTGCGAGCAGGTCGACCGCCGTCGGCGGCTGTGACGCGCATCGGCCACTCCACCCCCTTCTTCCCCGACAGGCGCCCCCCCCCTTCTACCACCGCCGCGGTGCTCGAGCTCCCACCTCCCTCCCATTCCCTCCCCGCCTGCCGCCAGCAACCTCCCCTTCAACCACCGCCCGCCGCGGCCGTCGTAGTCGACCGCTACTGGCCGCGCCATCCGCCGCCGCCATCCTCCAGTGCCTCCGATGCGGACGAATTTCTTGGCGATTAGCCGATTACATGCGGTGAATGAGTGGGAGTCCCACCGGGAATGGTCAGGCTCATATGAAGATGGTATCTTTAGAAATAACTGAAAATAATTTATTAATAAACGTTTAACTATATTTTTCATGGTTTTAAACCGATGCTGAAAAATATACTACTGCAACGATAAACAAAAACACTGAAATCAAACTTAAAATTAAGTTTCAGAATTCAATTTTTGGTTGGGCTAATAAACTAACAAGCAACGAGGGTAGAATTGCTACTAGGTATTCTGGAAAAAAAGAGAGAGAAAGAATTGCTACTAGTCATGGACAATGTTATTAAAAAAAATATTCATACATTTTTATATGAAAGCAAATGGCATCCATCATAATTCTTCAAAAGGTGTAATTCTGACATGCATATTATGCGTAGTTCTGTAGATTTGACAATCTAACATCAGCTCGTCTCAAAATGCAGAGCTTGCTTATTCTCTCAAGGTGACAGAGAAGAGTGATGTTTACAGCTTTGGCATTGTGCTGTTAGAGCTGCTTACTGGACGCAGCCCTTCAGACCAACAGTTTGACGGTGAACTGGACATTGTCTCCTGGGTTTCATCCCATTTGGCCAACCAGAATCCTGCAGCTGTTCTTGATCCAAAGGTTAGCAGCCATGCATCAGAGGACATGACAAAGGTCTTGAACATTGCCATCCTTTGCACTGTTCAACTGCCTTCTGAACGGCCAACCATGAGAGAAGTCGTGAAAATGCTCATCGACATCGACTCTATCTCAGCAAACGGGAAGGCAAAGAACAAGAATGATAAGAAGTAAGAACAGATGCCCCGTTTCTTTGTAAGAAACTGCTGCCAGAAAGATCAAAAGGCACCCAGTAGCAACAGTCTGGGTGCTGCCGTGCTGCCAATTAGGACCTTAATTAGAATGCCTGACTAGTGAATAGTAACTAGTAGGCTGGTAATAAACTGAGGTTTTAGCAGCCTCTGAAAAGCTTGCACATATGTACAAGCTACCCTGTACAAATTTCAGTCATGTACTCTGAAGTTTCTGTAAAAATGATATGCGAAGAATTATGATGTACCAGTACCACACTGCAATGCCAGTAGAATATGACCATACCGTTAAAAATGGAAATGTGCTGATTTTTTTTTTAGACAGGAACAGGAAATACTAAAAGGCAAAGGCCGTTGTACAGGTTATTCCAATACTACTACATATTCCAACCTCTTTCTGCTATGTTCCAAGTTCCGACCTGTTTAATCAGATAGGAACAACCTAATGTGTCAATATAGCTGATCCAGCAAAGTTCAGAGTTCCAAATCTTTCAGGAACCGGCCGGATATCCGAGAAAATTGATACACAGAGACACAGAATCAGAGTCCAGAATCCTACATTGTTGTACAACTCGTAGCTGTTTTCTGTTTGTCACTGTTCTACAATATACTGCAGCACTGCTTTTAGCTGACAGTTTTGAAAGGGGTTGCAACCTTCAGGCTATCAACAATGTCAGTGACAGAGCCAATGCCCACTGCCACCGAGATCATCAAGCACACCATGCTCAGGCCTTGCAGGAGATACCACCTCCCTCCCCTGGTGATCTTCTCCTGCGCAATGTGCATGCTGATGGGGAAGTAAACAGTCAGTGGCCAGAAGCTGAAGGCGCCGAGGAGCCCCAGCACCGCGTTGAAGAACGGTATCATCATCGCCACCACCGTCGTCGCGATGACTACGACGGTCCGGAGGACGAGCTTGTACGGCGCCACGGTCACCGATCCTCGCTGGATCAGCGGCACGTTTACGGTGTACTCGCTGTTGATGAACTTGGCCTCCGGCCACCGGGAGGAGATCCATCTCTCCATTGTCGCAAATATGGGCTGTGCATAAACCTGCATTCAGAAATGCACCCGGTTTAAGAATAATTTCACGGTGATCTCTACTAATAATATTTTACTACCGGGGCTCAGTTACGAACTTATGATGTACTGACCTGATATGCTCCGATGAGATGGAGGATGAGGCACATGTTGGCAATGTCGACGAGCCAGAAGGGCCCCATACCGGACGCCGTCAGGATGTTGCCCGGAGCATCTGAACCGAACGCGGCGTACCCGGCGCAGCCAACGGAGATGTAGAAGATGGTGGTGGCTCCAATCCCGTACATCGCTGCCTTCTTCATGGTCTTGTTCTCCGGTGGTGACGGTTTCAGTGTGTCCTACAAAAGCAAAACAGACGGAAAAAAGCGCATTAGCGTTAAGAACGTACTAGTACCACATTGCTACTCGCACTAAAAAAATATTGGCACGAACAAAAAGAAAATCCTGTTCGTGTATGTTGGTTCAGAGGTAGTATCTGAATATTGTGGGTGACGAATCATCATCGATCGTGCATGCAAACCTGGATCTCAATTAGCACTTCTGCAAAGGTGTAGGCGAAGGCGATGTTCCCCAGTGCGAGCAGTACGTTCCAGAGCTTCTTGCTGGAGGACGCCGCGGTGGCGCCCTGGATCCTGCCGCTGAGGTGGCCGCCGTGCGACACCCACTCCGCCACGGACAGGCCGAGGCCGATGAAGGAGTAGGCGAACGACATGACGGCGGCGACGACGGACAGCCAGGTGATGTGCTCCAGGCCCGGGAACTGGGACAGCACCACCTGCACGATGCTGAACGCCAGCATGAGCACCGTCGCCGACGTGTTGTCGCACCGCGCGGCGGCGCCGGCGCCGTTCCGATGGATGCAATCCGACCTCCTGATCGCGCTTCGCAACACAACGGAAAGAAAAAGAAAAACAGACGAAATTTAGTAGCCTGACCGATGGCGAAAAGTTCAGTTCGGAGGGAAGTTGGAGTGATCTGTTCGGTTACTCACACCATGCTTATGGTTGCGGTGATTGTGTAGCCGACCATGGTGCCCCACAGGTTGACGTACTGCGCGATTCCGCACATGAACACCTCTCTAGGACCTGAAAATATTTTTGGCATTGCGTTCAGTTTAACCAACAAGATGGAGATGAGAGAAAAAAAATGTGAGTGTACTTACTGAGGTATGATCTGACGGCGTCCATGTATGTGCGGTTCCTGGTGCCGGTGACGGGGTGCGGCGCGCGGTAGGCGTTGGCGAGCAGAGTGGAGGTGTAGTAGGTGACGCAGGCGAAGCCGGCGAGGGCGAGCGGCCCGGCCACCCAACCCAGCTGCGCCACGCTCCACGCCAGCGCCAGCACGCCGGAGCCGATCACCGCCGTAACAATGTGCGCCGTCGCCGTCCATACCGTCCCTGCAAAAACAAACCCAGTTAACCGGAACCGCCGCCGGCGCAAGCCAACCAAAACAATTCTCAATTCTTAATCCCAGCCCAACTCCCATGGCCTGTTTAGTTGGAGGGAGTTGGCGATGGGGAATGTGAGTTTATGATATATGGGAGTTTAAGTATGTAGTTTGGTTGAAAGATTTGGGAATTTGAGTGGGTTTGGGATAGGGAATTAAAAGGTCGAATTCCCACTAATCTCTTACCTAGGGGAGGCATGTTAATTCGTGAGACTTGAAGAGAATTCGATATGAAACCACAATAGATGAGGACTAAAAATGTAACTCTCATGACCAATCCCACCATCAACTCCCTCTTTAAAACTCCCATTCCTCTTCTCTCGCCAAACAGGCCGCCAAGGTGTCCCAAGAAAACAAATAGTCGATCACCCATGCGGCACGCACGCCCGCACGCACGCCGTACCAGTCAAAGAAAAACCCCAAAAACCGGGGGAAGAAATCACTAAATCAGGAACAAGAACGAACACGCACCTGTCCGCTCGTGCTCGCCGCTCTCGACGTCTTCCGGTGCGGCGTTCTTGTTCATGTTGTCGGCGAGCCCCGCAGGTGTCCCGTGAGGGAGAGTGGGCGAGGAGGGATGCGGCCGAGTCCTGAAACCGTGAACGAATCTGGACGGTATTAGGCCGTATATATAAGGGAGGCAGCTGAAAGTGGGCTTTAATCAGGGCTCCTGATAGGGCCGGCACTTGGACCAGTAGAGAGCGCCGGTTCGGCTCTTCCGGACTCCATTGGGCAGAGTCCGGATGCAATGCGTTTGACGAGCAAGGACCTCATCGTTTGCCCAAAATTTGAATTTGATTTTGATTTTAATGATATCTAAGTTTTACTCACATATCAAATAAGCTGTAAGCAAATTGTTAAAATGAACTTGTGATTGGTATAAATTGATGTGCAATTCGTTTTGATAAAAGAAAAACTGATTTTTTTTAAAAAAAAAAAACTAGGCAGACTTAGCTGGTGTTATATTAAGTAGAGTGAAAAATATTTACATGTTCACTAACGGCGAAACAAACAGAGAAAAATGAAAAAAAGCTGGGCGATGCTATGACAATTAACGTTCTCGTGATATCTTTACTGGCTTGTTTAATTCGTGCACGATTTTGGATGACGGGCTCCCAATACGCTTCATCATGCATAATAAATTTGTACTTGATGCATGCATACTCCCTCCACCAGTTCCATATTAATTGATGTTTTAGATAAAGTCGAGGTCAAATTTTTATAACTTTAACCATCAATAACTTTTAAAAATATTTAGTTTAAAGTAACTAGAACAACATGTATAGATTTATCTTTCAAAGCACTATAAGTAAACATACATTTATTTATTATATATATTATAATAGAAAAATATGGTCAAAGATATATTTTGTAGACCGTATTATTATCCAAAACGTCAATTAAAATGAAACCGGAGGGAGTACTCCATTTTGCTTATTTTCTCTCATGGGGGTTCTGTCAATAAGACCGTGATATTTTCTTTTTAAATTTTTATTTAGACAATCATTTTGTAAGCTCAAATGTTATGGTTACGTATATCCTAAAAGTAGAGGTTGAGGATGCAATCATCTTTTTTTATCTTAAAAAATGTCTGGGTTATAATACCGCTCAGACATGCCCCTGCTACCTGATTCAGCTCGAACCTACAAAGATCCTACTATGGTATAGGAATAAAATGAAAGGAAAAAAATATTTACTCGGGGTTGAGTCCCAATAATCAAGGAATTTAGGAACACATGAATTACTCAATTGAGTTAATTTTACGCCTCATGAGAGAAAATAGTACATGTTTGTTTAGTAATTTTTTTACCACCTTTTCTGTCCGTAGCCCGCGTAGCGACCCAAATCGTTAGCCCCGGTACAAAGTACAAGTGATTGTAAACTTTCATGTTATTAAATAAAAAGATGAATGTTAAAGGACATGTAGTATAGTGATTGCAATGACCTAAGTAGTACTCAAGATTCTGTGTTCAAATCTTTATAGGAACGAATTTTAGATTGGGCTATTTCCATAATGAAACTATACTTCGAAATCAAAAAGGTAAACCATGCATCGATTTCTGCATTATTTTTTTTCGATTACACACCAATACACACGTGCACACCTGCAAATATATTCCTAATACACACTCAAAAGATACGAAGACTAACGGTAAATCTCAAACCTTGTCAATTAAATTCCTACTAAAAACATAACCGTGTATGTAAAGCATTTAGAGTGGATATCATGATTTAAACCCTAACTAATAAGTAAAATCATATAGTAATAACCATGACTTTACCATCATACCACAAATACTTCTTAGGTTTCCACGATCCAAGCATTCCTTGTTATAGTCAATCAAGTACGCAAAATTTATCTCCACGGTTGTTGTCATTGTTAGGTTGTAGTGTTAAATAGGAGGAATTAAGATGTATAATCAATTATCTGGAGTGATGTCCTCTTAGTACTACATGTAGGGTGACGTCCTCAGTACTCCTCTCCGAGAACAAATTAAAAACTACTTTGCTGCCGGTTTTGTCAACCAAGTTGAATAATAATAATCTTCTCAAAACTGAAACCATTGTTATATGAACCCAAATGATTGTTACTTCCTCCGTTTCACAATATAAGTCATTCTAGCATTTCTTACATTTATATAGTTGTTAATGAATCTAGACATATAGTATGTCTAGATTCATTAACAACTATATGTATATGGGAAATGTTAGAATGATTTACATTATGAAACGGATGTAGTATATGAGATCAAATAGCATGTTGTTGACACCAAAAAGTCTTGACCGGCATCCACACACACACAGGGTCATGCAGAACCAGTGAACCACACACACAGAAACCAGATGAGATGAGTGCAGTAGTGTAGCGCAACAGAAAAAGGCAAAGGCAAAGGCAATGCATATACATACGTTTTCGCAGCTGCGTCATCGTCATTCGGTTGGAGAGACGTATCAGAGTAGATGGATGGATCATGGATCCGTCTCATGGACATCCACTCGGACAGCAACTTTGGGTTGGGACCTTGCTTTCTGCTTCGCCGTCATCTGCTACGACTGCCCTCGGCCCTTACATCCAAAACTGACCACGCAAACTTGCAACAAATGCCGCCCGCGATAGCCGATCGATAGGTTTGCCGGACATGTGCGCGTGTGTGGTATCATGGTGCGCGCTCGATCGACGCAGTGCGCAGCTGCGGACACACACGTACCAATTTCCCGGTCAGAATGTCAGCTCGCAGCAGGGTAGTGATAAGTACTGAAGAGACTAAAGGCTGGCGACGTATATATGTCCACGTGGGGAGAATGAGATCGATCGAGATGGCATGCCAGGCTGAGTGCCCGACACCGGGCCGGTGGTTGCCGGCCGAGATGCTAGCTTTTTTCCAGGATTGTGAGGAAAATGCGTCGCGCTGATCAGTTTCGGTTTCTCTGCTTGCTACATTGCAATAGTAGAAAGGCAGTGCGCCAGTGCCGGTCACGGGCCGCTGGTGAATCGTGATGGTTCGCTGGATGGTTTGACATGTAATTCCATATATGTATGCTAAGATGTCAGGTTCTTGAAACTGTTGGTAGGCCTATGTGGATAGAGGGAGGTGAAGCTTGATTGTGATATTTGTTTTTTTACGGACAGAATAAATGAGCACTGCCACATTCCATCTATCTGTCCAGAATAAATCATCATTCCATCTATCTGTCCAGAAAAAGATAGATGCTCCATTATTCAGTTGCACTCTTTGCAATTGCTTTAAAGAGATCAATCAGTTTGAGGTTCTCTCTCCACTAAAATGAATCATTTACCAGTAAATGCCAGTGAGGAAGTTGGTTTGTATAATACAGTTACAATATCATGTTATTCCAAAGAATATCATGATGCTTGTAAAACTTGTGTAGATTCTTGAGCAAGAGAGTATTGTTTTATGCATATAAATTGATCTCTCGAATACCTCTATTTGACTGTGGCATACAGACTTTATCTCAGACAATAAGAGGGTGTGTTTTGCTTCCCATATCGGATCCCACTAAGATGTTCGGTTAATATCCTCATAGGAGAGAGATTAAGGATATTTTTTTTCACACCTATTATGGTGTGGAATTATTCCCCATCAATTCTCTCCAATCCCTTTTAACGCTCTTCAAACCGAATAAAGCCTAAAAGAGAATGTCTTGTGTATTTTTCGATTCGCTGCACCACTCTTACGGTTAGTTTCAAGGGTAGAAAGTTGAGAGTGCAAAAAGTATCGACTTAACCAAATTGAGTCTATTCCCATAAAAAATATGCTTCCTATGTTTCATATTATAAGTCTTTTGATTTTTTCTCTAGTCAAACCTTTTTAAGTTTGGCCAAATTTATGAAAAAAATAGTAATATTTAAAATATCAAATTAGTTTCATTAAATAATATATTTTGATATTGTATTTGTTTTATGTTGAAAATACTACTATATTTTTCTATAAATTTGGTCAAACTTAAAGAAGTTTGACTAGAAAATAATCAAACGATTTATATGTTATAAAAGTTAGTCGATATAGCGGAACGACGACTAGCATTCTCGATCGCTTCAGTCATTGATCACCCATGACACGCCAGATGATGACACATGAATACACAATATTTGTTAACGAAGTTCAGCCGAAGCCTACATCCCCGAGGCTCTAATTATGGGCGTCCCCAACCAACATAACACCTACCCGGTACGAGTCCATGGCCACGCCGCCATCGTCTCCTTGCGTGTCTACGCTATATTGTAGTCGCTATAGTTACATTGTGGCACCTCCTCTCTATTTAAGAGAGTTGTCGATCGGGTTATAGAGTCCGACTCTAACTCCACCTCCATCACCTATTACAACTCCAAATCTAACTGTAACCAAATAGAACTGGTATATTCAACCACTAGTACAGATCCTTCTATGTGTGACGGGCTCTAACATGCCTGGAAATAGCGGGCCGTCACAAGAAAGTCATCTCAATCGGGCTAAAAAAGTGCCCGATTAAGATATGGTCGCACAGACATATTAGATGGACATAAAACTTAAGCCCGTCACAGATGACACCTATCAGTGACGGGCCGTAGTTTAGACCCGATTGAGATAATATTCCATATCTCAAACGGGCTTGAAGTTGGGGCCCGTCACAGATGACCATCATTCGTGACGAGCACCAACTTTAGGCCCGATTGAGATAACATTCCATATCTCAAACGGGCCTTAAGTTAAGGCCCGTCACAAATGACCATCATCCGTGACGTACACTAACTTAAGGCCCGTCACCGATGAGTATTTTTTCTATTTTTCATATGAAATGTTTATATTTGTAAGTTGAACTATAGCAAAATAATTAACTTGCAGTATAATAATTCATTTTACGAGTCAAAATAATTTTACGGGTAGTAAATAATATCAAATGGAAAAGTCATCAACAACAAAATTGTATAACTCATCAAGATCTATAACTTTTATTTTGGTCATTTTTCTATATAACATTTTTTGAACAGTTTGAATTTGAATTTGAAAATATGACAACTTCAAACAACATTTTCAAATACTAAATGATTTCAACTGAAAAAGTTATCAACAACAAAGTTGAAAAACTCATCAAGAACTATAACTTTTATTTTGGTCATTTTTCTATATAACATTTTTTTGAACCGTTTGAATTTGAATTTAAAAATATGATAACTTCAAACAACATTTTCAAATACTAAATGATTTCAACTGAAAAAGTTATCAACAACAAAGTTGAATAACTCATCAAGATCTAAAACTTTTATTTTGTTCATTTCTTCATCTGACAAAATGTTAGTAAAATTGTTCATAAATTTTACATATATGTGTATAGTTTATAAAACCAGATAAGAGATATGTCAATTTTGTGAACAATGTTACTATCACTTTATCAGATGAATAAATGATCAAAATAAAAGTTATAGATCTTGATGAGTTATTCAACTTTGTTGTTGATAACTTTTTCAGTTGAAATCATTTAGTATTTGAAAATGTTGTTTGAAGTTGTCATATTTTTAAATTCAAATTCAAACGGTTAAAAAATTGTTATATAGAAAAATGACCAAAATAAAAGATATAGATCTTGATGAGTTATTCAACTTTGTTATTGATGACTTTTTCAGTTGAAGTCGTTCACTAACAAAAAAATTCTATCTGAATTTCTCAAACTTTGAATTTAAAATATCAAATTGTTTAAATAGAGTTAGATGGAGAAATGACCAAAAGAAAAATTTTGCACCTCGATGAGCTCTACAACTTTGGTTTCGGTGACTTTTCCATCTGAAATCATTTATTAACCCTAATTTTTCTTCGAAGTTGTCAAATTTTGAAAATTCAAAATTTGAATTGTTCAAATAAACTTATTTGTACAAAGGACCGATACAATAGTTGTAGATCTCGATGAGTTATACAATTTTATTCTTTATGATTTTTGATGGTTGTGTATGTGAATGAATGTATATGAATGGGGGATGTTGGGGTGTGACATATCCTGGCCTAGGGCTTAATAGAATTAATAGAATGCTCATACCAACAAGCTACAACTACTCTTCCGGAAGTAGTTCTCCACAAAAAACTTTGATATTAAACGTGCTTGGTCTGGAGCAATTTTAGGATGGGTGACCGATCGGGAAGTAAACTTCGTGCACACGAATAAGGACAAAAAAAAAGGATTGGCCTGAGAGGGGCTGGACAGCATGGCAAGGCTAGCCAAAAATAAAATTTATTTTTTTTAGGATTATACTCATCAGTGACGGGCATTAACTTAGGCCCGATTGAGATGACTCATCTGTGACGGGCTATAGTTTGACATGTCGTCAGGGTCAAAGCTATCAGTGACGGGCTTTAATTAGGGCCCGATTAAGATAGGTTCATCCGTGACGACCGTTTGCCCGATTGAGATAACTTTTCACATTAGTGACTTCTAGCCTGTGACGGATGCCGTACCCGATTGAGATGGGGGTTGCCGCCAGATTGAGATAATGGTATCCGTTCTAGTGAACACATATTCTAACATTATAGTATAAAACATAAGTATCTTTTTTTCTTTATAGGAATAGACTCAATTTGGTTAAGTCGATACTTTTTGCACTCTCAACTTTCTACCCTTGAAACTAACCGTAAGAACGGGTAGATGGTTTATCCATCAGTTCGTAGCTAACAAGGGTCGTTGCAATTTGCAAAAAAATAATATCCTATAATAGTAAAAAATAGTGATAATTAATAGTATTACGTACGACTGTGATAGTTCAATACGATGGACAGGAAGTTAGATTGGGACATGGAAGCAGATCATGCATGACCGTCTCAATCGCGCGCAACAATAATCTACTCTCTTCGTCCTTAAAAAAAAACTAAAGTAATCTAGTCATGAGTTATAATATTTGACTAATTTGTCATATCATGGGCAAGATAAAGCTACTAGCAGATGGGATTGTACGTGATTAAAGGCACAGAAAAATGCTTCATGAGGTGGTAGTGCTGAGCTTTAGCAAGCTTGCGTGCAACGCTCTCTCCTTTGCTCGACGAGCACCAGATGACCCCGGCAAGAGAATTGCATAGCACCTGGTAATCCCACCAACTCTATCGTCCTCCCACTAGTGAATATTTCCTCCATTTTTCTTTCAGTGTGGGTTGGATCAAATCATATTCTCTACACTTTCTTGGATTAATTTCCGCGTAATTTCCAATTAAAAAAACTGCAGCACTCTCAGCTAGCCAGCTTGATGAACACTACTAGTTGTTCCTACAATTTTCATGCAAATCATGTAGTAAATACAGCTCTATAAGAGACAAATAATACCACCGGCAGACAGTAGATCCAACGCATCTAGACGGTTTTTCGCAGCATCAAAGATTTGCTTCCAGGTTTCCTAGTGCCTCTCGAGTAAGCGCACTATATGGACACTTGGACAGTGATGCAGAGCGTGGCTAAAAGGAGATGGTATGATTCTTATATTTCTGCTTTTTGTTGTGCAACACATTAATTTGGTCTTTCCATCTAAATCGCGTCGATGTAACAGACTTTTTATTTTCCACAAAGATGAACTTTCGCTACCCAAGGTTCCGACCAATTTCTATGGCCACAGTATTTAAAAGTTTTCGCTTGGTATTTTATATACATATAAGGAGCATATGTAAAAGTGAGAGAGTTTGCTATCTATGGAAAACAGTAGTTAAATTTACTAGCATTTGCAAGTTGCAATCATGCATGGAAGGATGGAATTGCACATTCCATATATATGAGTAAATTTCACAGAACTACATGTACTTTAAATCAAATTATCGTAAAACTATATATTTAAGGTAATGTGTCACACAACTATAAATTTAAGACCAAGTATAAAAAAACTACAAATTTAATAACAAAATTATCACAAAACTATAGGGTATGTAGTTTACATCCTTACCTCTAATATTATGTTTGAGTTATAATTGTTCAAATTTTGTGATTAAATTGGTGTAAAATCTGTAGTTTTGTGATAACTTTGTTACTAAATATGTAGTTTTGCGATATTCTACCTTAAATATGTAGTTTTATGATAAATTTAGTGTTAAATTTATAGTTTTGTGATATATGTTAAATCTGTAGTTTTGTGATAGTTTGGCTAAAATCCATATAGTTTTATGAAATTTACTCCATATATATTGAATATATTATTGAATGTTGGCTCCTATCGTGCTTTTCTCTTCTGAGGGACTCTTGTAATGTATATATGTCTAGATTTTGGAGTAAGATAAGTTTAAATAACTCTTTCTTTTTCGCCTTGATCAAGACATTGCATCAATTTTGTAAAAAAGAAAGGATATAAGGAATATAATTACATCCCCACGCTATATAGCTATAGGACACATATAACCATAATGTTTGAATAAGGTGAATGAAGCAAATACATTAATGCTTTCCATGAAACACACAAAAAAAACCATGTATTTTTTATCACAATAATTGAACAATTTCTGCACTATTTCTTTAGAAAATCATGCGATCCAACTAGGGCCTACACGCACATTTGCAAACGGTGACATCTATTGCCATGTTTATTCTAAACAAATAACTCTTGTTTATCAAGAATCTATGTAACACCAATATTTTTTTAAGGCAACAAACCAAACATCCACACTTTAACGAAATATAACGGATTATAATGTATCCCCCCTAACCACCTCTCATTTAATTTTTACTCAATATTACCCCTAAAGGCCCTTCCACTCCTCACATACCCCTTCTCTAATAAGTGGCATTATAGTTTTTTCCCTTTAACCTTAATCTCTCTTAGATGAGTACAACATAGTATTTATTAATTCTAAATTTCAAAAATATTAAATAAAAAATATAAGTAAGGCTTCAAGTTGAATAAAACTCTATATCTATTATTATAATTCTAGAAGTTATTTAAAAACTAAATTTAGAGTGCATAATTAGTCGACATGGTATTGTTAATTAATTACTAATTACTATAGTAAAACGCTGGATACCACGAAGGGACATGGTAGCGATCAAGAGAGGAATGAGCGCTCTAGGAGTCGAACATGAGACGTGCCCGCGCTCCACAGCAGCCCCTTTTGCCACCTGCACTAGCACGCAGTCTCACTTCCTAAAGTATCAACTATCAAGTAAATACATTGGAACATTAAAATAATAATTGATAAAGGTACTAGGATGATTCTATATACAATTTAGAATTAGACTACATTTGAGTTTTGTATCTATAAATGCAATTATATTGTTTATTATATATTAAATGGTATTTAAATATAATCCCCAATAAATAAGATAACTGATTAACAACTAATATTGTTGTTAACGCGAAAAACACGCAATGGCCTAAGAGATATGCTTAACTCTAGTGCAGGTCCAAAGAAATTGCCTTCAGGTTCTCAGCGTGCTAGCTGGTTTGATTGTGCAACCAACAAGAAAGAAAAAGGAAAAAGTTAAATCCACCAACGATAGCAGATCGGCTGGATTGCCGATGACGTATCTTCCGGAGCCATGCCGATGTGACTTGCATCGGACCAGCAAGGGAAGATAAAACGTAGAGATTATTAGATCTACTTGATTGGCTGTAGATGTCAATGATACATAGCCTATCCAACGAAACACACTTAGATCGGGTGATTGGGATAGATCGGATGTTATGCCGAGACAGTATAAATCACTCAATATCTAACTGTACCTCAAAGCAGAGGTTACGTAGGTTCATAGCATAGTTGATGGGGCAAACCTAACGTGTATCGGCTAGTACTCCGATACCGCTTTATACTAAGATATCAGCGCAGATAAAATATACAAAACAAAGATCAATATGGCAAGCAGGGTGCATTAACAAATTGATATATAGAAAGCCTAATATGCTTTAAGCGAATGAGATCTTCATATAAAGGGCAGATTTAGACGATCAAGAACCGGGTAGGGAAACAAAACGGCTAAATCAGGTAAGATCGGCTGAAACCCCGATACTATCTCTATTAGTAATCAAAGAAAGAGCTAGATAAGACGTCTCAAGATAGCACTTAACAGATCGAACCTAACCGATGCAACATTAAGCGTGAAAAGAAACATAAGATCTAAGCAAATCAATGAGAACTCATTCAAGATGGTAGATATACTGCACAATCTAGCTTGGTGTCGATATCTAAATTTATCGGCCGTTTTCGATGATAGAGGCTAGCCGATGAAGTTAGATGACGAAATCTATCTAGATTATACAGCATATATGATAACTCGGTGAATCACATAAACAGGATTAGAGTGTCATAAAGATGTAAGCACTAATCCAGAGAACACAAACCGCCATAGCAAGCTTTACCTCTTTGTCGGAGATCGAACCCGATGTAGCCCAACTCGAAAGCAAAAACTCGTCGAAACAATGAGAATAGAAAAGGGTGGCGATGCGCCGAAGTATTATTGAACTGTCGTTCTGTGATTACAAGGTGTCAGGTCATATTTATACCCGAAGTCAGGGCCGGCCCTTGCCCTATGCAGCCAAGGCGACCGCCGGGGGTGGGGGGGCAACACCTAATACTAGTAATCTAGTACCTTATCCGATGTTGAGATCAATGATTTTTATTCAGAATTAAAGGTATTGCAAGTGAGTTTTCTAAATTCTTCGATATGATGTCCGCGCCTGAGATTCTGAAATTTGTTATGAATGCATATTTCTATCCAAATGTTTCAGATGCCTATTGAATTCTCTTAACCGTACCTGTGACGGTAGCTTCAGCTGAGAAGTTTTTCAAAATTGAAGTTGTTGAAGAACTATTTGAGATCAACTATGTCACAAGAAAGGTCAAATGGCTTGGCTATGTGCTCAATTGAGAAGGATATATCGGACACTATTGATCTTAATTCCGTTCTGGATGATTTTGCATCAAGAAATGCCTGAAGAAGTATCTTTACATAGGAAGCAGTGGATACGATGGGGTTCTATTCTTCATTAAGTTAATGAATAATGATATTAGTTCCAAGTTTCAAATATATTGTTATTTTGGTCGACTTTATTTCTTAATAATTACCAGGCATGTTAAATTTAATATATGGATGTATTACAAGAATATGCGGATGGGCCAAAAAAATAAATAGTTTGGGCCAGAAGGAAAAGAAACAGATGTGAGAAAAAGGAATAAGTTCATCTAAGGTCCCTTAACTTTCAACGAATCCGATTTTCGTCCTTCAACCACAAAACCAGATACAACGGGTCCCTCAACTATCAAAACCGGTGCAGATTAGATCCCTCGGCGGTTTTGAAGGCGGTTTTGGCTGACATAGCACCTATGTGGCTAGTTTGACTTGGTCTTGATCTGACGTGGCATTGACGTGGCGCTTACGTGGCAATTCGATCCGGAAAAATAATAAAGCCCGTGGGACCCACATGTCAGTTTCACATAGAAATTAATAAAAAATGGTGGGGCCCACGTGGGCCCCACATGTCATCCTCACCCCTCTTCTTCCTCCTCTCTCCCAATCTCCCCTCTTTCCTCACTGACCGGTGGAGCGGGGCGATGGACGGGGTGGAGCGGGGAGGCCGGCGGAGCGGAGCAGGTTCGCGGGCCTCACTGACCAGTGGAGCGGGCCGATGGACGGGGCGGAGCGGAGCAGGTTCGCGGGCAGAGCGGCGGCGGCGGCATGTCACCCTCACTCCCCTCTTCTTCCACCTCTCAACCTTTTTGTCGGTGGGGAGCCGACGCGGTGACTGGGCATCGGCGGCGCGCCGGAACACAAGGCAACGACGGCGTGGAGGAGGGTGGTGCCGTTGGCGCGGCAAGGGAGGTGCTGGTGACGATGGGGGCGGTGGGAGAGGAGGAGAGCGTCGGCAACGCGGGAAAGGGCGACGAACGGCGCGGCAAGGGAGGAGTTGAGCGGGCGGGTGGCGGGAGAGCGAGAGAGGGCGACGGGCGGCAAGGGAGGAGCTGAGCGGCGGCGCGCAGCGGGAGAGAAGCTGGGCGGCTACCGCCGCCGCCGAGGAGGGCGTCGCAACGGGCGGCAGAGAGATGGGCGGCTGCCGGCTGCCGTCAGGGAGAAGGTGCAGTTCCCCGCTTCTTACCATTGCCGCTCCGGCTACCACCGCTCCGCGTGCCCCGCTCTGCTCCGCCCGCGGCCCGCCGCCGCCGTGCTCCGCTCCAGCCGCCCCACTCCACCGGCCCGCTCCGGCTGCCGCCGCTCCGCCTGCCCCGCTCCGCTCCGCCCGCGGACCTGCTCCGCTCCGGCCGCCCCGTCCTTCGCCCGCTCTAGTCGTCGCCGCCCCGCTCCACCGGTCAGTGAGGAAAGAGAGGGGAGATGGGGAGAGAGGAGGAAGAGGGGTAAGGATGACATGTGGGGCCCACGTGGGGCCACGTAAGCGCCACGTCAATACCACGTCAGATCAAGACCAAGTCAAACTAGCCACGTAGGTGCCACGTCAGCCAAAACCGCCTTCAAAACCACCGAGGGACCTAATCTGCACCGGTTTTAATAGTTGAGGGACCCGTTGTATCTAGTTTTGCGGTTGAAGGACGAAAATCGGATTCGTTGACAAGTTAAGGGACCTTAGATGAACTTATTCCGTGAGAAAAATATTTGGGCCAGGAGACAAGAACATCCGGATGGGCCAAAAATACAGTTTGGGCCAGAAGAAAAGAAACGGATGTCAAAAATATTAAAAACAAATTGGCTTCGCCCGGACTCGAACCGGAGACCTTCAGTGTGTTAGACTGACGTGATAACCAACTACACCACGAAACCGATGTTGTACTTCGTTGAAAAATTTGTTTTTAATATTATTTTAGTACCCCTAACTTTAGTTGCTTTCAGAAATAAGTTCTAAATACAAAAGGTGCTAATACTCATAATTGAATTCTTTCACCCGAAATTCCTATATGCTATGCTTGACGATCCCAACCGGAATAACGTACACAGTTTTGTCCATAGGATAACCATACTCCTCAAGTCCCATTTGCTAAATTCAGAGGTATAAAAACAGAGGGGCTTGTACTAGTAGTAGTAGCTTGTAACACGACAGCCAAATTACACCAGCAACTAGTACGAGTACAGCAACAAAAGTAGTAGGAGTAGTACTACATGCATAATCTCATCGGCTGCATGCGTCCATCCGGGTTCAGAGCTGCGTTTGGAAGATGGTGACGTGGCGCAGGCGCTGCGCCATGTCGGCCACCGAGCCCACCGCCGCGAGCAGCGACACGACGAGCGCGCCGACGTTGAGCGCCTGCAGCGCCACCCACTTCCGGCTGCCTCTCTGCACCTTCGCCTGCGCCATGTACATGGTCACCGGGAAGTACACCGTGAGCGGCCAGAACGCGACGGCGCCGAGCAGCCCGAGCACGGCGTTGAAGAACGGCAGCACCAGCGACACCACCGTCGTCACGGCCACGAACGCCGTGCGCAGCACCAGCTTGCACAGCGTGAACCGCACCGCGCGCCCGCCGCCCAGCGGCACCGCGTACTCCCGGTGGAAGAACGCCGACTCCGGCCAACGGCTCGCCAGCCACTTCTCGTAGCACGCGAACACCGGCTGCGCGTACACCTGGTACGCTCCGACCAGGTGGATGACGACGGCAACGTTGGCGATGTCGACGAGCCAGAACGGCTCGAGGAAGCCGGTGAGGACGTTCCCGGGCGCGGCGTTGCCGAACGCCGCGTACCCGACGCACCCGATCGACACGTAGAAGACGGTCGTGACGCCGATGCCGTACAGGCTCGCCCTCTTCATCGTCACGTTCTCCGACGGCGGCGACTTCACCGTGTCCTGGATCTCGATGAGCAGCATGGAGTAGGTGTACGCGAAGGCGATGTTCCCGAGCGCCTGCAGGAAGTGCCACGCCTTGGTCGACGCGGTGACGCCTCCGGCGCCGACCCTGACGCCGAGGAGGGTGCCGTGCGCCGCGCCGTGCGACGCGACCTTAGCGGCGCTGAGGAAGAGCCCGACGAAGGAGTAGGTGAACGACATGACGGCGGCGACGACGGAGATGAGCGTCACCCCCTCCAGGCTCGGGCACTGGGACAGGACGACCTCCGCGAGGCCGAACAGCACCATGTACATCGTCCCGGACGAGCCGCAGGTCGCGTCCGGCCCCTTGTAGTGGTGGCAGTTCGTGCGCACCACTGACCTGCATTCTCACGGCCCAAATCCTAGTACATGTTACTGAACAAAAATTTGCCAAGATTTTTCAGGGTGGCCAAGAAGCTGGAGCTAAGCTTACATGATGCTCGTAGCGGTCGTGATGGTGTAACCCACCATTGCGCCCCAGAGAATCGCGTACTGCGCAATGCCACACACGACCACGTCTCGAGGCCCTTCACACGATCGATCAAAGCAACAGTCTTGTCAGAAATCGCAGAGATTTTGCAGGAGAAAATGCAGGTAAGTCTCAAAGGTTCTTAGCTACCGAGGCATGAGCGGACGACGTCCATGTAGGTGTAGTTCCGCTTGCCGTGGACGGGGTCCGGCGTGCGGTAGCAGTCGCAGAGGAGGACGGCGGTGTAGTAGGTGATGTAGGCGCAGACGACGAGGGCGATGGGGCCGAGCACCCACCCCATCTGGGCCACGCTCCACGGCAGCGCCAGCACGCCTGACCCGATCACGGCGGTGATGGCGTGCGTCGTCGCCGTCCATACCGTTCCTGTGAAAAGGAAACAAAATTCAGTTTCGTCAGTGCCATTCTTGCGTTCTTGTGAGAAAAAAAAAATCCTGTGAGAATGTCTGACAGGTCACTGTCATTTACATTACGTGTGACATTCTTGCCTTCTTGGTCTCTTGGAACACCTGGCTGATTAAGCATGAACATCAATAAAGATGCAGTGCATTGAAGAGATTGCCATATCAGCGCGGCTAAAAAGAGATCGCCAGATCATAGATCAATTACAGTGGGCATGATGCAACATTGCACAAGTCAACTTCCCAGTAGTGTAAGAAGCCATCATTTTTTCAAAAGGATCTCCAGGATTCCATCATGTGTCATAAACAAAGAATCCGTTTGATCTACTGCCCATGCGCTGGATACCATAACGTAAAGCAGACCAACTAACGAGTACAAATAGAGCAACAGGTTCATATATTACGCATGTGATTTAATCACCATGTCCTAAAGCAGTAACACTTAAAACAACTAAAGAAATATTTGCTGTCTTACTTGTGTTAAACTAACGAATCATCGCAAATGTATAAACAGACTCTTTTGAACAACGTAAGCACGCACATGAATGAAAACACTTATGTAATGCTCTGGTGGCCTATGTGGAGTATGATGTGGTATCCCAACCAACATCAACATGCAAAGGAAGTATGATGTGAAATCAGGCACTTGCTCCCTGATGTAAAGTACTAGCAGGGCTAAAGTACAGTCAAACTTTTGTCCAGTAAAATTCCTTAATTACAATAGACAATTGCCCCGAAATCCTATTATTTGACATGAGTGTACTTATACTTAACTGGTCATTGTCAAGACTGCTTAATGGCCCGCTCTTCATCACAGCCTATGATAGCTAGTCACAACTCACAACAGTACACCCAAGATAACCAGAAAAAGGAAGTAGTAGTACAACAGAATATGCACTATGTTTTACTTTAATACCATGAAAGCTATTTGTCGAATTAGGATGCGTGATGTAAGTGGAGAGAGCACAAGCTGCAGGTTAATTTGCAGCCATTCATCGATACCTAATCCATTGCTCCCTCACGCGAAGAAGAAACGTTCCAATAGGCTATTGCCAACAAATAGTGTTTTCCATTGTTTCTGGGATTCCAATATAACATTAGGATAATGATTGCACATATTGAAATTCTGCCTATAATCCTGGAGTATTAGTACTGCTGTACCGTATAACACTAGTAAAGCCAAGGCCACTTGGACTTGGTAGGGTATATAGTAGAGTAGAGGTAGTGCCTGCCAAGTCATTGGCGATTTGGATCTTGCAAGAGGTTGCGTGCTGTAACTATATGGGAATTAGGACCCAGTTCCTGCATAAATACTATGCCACTAACACTGTTACTATCCTTCACGTTGTCCTAGTAAAAGCAGTGGTAACAGAAGCTTCACGCAATGGATTTCGCATTTTCAGGTGTTGGTTTTATCCAATAATGCTAGCATATACGCAAGATGCCTCTATTAAATCTATCCCGAGTTTCAGGGATGTTGCTGCAATGCTGTGACGAGTGTTGTGTGTAAAACAGAAGAAAGAATATGTGCGTATTCGGGAGTGTAGCATCTCATTAGCTAGACATGCATCCAAGAAACAAGACATGTAAAAGGGGACAACTCTTTTACATGGCATTTCTTTAAGATAAAACACTAAAATAGGCATTGAATTCATTATATGGCAGTGTTTAATAAGAGAAGTGTAAATTCCCTGCCTCTGCATTTGCAGTGTGTATTTGTTTGGTTCTTCCAGTACGGCGCGGCGTAAACAAAATGGAAAAGAAGGGTTTGACTTTCAGTGCCCATGCATGCGTGTATGCTCCATCAGACGGCTTGGACAGCAAAATCATGCATTGACTAATTCCAAATCTTTTTTTTTTTTGCATGTACTTGGAGAAGCAAAACGAGAGAGTCCTACAAGGTTTCGAAAGGATGCAAGACAACCGCATGTTCCATAGCGCGCTGAAGTCTGAAAGCGTCTTTCCACTGGGCACACATCTGGCTAGCTCTCACTTGAAAGAGAGGCACAAGTCAATAACCACCCTCCAACGTACGCCAGCAATGCACGTTTCTGTCCAAATTCAGCAATGACAGAGGCTCGCAGATCTACCACACTCAACGGTATGTGGTGACAATGAACATGCAGCTAAACTACGATGAACAACGGAACAGAGTTTCAGAGGAAACAGCAGCTAAATACTCTGCATGAAGCATGAACTGTTCAGGTGCCTTCCTAGCAGAAGAAAGACAGGCAGGGTAGCCGTAGGATAGTAGTAGGATTTTCGGCGACGACGACGACTGTGCAAACGCGAACTGGAAACAGAGAGGATCCTGAGAATTACCTGTTCTGACGCGGCCATCGTCGTCGACGGCCACCTCCTTCCTCTCCACCTTCTCCACGTCCATACTCTCTCTGTGTACGAGTTTCCCTCTCTCTCAGTCTCCGGCCTCTCTTATCTGAGCGGAAAGGATTTTGAGCGAATTCTGAAGCCTGTGCGCTGCAGCTATATATAGAGCTGGCGAGCTTTTGCACCTGACCTGTTTCCCACTGTAGATTCATTCTTTTAATACGGTCACGAAACCCCACGAATCCTACTAGTACCTCAGAGTCCCCTGTAGAAAATGAAGGTTTTCCACGTCATTTTTTTAGTAGCAATAACTACCACCAGATTATATGCCTGTTACATTTAGTTGAACCTACCAAGGTGTTCACAAAGGTGCAGAAGTTCTGGTGACTTTTATGAATCTGATTAGTCAATTTGGGATGAATCTGGTTGGTACTTGCCTACTACATTCATTCCATAATAATTATATTCTTAAGATTTTATTTTTCCTAAAATAATTACCACGATAGAGTATTAATATCATCAATCACTTATTCAATTTTCCCATATTCTATTTTCAACCATTCTCTCGTTTTTATATGTACACCATTTAATGAAGCGAGCATTATAATCTTTCTTTTCAAATCTTAATACGTAGTACCTGCTAATAAATTATAATTATAATTATTTTGGGACGGAGGTAGTACTTTGTAACCACATGATTGAAAAATCTGAACTAATACCTTCTGCAGTTGAGTTAGTGAGCATGTTATCCGTCTGATTTTGGTAATTTCTAAATATCCCTGAAGAGAAGACAGTGATGCTGATGATCATTCAGGTGGTAGAAAATGAAGTGCTGGACATATCTCAGCCTCTCAGGGGCTCAGGGCTTGACCCAAAAGGAAAGCCATCTTCTGCTTCATCATGCGGCCGCCACGAAGCACACATTGCTACAAAGCTGCATGAATCATGAGATTGCTGCTCTTCTCCTCTCATCTATCATCGTGAGATCATCGTCCATCTCTTGACGCCACCAAAAGAATTTCAGGTTCAGAAACAACAAATTGTTTCTTGCGATTCACTGGAAAATCAAACACGGCTCGTAATTCACGGCCGGAAACCATCAAAGTTTGCTGCGTGGTTCCAAAACCATCAACATTATGTACACCCTGTAATCTGCCTATATATGGATTATATTTATGGATATGTGCTGTGTGCAACTGTGCAACAGCGTGTCTTTGCTAGCTCGTGCCAACGCAGCCAAACAGCCTCACGTGTCGTCATATCCCTACACACAGTAGATTCAGGGCTGGTTTGGTTTGAGGCCTAAATTAGGCCTACCAATATTTGACAATTTCAATAGTGATTAGTGTCTATTTGGTTTGAAGCCAAATTTTGGCATGCCAAAAAAATAGGCCATTTCAATAGTGAACTTAGGCTATTTTGGCTTCAATCCAAACGCAACTTTGCCTTACTAAAATTAGTCATGCCAAAACTTACCAAAATTTGGTACTGACAAAATTTGATAAGGCCTATTTAGGCCACAAACCAAACCAACCCTCAGTGACGAAGCTGAACACCTAAAGCTGGGCTGTATGGGCCAGTTTGGGTCCAAATAAGAACACCAATTAACGCCATAAGGCTGTGCCACGGCCCAGGCCCAGGCCCAGGCCCAACCCAATCTTACAAAAAAAAAAACAAGTAAACAACCCCAAGCCACGGCTCCGAGAAATACAAACACGAACACGGCACACACGTCTACGTGAGCCCACGGGGATTATTGTTCGAGTCAAATATGTTACAAGCAAACACGTGGTTGCATGCGGCGAGCCGGCGTGCATCGCGTCGACCGGTTTTCAGTTCTTGGCGGTGGTGAAGCGGTACGAGGCGTAGGAGAGCGAGGCGTTGCTCCAGCTGCGGTGGATCAGCTCCGCCTTGGCCCCCTCACCGGCGGCGCCGAGCGCGACGTGCAGCGGGAGGAAGTGGTCAGGCGACGGGTGCGCCACCCTGCCGTGCGGCGCCTTCTCCTCGTACCGCTTCACGTCGTCGTGCCTCCCGCCGAGCAGCGCCTCCTGCAGCCACCCGTCGAACTCCGCCGCCCACTGCGGCACCGGCGTGCCCTCGGGCCCCATCCTGCGGAGGTTGTGTGTCGCGCTGCCGGAGCCGAGGACGAGGACGCCGTCGTCGCGGAGCGGCGCCAGCGCCCTGCCGAGCTCGTAGTGGTACGCGCCGTCGCGGCCGCTCTGCAGGGAGAGCTGGCACACCGGCACGTTCGCCTCCGGGTACATGAACATCAGTGGCACCCACGCACCGTGGTCAAGCCCGCGGCTGTGGTTTTCCTTCACCGGCCCGAACCCGGCTTGCTCCAGAAGCTCCTTGGTCTTCATCGCCAGATCAGGAGCGCCCGGCGCAGGGTACTTCAGCTGTTTGCAACAACATTATTCGGTATGGTCAGATACTGATGCGATCATGCAAATGCAACGTCATTATTCAGAAGGGTAGATACTGATGCAATGAAATTATTCAGTACTATGGTCAGAGATACTGATGTAGTGATTACGTTATACGCATATACCTTTTGCTTCCAGGAAATATAACGTTTTCCATGCATGATGCATCCTTTTGAGCGGAATGGATTTAAGTTATAGTATGATTTAGTAATTGTTTGGTTGCATATAAGAAAAGAGTACAAAATCTTTCTATTGAAAAGTTATCATACGCCAACAATGAATCTACCTTCAACCACACGACTACAGGAGCATATATGATGGATAAATAGTACTCCATTCGTCTTAAAATATAATAACTTCTAGCACTTAAGATTTGTCCCAAAATATAAAAACTTCTTCACTAACATTCTTTTCTCAATCAATCACAATTCTTCACCATTCAATTTTCCTACATACCTGCACTTCTCTCTCCCATTTAATTCTGACTACTTTCTTAATACTTGTGTCCAACACTAAAAATTCTTATATTCTGGGACGGAGGAAGTAGCACATACTTATAATAATGCATATATAGTACCTAACTAAATACTTATGAGTAGCAACTTTCCTTCGACGAAAAGGACCAATAAGCTACTAGATGAGTAATCAAATCCTTATGGTGATGCATATATACTACCTAACTAAATATTTTGTACGGCAGCTTTGATGGGTGTGGTTTCTCCGATAACAGGTTCACCCAAATTACCAGAGTACACACCCATTTTTATTCGACTGGCTTAAAAACAATTGCGTAAATATTTACTCTTGGCCATCATAACCTTTACTAGTAATATCCACAACTATCTTATGGTGTATATGCTAGTCCTTCCGTCCCAAAATATAAGCTATTTTGGTGAATGTGACACATACTAGTATTATGAGATAAAATCCCTTATATTTTACAACGGAGGGAGTAACTCAAATGCTGAACAGAGTAATGAAAATGAAACTAAATTTAATTAGCCATTTAGACATAGCTCACAGCAAAATCCTTGCTGACTGATCGACTGAACGATCCGGCAGATGCTAGTGACAAGCGCACTTTACCCACTTGTAGTAGTTTGGTATGCCCATTGCCCACAAATATTCCCTAATTTTGCTCACAGCCTCAAACAAAATACACAATGTCATGTCTGCATCAGATGGGATGCTGGGGTTGGTAAAAGTTCAGATCAGCTAAACTTTTGGGCATCTCTTCCTACTCCCATGTTTAAGTGGTAGGACCTACTCCCATGTTTAATAAGCATATCTAAGATGCAATGGGACATGTACTTCACAAACTAGCATGAAAGATCTAGTATAATACTAGCATGTTTTAGTCTTTGATTGCGCTCCAATCAGTCCCACGTGATATAAAATATACAACACGAGATACCTAAATACTCCATGCATAATAATATATAGTAGTATAACATATATGGAGAAGTAATCTTCACCTTTGACCAGTTTCCCCTACATCAGGCGCGGGGTTATCACACCCCAGCGGTAAGTGAGGTTACCGTGCGATATTTGTGACAAACCATACAAAATTTATCGAAATTTCATTTATTATTTTAATTTATAAGAATTTGTTGGGGTTATTGCAGTATTACCATTACCATATCCGGAGGTAAATGCAATAACCGTGCAATTACGGCCGATTTTGTAAACCTGCCTAAGGCTATGAGCATGCGGAGAAATGGTATCATGCTGCCATGGTGTTGCCTACGAGTAAATTCAGACCAGTTGCCAAACCAGGTTTCAGCAACCATGTAGTGTGGTTTTCCGATAACCAAGGCAGAAAGATCGATTTCTTCCCATATATTCTGCGCGATTTGGAATCAAAACCATCCAAATTTGACGTCTTCCCTATAGCATGTAGGAAATCCGAATACCCAATCCTTGAGGCTGTGTTCCCAACATCTTCAACCTCGTTTTCCGCGCGCTCATTTCCGAAAGTGTAAAATGCCCAAAGTAGAAGATGCTCGAACAAAGAAACGAACGACCAAGGTCCAATTTTGGCGGAATCGCTCCACGTTGTACGGCCATTTCTCAATCAAGAAACAAGGGATTCGATTCGAGGGAAGGAGACGGACGGACGGACGGACCTTGTACATAGCCTTGGGGAAGCCGTAGAAGTCGTGGATGGTGTCGTTGTTGCCGCGGATGACGTTGACCGTCGGCGCGGCCGCCTCCCAGTGGCCCGACACGACGAGGATCGCCCGCGGCAACTCCGCGCCCGCCACCGCCGCCGGCAGCCACGACTTGAAGAATCCCTGCGCCGCGATGGTGTCGTCGATGGACAGCGTGGGCGCGCCGTGCGACAGGAAGAAGGTGTCCATGGCGCCCTCCGCCGCGCGCCTCGTCGTCGTCCTCCTCCTCCCCCTCCTCTCGGCTTCGAGGGCGCTCCCCTGCTGCTCGTCTTCCCCCGGCGTCGGCGTCGGCGTGGTCGTCGCGCGCGCGTGCACCGCGGCCGCCGGGCTGGGCTGCTTGCTTTGCCTCTGACCCATCCTCTTCTCCTCCTTATACGGGGCCGGCGGCCGCGCGCGCGGTGCGGAGGATGACTGTTTATTTTGCGGTGTTTGGTAAGTTTAGTTGGTCGACGACTCGACGGTCTGGACCGCGGACTCGGCCCCTCATTTGGACTTTGGGATGTCGCTGCCGGCGCGCGCACGGGCGTGTAAGCAGTGACGTAAGAAAGCGTACTTCGCTGGAGGCGCGTGACAAGTGGAGAAGCGGATTTCTGGAATCGGCCATGGTCTGGATGTTGTTGGTCATGTGAATCTGTGAGACTGTGATCCTACCAACTTCTCTCTCCTTTTTTAAGGAAGGGTCTCATGACTCTCATCGAATGGATGTTTGGATTGATGCTTTTCAGCCAAAACCCATCGAATTGCTTATTAGGCTGATAACCACCAGCCACAAAAAATCCTTATCAAGTTAAATAAGCCAAATAAGCCAATCAATGGTTTTTCTTTAGCTTAAGGGGAAAAAGCTAACTTTGGCTGATCAGCTAAAGCTCTTGGCTTACTGATGAGGGCCGAAAATATGATTGGCTGTTATATCTTGTTATACTTGTGTCTCGCCCATCCTAGGGGTAACTGTTGCACTGCGAATGATACTACATACCGTGTTGTTACTGTATACTTGTACAATAGTACTTCTTTTTTAACGATTACACTATATATACATACGTGCGCACATATTACTACACATGCAACACCACATTTGCACTTTCACGAACATTTTCTTAAATAAAGAACCAACTGTTTATATCTGATTTTATTGAATTTTTGTTGAAGGTCCAATTGCACCTACTAATCTAGCTTGGATGGCATGATATATGTTACTATTGGCTACAGTGTTTGAGACCTTGCATTGCTTGTGTGTTGGCTTCACTGTCAGCTCGTCCAATGTACCGCAGATTATTATATAGGAGTAGCTACTTCAATGCCAAACAAAGGCAAAAAGGTAGGATTGCCTTGTTTCATTGCTAGAGAAGGTAAAACATCAACCACCCAAAGAAAAGTAAACATCAGAACGCCAGCCCAACAGACAGCACCTTATGAACACCCAAAACTTAACAAAAACAGACTACAGAGTACCTTAAACACCGGACACCAAAGCATACAGCGAACTATTGACATTCAGAAATTCGACAACCATTTCTATAAATTACCATCGACAAACATGTTTTTTTCCTACAAAATATCATTGTACAAGTGTTTTTGTAAATTCCCGTTAGGTTTTCATTTATAGACCTCCGTTAAGTCTTCTAAAAGGTCTATTTTACTCTACGATCCATAGAACACTATGTGAGGGGAAATTATTTTATTTGATCTCTTGAGGGGATGTCCCCTCGTTGTTTGCATGTCACTGAAATGATTATGAAAAAAATTGGGATGATGTATTAACATGTGATATATCACTCCACAAACATGCAAGTTCAAATTCAACTTCTATATCCCACAACGAAAAAACCAAATTAATGTATATTCATAGTCAAATTTGTCTTTTTCGTTACAAGATGTAGAGGTTGAATTTGAACTTGCATGTTTGTGGAGTGATATATCACATGTTAATACATCATCCCAAATTTTTTAAAATTTTTTCATAACCATTTAAGTGACATGTAAACAAAAAGAGGGGACATCCCCTCGAGAAATCAAAATTCACTTCCACTATGTGAGCACTTACTGGATTAGAACTCTTGAGGGGAGATAACATACCATCCAAATGATTATGAAAATAAATAACAAGACAGATTAATATGTGATAGATCACTCCACAGACATATAAGTTAAAATTTAGCTTCTACAAGTTAAAAAATAAATAAACTATGATTAGTTAACTTATATTCATAGTCAACTTTATTTTTTTTTATTGCAGCTATTAGAAGTTGAATTTAACATTACATATTTTTGGAGTGATCTATCACATGTTATTTTTTTTATTTTTTTAATAACCAATTGGATGATAGGCAAATAACGAGGAAATACCCTAGAATAGTTCTCCTCGCAGTCTTTTGCACCCATAGTTAAATAACAACATATTGCCTAATTAGCTGTCAATTTTTTTTGACTGAATTAGCTGTCAAATTTGCACACGCAAATACGGTTCAGTGATGAAGCTGAACGCCCTGTTGCTTCCTACCTTGCTCGGTAGGATGGGCCAGTTCGGGTCCAAATAAACATAGCAGTTATCATAGTGATATCAACGCCATGAGAGGCTGGGCCACAACCCAAACCACCATGCATGCAAGTTTATTGCAACTGAAAACCACAAGACACGGCCGTTAGGAAATACAGGCACGAACGTACGTCTACGTTAATAGGAGTATATTAACGTAGATCCCACGGAGATTATTAATTGTTAAGAGTAAAATGGCGATGATATAAGCAAGACATGTTTCACTCTTTGCATGCGGCAATCGGTTTGTTCTTGGTGGTGGTGGTGAAGCGGTACGACGCGTGGGAGAGCGTCGCGTTGTACCAGCTATGGTGGATCAGCTCCGCCTTGGCATCCTCCCCGGCGGCGCCGAGCGCGACGTGCAGCGGGAGGAAGTGGTCCGGCGACGGGTGCGCCATCTTACCGTTCGGCGCCTTCTCCTCGTACTGCTTCACGTCGTCGTGCCTCCCGCCCGCGAGGAGCGCCTCCTGCAGCCACCCGTCGAACTCCGCCGCCCACTGGGGCACCGGCGTGCCCTCGGCGACGGGCGCCATGCAGCTAAGGTTGTGCGTGGCGTTGCCGGAGCCGAGGATGAGGACGCCGTCGTCCCGGAGAGGCGCCAGCGCTCTGCCGAGATCGTAGTGGTACGCGCCGTCGCGGCCGGTCTGCAGGGAGAGCTGGCACACCGGCACGTTCGCCTCCGGGTACATGAACATCAGTGGCACCCACGCGCCGTGGTCAAGCCCGCGGCCGTGGTCCTCCTTCACCGGCCCAAATCCGGCTTGCTCCAAGAGCTCTTTGGCCTTCTTCGCCACATCAGGGGCGCCCGGCGCCGGGTATTCCAGCTGCATGGGATGCCATGCATGCATTATTCAGTTTTTTTTTTAAATTTTTGAAAGGAGGGAACAAGCTTTGCCTCGTGATCAGATCACAAGGCAACAAACATGATGCATGCATGGTAGGGAAGGACGAAACGCGAACAGTTGGACCTGGAACATGGACTTGGGGAAGCCATAGCCCTCGAAGTCGTGGATGGTGTCATTGTTGCCGCGGACGACGTTGACGGTCGGCGTGGCCGTCTCCCAGTGGCCCGACACGATGAGGATGGCACGCGGAGGCTGCGCGCCCGCCACCGCCGCCGGTAGCCACGACCTGAAGAAGTGCTGCGCCGGCATCGTGTCGTCGATGGAGAGCGTGGGCGTGCCGTGCGATAGGAAGAAGGTGTCCATGGCCCCCGCGCCCCGTAGTCCCGTACGTTGTGTACTCCTCGTCCTCTCGGTTTCGGAGGCCACTCCCTGCTAGCTGCTTATCTTATCTCGCCGGCCGCGTCGGTGTCGGTGTGGTCGCGTCGGCGCGCGCGTCGCGTGTGCTGCCGGCCGGGTTGGGCTTGGCTTTGGCTCTGCCCCCATATCCTTCTATTTATATACGCGCCGCGCGCGCATGGGCGCGTGGTGCGTTGCAACGTCGCCGGCAGCCGATGAGGCGTGCGTTGGTTGCAGATGATTGGGAGTGCGTTAGTTGCAGATGATTGGGTCAGCCGATGAGGCACCATCGTACGTACTGTACGTTTCACAGTTGTGCAGTAGTAGTTGGTCGATATGACTTCCGATCTACTACTCCAGTCTACTAGACCGCACACCTCACCTCAAGTTGCCGGCAGCAAAAGCTGCGCTTGAACAGCCAGCAGCTCTCGCGTTCTAAATGGATGTTAAGCTTTGGATATAGATAGAATATGCATGATGGAGCAAAATTCTCACATGGTTGAATTAAATTAAATATTATAAATTGCTAACAAATAGTATAGAAAAAGTGGTCTAAGCATTCAAGTAGATGTTTAAAGTGGGGCCTCATTCATTCGCTCAAGATCATAACATGAGCTACTTCAATGCCAAACTTAAATGTACGTATAATGCTAGCTCAACAACCTCACTAGTAGAAAAAAGGTCTTCCCTTACTGTCAAAATATGCCTTTCCCGGTGGCTAGACTAACCGCTAGCGTCGAAAGGCTAGTGAAAATCTAAGGTTTTCACAAGCAAAACTTTAACAGCTAGCGATAATCGTTTTCGCTTGCGGTAGTGTTATACCGGCCGCCAGCGATAATCGAATTCCGTTAGTGGCAGAGATAATCGATTTTGGGGAAAGAAAAAGAAAAAACCCATGCAGCTGCCCTCTAACCGCCAGCGAAAATAAATATGCCCACATGTTGCTACCCTGCATTAAAAAATCCATAGCGCCAAATCTCAAATCCCAAATCCACAACAAGCACAACTTCCAAAAAATACCATCACAGATCCTAAATCCACAAATTCACACAAAAATTTCACATCACAACACAAATTCCACATCACAGATCGAGCACAAAAATTTTACATCACAAAGATTAAGAGGTGAGGCATCACAGATCGAGCACAAAAATATTACATCACAAAGATTAAGAGGTGAGGATGGATTCGTTGCTCCCAAGGGAGGGCGTGGATGGCCGGCAGCGGATCCGCTCGCCGGCGCCGGCTCTGCTCCCCACCGCCCCTCCCACGCGCCGGTGCCGCCGAGCGCCGCCACTGGCCCCTCCCCCCGTGCCTCTCCCGAGGACAGGCGGCGGCGGATCCACTCTCCCGAGGCTCGCCGGCGCCAGATCCGCATCTCGTTGTCGAGAACCACCGCCGCTTCCTTCCCCGCGCCACTGCCGCACCTCCTTCCTTGCGCCGCCGCCCCCTTCCCCACTCAGCAATGGAGAGTGAAGGGAGGCTGGCGGCGGTGGAGAAAGAAGGGAGGCTGGCGGCAATGGAGAGAGAAGGGAGGAGGGATAGAGGAGGGAGGCAGAGGGACCGTGCGCTACCGCGCACTTGCCTTCCGTCACCGTCGCCGCCGCGCGCTGCCGCTTGAGAACCGACGTGCGCTCGCGTTTTGTCACCGTCGCCGCCACAAGCCGCTGCTGGAGCCACCGCGCGCCGTCGCCCGAGAACCGTCGTCGGAGCTGCCGCCGCCGCCTGTGGGGAGTGAGTAGGAGGGTGCATCTGGAGGGAGGAAGAGGAACAAGAGGATAAGGACTAGGTGGATAAGGAGTGGTGGGTGGTGATTTTTTAATGGGCGGTGATATTTTTAAGTGTGTGATTTTTTTAAGTGCGGCGTTTAAACGCTGGCGGTAGGTTAAGAAGCAATAGGGTTATTTTTTGAAATGGACTTCTTAACCAACCTCAAGCGAAAACGGATTTTCACTTGTGGTCCTAGACTCACCGTCGGCGAAAATGAATTTTCACTAACGGTTCTAAACCCTCTATTCCTCGTTAGAATTTCACAAGCGGATTTCTTATATGACCGCTAGCTAAAAAAATAGAGTACCGTCATAAAAAATCGTTTCTTAAGCTATGGGGTTGGGAACCCATCTCATCTACACGAAAAACAGAGCGGTCCGTTAGTACGTTATTAATTAAATATTAGCTATTTTTAAAAATAGATTAATTTTATTTTTAAGCAACTTTTGTTTTTTTTTTAAAAACACACCGTTTAGCGGTACATGGTTAGGAAAAGCGAGAGTACATGGTTAGGAAAAGCCTCGAACGAACACAGTCACCTCACGCTCACAGTGACACTGACACAAGTGCATAGCCGTATACACGACGACATCATGCGGAAGTCCAAGCAGAGCAACACCGTCCCCAGGCAGAGCAATCTTAGTATACCTCGTACGCAGCCATAGGGAATTCGTTTTTGGTCACGAGGCTTTACAGTTTACAGAGGAAATGAAGTTTATCTAGATGCATAATTTTGACTAATTGACTTGGACGGAGACCCCGCTGTTGAAGGTCAAGAACGTGCACAGTATCTCGATCCCTCAAATTCCCGTGCGACACGTCTGCTGCTTCCATCGCTTGCTAGTTACATAGTCCATCCTGGTTCAGCTATATAACTTGATCAATTTAGAGATAGTGAGCACCAAGAATCAATCAATCGAGCAGAAATTTGATCTGTACATCTCCAGTCACCATGGCTGCCGCCGGCAGCAGCAAAACCGCGAGCTTGTTGCTATGCCTGGCGATGATCTCCTTCGTGCAGCTGGCACAGTCCTCACCGAGCGGCGACAAAGGCATCAAAGGGTTTCACGGCAAGAAGCTCAGCTTCACCCTGTACCAGCAGGAGACCATCAACAAGACCAGCTACATGGTCGTCGCCGGCGTCGCCGGCGCCGGCGTCAGCGAGACCACCACGCCCTTCGGCACCGTCTACGTCTTCCGCGACGACCTGACGGTGCGCCCCGAGAGGTCGTCCCGGGTGGCCGGCGTGGTGGAGGGGACCTCCGTGACGACCAGCTTCGACGGGCTGAGGAGCCTGTCGCTGGGCAAGATCACGCTCGACCACCGCGGCCGCCGGGGATCCATGTCCGTCCTCGGGGGCACGCACAACACCCGGCCGTCCGACTGCCCGGTGGTCGGCGGCACAGGTGACTTCGCGTACGCCGTCGGCTACGTCCGGACGTCGCCGGTGAACCTGCGGGGATCGTCGGTCACGTTCAAGGTGGAGTTTCACCTGTACTGGCCACCGTATGCTCATTACGCTCCAACTTCAAAGCACTAGACAAGTCGCTGTCTTCCACCTTGATGAGCGCGTCTGCGTGTGTACTCGTTTCTGGCAGTCCGATATTATATCATGCATCTGCCTATTTTTTTTCAGTCTCTCGCTGAGTAGTTAATATAGAGTTTGAATTACCTCTGGGAGGTATTTCCGTATTTGGTGTAATAAAATTCAAGATTGATAATCTGAGGAATTTTCATGAAAAAATTAAACTACTACGGATGATGCGCTTATCGGACGCTTGTTGTTCGGTGATAGTACTACTTAAAAAAGATCCTCGGATAGTCAGACTTTGCAGTATACAATTATGCCAATGAGATATGAATCTTGAGCCAATTATATCACTAACATATGGGTATTGGGTTCTACTTTCGTACGGTTCACATGTCAGAAAGTCAGGAAAGCCTCATCCATACTACTTTCCCAATTCAATGTTTAAGTTGGAGATGGAGAGGTTGTGGATTGGGATCACATGCAGTGGCTATAGCCACTGCAACTTATGCAGTCCTAAGGACATCATTGGAATATAAATTAACGTCCTAGATCTTTCCTTGATACTGTTCACAAATGACCGTACAAAGTTA